>NC_064631.1:506843686-507152436 GCF_023864275.1 Schistocerca cancellata
CACATACTGTCCAGAGAAACTGGCAGACTTCAACGACGCCTGTCAACATTTCCTGGCGGATGCCCACTGCCAAGCGACAATAAATCATAGTTCGATGTTCTCTGGTAGCTAAGGGTGGCACAAAGAAGAGCCATTAAGTGTCATCCTTGTGCAGGAATATCAACCTGGCGTGTCAAACGAGGATACCACAAGAATTTGACAACACAAACATGGAACCAAATCGAGATGTACGTGACACAGGCCACCAAGAGAAACTTCATGAGAGGGCAGAGACGGCGGGATTGCACGCAACAGATGGACAAAAATCCCTACTGACAGCTGCGGCGAGGAACCCCCCCCTCCCCCGCCCCTTATATTGTGCCTTGGAACAGTGGAAGTACTGAGTGTGTCAGTGAACAGTGATTATACAGTTCTTAGTCCAGTGCATATACGTGTGTTTCTGTCACAGAAACTTTGACTCATGTGTTTTGCAGGGGTTCGGTTTATTGGTGTTTATTAGACTGACTCTTGTATTTTGCAGGTGTTCTATTTATTTTTTTTTTAGACTTTGACTCTTGTATTTTGCAGATGTTTTATTTATTGGTGTTTTTTTTAGACGTTGACTATTGTACTTTCAGAGCTGTTTTATTAATCAATGTTTGTTTATGTGTGATGTATTAGATTTGTGATATTTTGTTTCGTAAATTCATTGCTGTGGCATTGCTTTGTTTATCAGTCAGATAGCTTTTCATTCTCATTGGACTGTGATCGATTAGCCTTTGCATGGGGCATATTTATAGTGAGGAACCCCATAAGGGTAACAATCGCATAATTAATTGTGGTTTCAGTATAACAACACAGTGATCATTGTTTGTTAATTAACTGAAATATAGTAGAGTGATTAAATTAGTGCCACAAAGTTATTTTAATTCTACAAATTATTAGTTTTATAAGATATAGAATTTTTTTGTGATAACCACTTTGTAAAACATGTTTTTTTTCTCCTATCACTTTTTTTGCTTTTGCGGATTGTGCATTGTAATGTTCTGCTTTATAATACTGATGTTATTTTCATGTTCTTTTTTAATTGCTGTGCCACCTTTGCTATTTTCATAAATTTTACTTGTTAATAAACAGTCATAAATTTTCCTGTGATCAGTTGGCTCTTGCAATGAGCAAATACTGGTGAACTCCGTAAGGGTAACAACCAGAAATTGTTTTCATATTAATGACACAGGAACCATTGTTTTTACTTGCTGACCGAATTAGGTCTACACTATCTTTTAAATAGGTGTCACAGATTGTTTTTTTTTCTCTTAGAAATTGGTAGATTCTATAGATGTGTTGAAATTATTGTGTTTTAGCAAGTAGCTGGTGACCTTTTGCCTTTTCTTTACATTTTGGTTTAAGTTGGGTGTGAGAAGCCTGCTTGGGAATGTCCTAGCATGGCCAGAAAATTCCCTGCACAGTCTTTTCCCGGAGCGTTGGGGTTATGTCATGTCTCTGTTGTATTCCTTTCATGTTAATTTCTAAAATCTGTTGTCATTTACGGCATAAATTCCTCTTCTAAATTTACTGTGGCGTTTCTGACTATCTGGGAGGAGACTGGGTAGTGGAACGTGTTACTTTTACACATAAACAAGAACGATCTGTAACACCACTACACTTTAAAACACAGTTTATATGTAATTCATGTCACACAGTCTCATACGGAACCTACATCCGCTTTGTTTTATATACTGTATATGATAAGATACTGTCGTCCCCCTTCCCTTCTGTGTGAGAGGATGAATGAGCAAATGTATTTCTAGTTGCATGCTTGAGGGTAGCAGACAAGCCTGTCTGCTAGAGAGCAGTAGGACCAACGTCGGAACAGGTAGCTACGCTTTCTAAAAGCAAAGAGGTTTCTATCCTTAGTATGGTCCTGTCCGTCCCTTGTCATGTTGGTATAGGAAGCGGCCTCTCTGGCCACTTCCGTTTGTATTTGGGAGCCACCCTCAGGAAGGGGCCAGGTCAGTCTCTCCGTGGTGAGCGTCTGAAGTGGTAAGATCTCCGGCTAAGCGCGTGTCTGCTAAGTCCGTAGGACAATGGATTTCTTAATTTCAGCCTAACTGAAAATTTAATCACCTTTATTTCAGGTTTAGTTCTAAAATATCTTATGTTATCTTAAATTGCAACGCAGTGTAATTCGAGTGTGAAGTTCAGAATATATTCCGGTAGTTGATTTGTCACTACTTTGCCAGTAAAGTGGAACCACGTGTTGATCAGTAACTCTAATTAAGTTCATCAATCTTAAATGCGAATGTGCATGAGATTATAACGTCTCGTCTTGACAATATTTTTCAATATAGCAACTTTTCTTTATGTTCAACCCACGGGGGGTGTGCTTTGTGAGACCAGTACCACGAGCTTATACAATTGTTTGACCCATCAGGTTAATAGTAAGACGATAGTAACCAGTTCGAGGTTTTTCTTTTGTAAATTGCTTTTCGATCTAATTTATTTTAATTATCAAAATTATTGTGGAGTTACACTCTTTGTGTAAACCAGGTTGACCACGTGAAGCATGTGGTGTAATCATCAAAGTAGCCCTCAGCTATTCTTTTCGGGAAGATTTCACAGAGAGTTAGTATGAATTTAGTATACCAGAGTGTGGTAGTTACATGATGGACAGGATTGTGCTACGAACGTAACTTCTTTGGGTGAAAATTGAATCGGTTGGTTGTGGTTAATTTCCTCTTGCATATGTTTCAACGTTCTTCATGTGTTATTTTATGAATGGAGTGTCGTATGTAGTGTCCCAATCTTGGCTCCCTATTTGATGTGTTCCGTAAGATTACAAACTCACATTTACACAATCCTAAACAAGACACCAGCTTAGTTATGACTCAAGTTTAATATGCTGAAATTTCAATGAATAATGTTAAAATAAATTTCCAAATATAAATTGATTTATTTCTTTTTATTTAAATTCTCTTTTATATATATATCACTGGTTGTCATATGACTATTAAAAGATTATAATTAATGTTAGTCTGGTTGGGAATTTGGTAAGCTAGACTGGATACCTGGTGAAACAGTTGCTCAGTAATGCAGGGTGAACTTCCCCAGACAGCTCACAGCTTTTAACCCACTTTTATTGTCTTGAATAGCAGCACCGCTTTCATAGCAAATTAAAGCAACAACGTTACAACTGGAAGCAGTAAATAATTCTTTCATTCAACGAGCGCACCAATGTATCGGTGTCCAGGGTCACCACTTCGAGCACCTTTGAATGTTCTACTCCTGGGCAATGGTACAGGTGAGACAAAGTCAATTTTGGGTTTTTACTGGGCTTTCATTTGTTTTCTGACAACTCCAGTAAGTGGACGAGTTTATGACCCCAGGCTCAAAGTCTATGTTGGGTTATTTAATTAATAACGTTGTGTTTCAGTGAATGGTGCACTGTGATGCATTTTTGAATAGGTCTTCAGGAGAGGAAATGAATTACCAAACAAAAAAATACAGGGTGCCATTTAAAAAACTCATACCGCTGTTCATATCTTTGTAAAAAGACAAAGCTACAACGAAGGCAATCATGATAATTAATGTCCCCTTGACAGCTAAAGAACATTTGTTTGAATCGTTTTAAAATTTGCACCTTGAGAAACAGTTATTTAGGGTGGTCAACATAAAAACCCTGTATACTGACCACATTTGGAACTTGTCATTTAACACCAGAGACTCTGAATGTAGCAAAGCAGAAGTTCCCCTTTAATCTCATAAAAGTCATCTGCCCCGTGTTGAGTAGTAATTGGGCAACTCCAGTCCACATCATCCTGAAGAAGAATAATGGATGGCGCCTTTGTGGGGGTTATGTACAGCTCAACACCAGGACTATCCCTGACCGTTATCTGATACTACACATGAAACACTTTGCATTCATCATCCATAGACAAAGCGTCTTCTCCATGTTAAACTTGGTATGTGCATTCTATCAGATACCTGTTGCTCCAGAGGATATGGATAAATCTGATGTCTGTATCCTGTTCAGACTCTTATAATTTATCAGAATACCTTTTGGACTATGGTTCAAATGGCTCTGAGCACTATGCGACTTAACTTCTGAGGTCATGATTCGCCTAGAACTTAGAACTAGTTAAACCCAACTAACCTAAGGACATCACACACATCCATGCCCGAGGCAGGATTCGAACCTGCGACTGTAGCGGTCGCTCGGTTCCTGACTGCAGCTTTTGGACTATGCCTTTTGGACAGTGCATTTCAGTGGTTCATGGACAATGCCACGCACAAGCTTGACGTTTGCTATGTTTACATGGATGATGTCTTGGTGAAGTCAAGTTCGAGGGCGAAACTCCTAACATCAAGCTTTTACTCTCTTCTGTTCACATGGATTACTTACCTATCCATCGATGTGCGTATATAGAGCAGCTGAGGTCCAATTCCGGGATTACACCATCAACGCCTAAGCTATACGACCGTCGTACTTTCCAGAGTCTTCAACAGCTCGAGAGTTGCGACGATTTCCCGGCACCATCAATTTTTACCGCCGTTTTGTGCGCCACGATGCATCTCAACCACTCCATTGAACAACTTCGTTTTGTGCGCCATGATGCATCTCAACCACTCCATTGAACAACTTGCTGTGAGATTCATCAAAACCGAACGATAAACTGCCATGACATGTGAGACTGAGTTGACATTTACCTAAGTGAGGACCACCATCATAAAGGCTACTCTGTTAGCAAACACAGTTGAGCATGCGCCACTTGTCCTGATGCGCGCGTGTCGCCTGGCAGTTCACATCGAAAAAAAAAAAAAAAGGTTTACACGTCTGTCACTGCAATTAGTTTTGTATATTGCAACAACGAGTCGACGACCACTGGAAGCCATTGACGTTTTTCAGCTAGAAGTTGTCACTGTAGTGTCGTGGAACAGAAAAGAGTTGGAAACATGGAATATTGTCAAAGTTTCGTTGCCCATGCCGAGAGTCAGAGGCAGTAGGTTGGCAAAGAAGTAAGAGGATTGCACATATATCGGAATGTGTCGTCACGCAGGGGCAATGGCTCGGTTACACACAACAGGCGAGAGAGAATTGCTTAGCACACGGGTTTGTGTTGGACGGAGACTTTCGTAGAGTGCACGGCAGAGATATAGCGTCAGCTGTACTGCATTTCACAACTTCGCGTAAGTCTGTCGTAACAACACATAACTCTGTCGCAAGACACCTAAGGGGCGAGTACGACAGATGAATCAGCAGTATAAGTGGAACGAATGCGTTCATTACAAACGAGCATAACGTCAGGACGTCGCTTGTGCTTCCTTTAAATACGCCAGCTTTGATAGCAACAAGGCACTCGCAGCTAGACTCACAGTTAGACTTGCAGTTCGATGTGTACTGGGTCGCTGCGTAGCACTCAGCTCGGTGATCGACATGTTAATCTTTATTACTGAGATGTTGCAGTAAGGGCGGCCCATCCTGCAGCAGGCGTGAGGGGCCAGTATCATCTCTGGTCCTCCTTGCTGCCGCTGTCAATCATCAACCCAGGATTAGCAGACATAGCGGCAGACTCGCTCGCCGCGAATGCTGACCACATCAGTGAGCCGTCGTCGAGATCGAGTGGGGCCTAGGCCCTGTGCATCCGCCATCACAACGGGGTGAGCCTACGATGCTGGGGGACTGCAGCCTGTTCCGCCCGTCCACTGCGGACGAGCCACCAGGAGGAGCAGGGAAGAAGACGGGGTGGGATAGAGTACACTCCGCACTACGAGAACGCCTCCCGTGCCGACAGCGCCGGGACTCCAACCAGGAGCCTCCTGTTGTCCGCCGCCGAGATGACCGGCCAGCCGGACGCCGCCAGCCACACGCGGACGAAGTAAGGGCATTCCTCCGCTACGTCACGGCACGTGGTGCTGCGCTAGCAAGACTGATGCGGCCTAGAGCTGGTGTAATCGCTACGAGTCAGCGAGGACTCAGGGAAGGTCGTTGATATCACCAAGCTCAGCCAGCCTGTGTACCCGGGCCACATTGTACTCGGCAGGAATAAAGGTGTTATGAATTAATAATGTTCCTTAGGCGTTTCTGACGCGTCCACATTCATTTCCTAGCATCCTGACAACTGGAGAGGTCACCACTCGGCCTCCAGTCCACCGTAGGCGACCGGGACCACCAGGGCGCCTACATCACATCACAAAAGAGCTGGAAAACCTAAGATCGTGAATTGTATGCAGCTACAAGTTCCGCCACATGCTTGAGGGACAACATTTTGCACTAACAACAGATCACAAGCCACTGATGTACACTTTCTGTCAGCGATCAGACAAAGCGCCACCACGCCAAATGAGGGAGAACAAAATATACCAGTGGATGCTCTCTCTCTCAGATATAATGGATCACAAATGCAATAGATTTTGAAACAATCAGTTTGCCGCAGCAATCTGGCACCGATCTACGAAATTACGTATTTTTCAGAAGGTCGATATATTTGGCGAGTTGGATATCTATTGCAATAGGTCTGGGGGAAGCTATCATGTGGTAATGTATGTCATGTACTAAGGTGTCTTGTCCTGTCGTTCTGTACGGAATAGAAGCTTTTCAGCCATTGCAATCGACAGTTACTGATATTACTAGTACATTATTTGGTTTACAATAACACCCCTTACTCACCCAGGAGTTTAATATTTGGCAGGAGGCAGGATTAACAGCAATAATTACGACATAACACCATGTCAGCACAAAATCCCTTTCGTTATTCAGGATGGCGAGAACTTCGAGAAGTCGATATTTACCGAGAGTCCGATGACCTTCCAGACGCCTCGAAAATTTGTGACCAATCAAACCACAGCGGCATAGCGAATACTATTGAGGAATCGAAAAAGGCGACAAACCGAGCATATTGACGTCTCGAAAAATGTGGAACACTCGAGAAATTTCAACATCTCGTAAAATATCGACCTCTCTAGATGTATCAACCTAACAAAAATAATCTACATCTCTAAAGACATTGACCTCTCAAAAAAGTAAGCCTCTCAAAAAATATAGCCTATCGAGAAATGTCAACCTCTCATAAAATACAGACATCGCAAAAAATATCAACCTCTAGAGGAATAGCGAACTCTCGAGAAATATCGACCACTCGAATAACATTAACCTACCGCGAAACGTCGATATCATGATGTTGCCATCTCTAAAAATCTCATTATCTCATAAACATCGACCTATCTATAAACGTGGACCACCCATGTATGCAGACCACTCGACTAATATCGACCTACGGTAAAAATCGAAATTTAGAAAGATATTGAAGCATCGAGTAATATTGACCTCTAGATAAATCTCAACGAACCGAATAATATCGACCTACCGATACGCGCCAACACCGAGCGAGGTGGCGCAGTGGT
The DNA here is from genome assembly GCF_023864275.1 of Schistocerca cancellata. Taxonomy (NCBI): domain Eukaryota; kingdom Metazoa; phylum Arthropoda; class Insecta; order Orthoptera; family Acrididae; genus Schistocerca; species Schistocerca cancellata. Next base: position 506,851,067 of record NC_064631.1, read on the forward strand.
TAGACACTGGACGCGCATTCGGGAGGATGACGGTTCAATCCCGCATCCGGCCATCCTGATTTCGGTTTTCCGTGATATCCCTAAATCACTCCAGGCAAATGCCGGGATGGTTCCTCCGAAAGGGAACAGCCGACTTCATTCCCCATCCTTCCCTAATCCGATGAGAGCGATGACCACGCTGTCTTGTCTGCTTCCCCAAACCACCCACCAACGCATCAACAACCTGACCAATGCCAAAATCTCGAAAAGTATCGACAACTTGGAAAATATCGTCCACTCTAAACATACAGTCCATGCGAATAATATCGTTCACTCGAAAGATGATGACATTTCGAAAAATGATGACATTTAGAAAAATGTCATCTCGAAAAATGTGGACCACTCGAGAAATGTGGACCACTCGAGGTCTCTCGTTTTGGTGTGTTTGATATTATTCGAGAGGTCGACATTTTCTCAGAGTTCAGCATTTTCGCGGAGTCGTCACTTTTCGAGACGTCGATGCTATTCGAGCGGTTGATTGTACGACATTCCTCTCAACAGCGAGTAGTTCACCTTCCGTAATGTTCGCACATGCATTGACAATGCACTGACACACATTGTCAGGCGTTGTCGATGGATCACGATATTAAATATCCTTCAACTTCCCCCACAGAAAGAAATCCGGGGATGTCAGATCCGGTGAACGTGCGGTCCATGGTATGGTGCTTCAACGACCAATCCACCTGTCATGAAATATGCTATTCAGTACCACTTCAACCACATGCAAGCTATGTGCCGGACATCCATCATGTTGGAAGTACATCGCCATTCTGTCATGCAGTGAAACATCTTGTAGTAACATCAGTAGAACATTACATAGGAAATCAGCATACATTGCAAGATTTAGATTGCTATCGATGAAATGGGGACCAATTATTCTTCCTCCCATAATGCTGTACCATACACAAACCTGCCAAGGACGCTTATGTTCCACTTGTCGCAGCCATCGTAGATTTTCCGTTGCCCAATAGTGCATATTATGCCGGTTTATTTACTGCTGTTGGTGAATGACGCTTCGTCGCTAAATAGAACGCGTGCAAAAAATCTGTCATCGTCTAGTAATTTCTCTTGTACCCAGTGGCAGAACTGTACACGACATTCAAAATCGTCGCCATGCAATTCCTGGTGCATAGAAATATGGTACGGGTGCAATCGATGATGATGTAGCATTCTCAACACCGTCGTTTTCGAGATTCCCGATTCTCGCGCAGTTTGTCTGCTACTGATCTTCGGATTAGCCGCGACAGCAGCTAAAACACCTAATTGGGCATCATCATTTGTTGCAGGTCGTGGTCGACGTTTCACATGTGGCTGAACACTTCCTGTTCCCGTAAATAACGTAACTATCCGGCGAATGCCCGTTGGGCATTTTGATCACATTAGCCATACATCAACACGATATCGACATTTTCCGCAATTGGTAAACGGTCCATTTTAACATGGGTAATGTATCACGAAACAAATACCGTTCGCACTGGCGGAATGTTACGTGATACCACGTACTCATACGTTTGTGACTATTACAGCGCCATCTATCACAAAGCGAAAAACGTGGTCCATCTAAAACATTCATATTCTTTATCTACTACACGATTATGTAATAAAAAATTAGGGTTCCTATTTTAAAAAAAAGCTGTTGATATCCGTTTGAACTATGGCAGCGCCATCTAGAGGGCCAACCATAGCGCCTTTCTGGTTTCCCCCTTCAAACTAGACGAGTTTCGTTCTTTGTAGTTTTTTCGTTTTTATGCTTATTTCGTGAGATATTTGGCCTAGTTGCTATCAATAGACCATCCTGTGGTGATCAAAAAGTCAGTATAAATTTGAAAACTGAATAAATCACGGAATAATACAGACAGAGAGGTACAAATTGACACACATCCTTGGAATGACATGGGGTTTTATTAGAACAAAAAAAAAAAAAAAAAACTACAAAAGTTCACAAAATGTCCGACGGAAGGAGCTTCATCTGATCAGAATAGTAATAATTAGCTTAACAAAGTAAGACAAAGCAAAGATGATGTTCTTTACAGGAAATGCACAATATGTCCAGCATCATTTCTCAACAATAGCTGTAGTCGAGGAATAATGTTGTGAACAGCACTGTAACGCATGTCCGGAGTTATGGTGAGGCATAGGCGTCGGATGTTGTCTTTCAGCATCCCTAGAGATGTCGGTCGATCACGATACACTTGCAACATCAGGTAACCCGAAAGTCAATAATCGCATGGACTGAGGTCTGAGGACCTGGGAGGCCAAGCATGACGAAAGTGGAGGCTGAGCACACGATCATCACCAAAAGATGCGCGCAAGACATCTTTCATGTGTCTAGCAATATGGGGTGGAGCTCCATCCTGCATAAACATCGTACATTCCAGCAGGTGTTTATCAGCCTGGCTGGGGATGATACGATTCTGTAACATATCGGCGTACCTCTCACCCGTCACGGTAGCAGTTATAAAAGCAAAATCACGCATTTCCTCGAAGAAAAAAAGCCCGATAACGGTAGATATCATAAATCCAACGCATACCGTGACTTTCTCGTCGTGCAATGGAGTTTCCACGACAGTTCTAGGATTTTCGCTAGCCCAAATTCTGCAGTTGTGGGCGTTGACAGAGCCTCGGAGCGTGAAATGAGTTTCGTTGGTCCACTACATGGTGCTCAACCAATGGTCATCTTCCGCCATCTTTTGAAACGGCCACACCGCAAATGCCCACCGCTTCACTAAATCGCCAGGTAACAGTTCATGATGCTGATGGATTTTGTACAGATAGCATCGGAGGGTAAGCCTCAGTGCCGTCCAACCAGTAGTGTATGAAATGCCGGTGCGACGTGCGACTGCACGAGTGCTGACTTCCCCGTGCATAGACGAACCCGCTACAGCCTCCATTTCTTCCTGAACTGTCTCAGCAGCATTATGCCTTGTGCTCAGTCGGCCACTACTGGGTCTATCGTCTAAACAACCCGTGGCTTCGAACTTAGAAATCGTTCTCGCCACGGCTGCATTTGTCAACGGACCTTTACCCGTTCCAATCCCCTTCCTATGGCGATAGGATCGTAACGCTGAACTTGCACATTCCCCTTTCTGATAATACAGCTTCACTAAAAGCGCCTTTTCAGGTAACGTCAACATGCTGCGACTGCTGGCGCATCTGATTCTCTCTCTCATTACAGCTCCTCTTATACACGATTGTCATGCGCAGTCACTGACGTTTTTGCATTTTTGTGTCAGACATTGTAATGCCAGTATTCTGGGACTTGGATTCTGGCATTATAGAACTTGTGCTAGTATTTAAAGTCTGGGGCAGCATACCGGAATTCCCGACTGTTACAAATAGCCTGAAAGGAATGAACTGGATTGTGGCATTGCAGAGATGAGCCAGTATGCTGCAGTCACCAACTAATATTCCTGGTTAGACATCTAGGATTCGGGTGTCATAATAAGGCTGGGACTCATATTCCTAGTCTCAGATTGTGAAGTCGTAGAGCCAGGGCCAGTATTCCAGCAAGACAATCCACCATTTTAAGCGACGTTTACTTACAACCATACTCCCAATGACACACATGAGCACAATTGGATATTTTTTAATTTGTCACCAAAATTTGAATTTCCACTATTATCTACAAGGACAGTCAGCTTTTGACAGATGGGGTGGGAGTAAGGGTGGAGGTAGAGTGTGAGTAGGGTGGAGATAGGTTGAAGGTGGGGGTGAGAGTGACGGTGGGGAAAGTAGTGGGGGCAGGGGAAACCCATGACTCATCGATGACTTCATTGATGACTTACCTTTGTGCCAAAAATGCACTACATACTTCCTGTGGTTAAGTTTCAGCCAAAATTCGAGGGTTTTTTCTTTACAGAAGGGAGGAGATTGTAATGGGTAAAACTATAGACCCTGAAGCAAGTCATAACCCAGGACTGCCAGGACGCCACAGCCAGGCAGCAGGTGCTGGTCACTGGACTGAGTGATTAGCTCCTGTGTTGTCAGAGCACAAGTGCCAAAATCAGGCCACAAGCCATGGGCATCGGCCATAGCCGCCCATTCAATGTGTCAGTGGCTTGGGGCCAGCCTTTGAGAAGCTTGTGTGGCTTGACTGACTTCCGCGTCATCGATGCACACTACCGATTAAGCCAGAGGCCACCCATTGCCCTGTTCCAGATGGTTCAAATGACACTAAAACGTCTCACCTTCCGCTATTGTCAGTGTGTGTGAGTAGCATTTAACCATGGCCATACCAGCCCATCAGTGTGTTCAGCCAGCTGGGCGGTAAGTCACGCTCAGTCTGTGTCTGTCTCTGTAATTCTGCCGTCTCCTGACCATCAAGGTGGGACCTGTGCCTATCTGCCCAGCCTGGGCAGCCACCACCCCTCCAGCCACTACTCCCTTGGGACTGCTCGTCAAAAACAGAGCCCAGCCAACAGTTTGGCATCAAATGCTGGGTAGCACTGTGACCTTCCACTAGGCTGCTGCATTGTGCTGCAGTCAAGCCGCATGTGGTCTCTGCACCTTCACTGAGTCAGTGTCCTGTGACAGTATTCCACTGTGTAAGCAGGTCGCCTGGCTGCGCCTCTGGACGTTATCTTGCAGGCCGCTACAGCGCCAAATATATGTGTCAGTACCCTGATGGGCTACTCATGTGCTAGTTAGTTTGTGGGTTTGGCGCCCTCATTTCTGTACTTTCCTCCCATTCTCTGTTTCTGTCTCTCTGCACTCAATAAATGTGTTCATAATTTTCTCCTCCTAACACGGCATGAAAATAATTACTTCCATCCAAAGACTCCTCCTGACATGGCATGGAAATAATTACCTCCATCCAAAGATGCGTAACTACTGTTTTAACTATTGTCGTTGTGATGATGTGGAGGTCCATTGAAGTTGCTGTAATGGTTTCACTTTCTTTTCTTACTACTCTGCTCGTTGAACACAAACTCCAATTCACAAAGTGTGTTTCAAAGTATTTCTATATCCTTGTTGCATAGTCCCTGCCAGCATCTGTTGGTAATTTGACAGCAGTATCGAACAGTTTCCCTGGGAGTGCATTGAACATCTGAGAATTGATTCTTCTTCACCATTGCATCTAGAATTTCTCTGTGCTTTTTAAACCGACTCCAGCATAATCTTTGCATATCATCATCTCATGTTTCATCCTTTATTGTGTGTCTTGTGAGCAATAACTGGACAACAAAGCCTCTCTGAGCTCCTTGTAAGATATACAAGTGGCATCTATCCCTTTCATCTTATCTGCTACGATTGCTTTAGGTGTCCATTCATTAATTCTTATTTGTATACCAATGGGCATGATAGTGGCATCGGCAAATAAAACTGTGAAATCCAAGTATCTGGTGGAGCATGGTTCTTGTGTCTTTATAATTTTGAAAATTCCATACTTGGATAAAGTTCTTAAAATCAAATACCTCCACTTCACTAATGCATGCCTTGAGTGTCATTTCCATTGTTCATCTTATCTTCCCCTGCATTCAATTCCACTGCTGCTTTCTGGCACACAACTGTATTTTTCACTCAACCTGATTCCTCGACTGAAAAAACTTAGATTTCCCGTTGCAGATTTCTGTAATTCTTGTCTGTCTCTTCGTTTCTTTTTCCTTGCCATGCAGTGATGCTTCCTTGTTGCTTCTTGAATGGAAGAAGTATCTGTAACTCTTCAGTTTCTGCTATTGACATCAGGTTTGTAATATCAGAGTCCACTCTAACTTCCCAAATTTCAATTTCTATTTTCTTCCTATTCTGGATTTCTAACAGATTTCTGCTTAAAAACCATTTATTGATAGGCTCTTCAACCTTGTCAGTGTACTCCTCATCTACATTTACATCTACATCGATACTTCGCAAGGCACTTAGAGTGTATGGCAGAGGGTACCCTGTACCGCTACCTGTCATTTTTTTTCCTGTTCCACTTGCAGACAGAGCGAGGGAAAAGTGACTTTCTGTATGCCTCTGTATGAGTCCTAATTTCTTGTATCTTATCTTCGTGATCCTTACGCGTATTGTATGTTGATGGCAGTAGAATCGTTCGGCAGTCAGCTTCACATGCCGGTTCTCTGAATTTTCTCAATAGTGTTTCTCGAAAAGAACGTCGCCTTTGCTCTAGGGATTCCCATGTGAGTTCCCGAAACATCTTCGCAACACTTAGGTGTTGTTCGAACTTGCCAGAAACAAATCTAGCAGGCCACCTCTAAATTGCTTCGACGTCTTCCTTCAATCCGACCTGGTACAGATCCCATACACTTAGGCAGTACTCAAGAATAGGTCGCACCAGCGTCCTATATGTGGTCTCCTTTATAGGTGAACCACACTTTGCTAAAATCCTCCCAATAACCCGCCTTCCCTACAACAGTTCTCACACGCTCGTTCTACCTCATGTTGCTTTGCAACGTTACGCCCAGACATTTAAGTGGCTTGGATGTATCAAGCAGGACAGTAATAATATTGTATCAGAACATTACAGGTTTGAACTTCCTACTCATCCTCATTAATTTAAATTTTTCTATATTTAGGACTAACTGCCAATCATCACACCAACTGAAAATTTTGCCTATGTCGTCTTGTATCTTTCTACAGTCACTCAACTTCGATACCACACTGTACACCATGGCATCATCACCAAACAACTACAGATTGCTGCCCACCCTTTCCACCAAATGATTTATGTATATAGAGAACAATAGCGATCCTATCACACTTCCATGGGGCGCTCCTGACGATATCATTATCTCTGATGGACACTAGCCATCGAGGACAACATACTGGGTTCTGTTATTTAAAAAGTCTTCGAGCCACTCGGATATCTGTGAACTTATTCCATATGCTCGTACCTTCGTTAACAGTCTGCAATAAGGCACCGTGTCAAATCCTTTCCTCAAATCTAGAAATATGGAATGTGCCTGTTGTCCTTCATCCATAGTTTTTCGTGTATCAAATGAGAAAAGGGAAAAGCTGAGTTTCGCACGAGTGATGCCTTCTAACACCATGATGATTCGTGGCCACAAGCTTCTGTCTCAAGAAAGTTGAGTATATTCGAACTAAGAATATGTTCAAGGATTTTGCAGCAAACAGAAATTAGGGATATTGGTCTGTAATTTTGCGCGTCCATTCTTTTACCCTTCTAGTATACTGGAGTCACATGTGCTTTTCTCCACTCGCTTGAGAGTTTGTACTGGGCGAGAGATCCACGCCAAATACAAGCTAGGTAAGGGGCCAATGTCATAGAGTACTGTTTGTGAAATGGAACTGGGATTCCATTCGTACCTAGTGACTTATTTGCTTTCAAATCTTTCAGTTGTTTCTCTACTCCAGGGATGCTTATTATTATGTCGCCCATATGGGAGTCTGTCCGATGGTCAAGTGACGGTATGTGTCTATGATCTCCTCTGTGAACGATTTCTTGAATGTGAAGTTTGAAAAACTTCGGCTTTCGTTTTGCTGTATTGATTTGCCACACCAGAGAGGTCAACAAGGGACTGAATGGAAGTCCTAGACCTGCTTAGCTATTTTATGTAAGGCCAGAATTTTCTAGGGCTCTGTGCCAGATCTTTTGCTAAGGTGTGGTGGTGGTAGTTGTATGCTTCGCGCATAGACCTTTTAACAGACGTACGAATTTCTACTAACCTGCACTTGCCATCATTTGTGGGTCTCCCTTTGAACTGAGAGTGTAACAGCCTATGCTTCCTCAGCATCAACCGAATTTCGTTGTAAAACCATGGTGTGTTTTTCCCATCCTTTATCCACTTACTACGCACATAACTCTCCAGACCACGATTTACAATCTACTCAAACTTCGCCCATAATTCCTCCAGATCCATCTTACTGGAACAAAGTGATGCCAATTCACTAAGTGAGATGATAATAACTGGTTATCTGCTCCATCTAGCAGGAACACAGTCCTAGCCTTCTTGATTGATTTATTAACTTCCATAATCATAATTGCTATAACGACATCCTGATCGCTAATCCCCATTTCTATACTGACATTGTCGATAAGGTCCAGCCTATTTGTAGGAACAATGTCTAAGATATTTCCATTGCGCATGGACTGCCGAGCTAGTTGCTCAAGACAATTTTCAGAAAACGTATTCAAAAGTATTGTCTGTCTGTACTCCCCACAATGAATCCATAGACATCCTAGTCTATACTCGCCAGGTTAAAGTCACCTCCAGCTAGTACTACATGTTCTAGGTATTTACCTGCATCTTATCAATTTGCTTCTCTGTACTTCCTTGCCACTCCTGAAATTTCGAATGACTCAACTGCACACTGAACGTTGCCCCAGTTCATGATACACTTTTTCAACTCCTCTGGATATATTCTTTATCATCTCACGACTTCCGTTTCTAGTTTTCCTGCAATCATTTTTCGCTTCCATTGCTACCCTCTTGGCTTCATATGCTTCAGTATTTGCCTCATGAACTAGTTTCTTAGTTTCTTCTGCCAGTTTCCTGGTTTCTTTCTTCTCTCATTTTACTGCCTTAATTTTGTTTCGTATTTTTTCTCTCATATCCTTTATTTCTTGTCCCCTCACCTTGTCTTCTAGTCTCATTTTTAAAGAAATTCTGTGATGCCAGAACTATCATCTCCTGTCTCACTATGTCTATCTGGTGAAGATGCGAATGAACACAATGGATTATCAGTTCTCACTCGTGTGTTCGGCCATCCACCTCGTCCTCATGTCGTGGTGTGGCCTCTTCTCTCCCTTCATTATTACTGCAGCTCACTTTACTTTCCACATCTCCTGCCCATGTGCTACCACCACGCTGCCTTCGCTATTGTCACCGATCGGATTTGACTGTTCCTTGGGAAAATCATCTGTTCCTTTGCTGAATAAAAATAATCGATATTGAATAACTTCAGTTTGTTGAGCTTGGCATTACAGATCGAACTTCCCATTGTTCTCCCAGACAAGCAGTTACCAGCAACAAATACATGCTCGATTATTATGACAAAACTGCTGAATCTTGCATCATTTATCTTGATGTGAATAGCCTATACAGCTGGGCTATGTTGCAGTATCTCCCGATGTCCAATTCTGAATGGCTTCTCCCAGGCAGCGTGGAAATTTTTGATGTGGGAAGCGTACCAGGTTTTCGAACATAGTGTACATACTGGAAGTAGATCCCAAATACCCTGAAAATATTCACGATTTACATTCGGATCTGCCCTTTTGTCTGGTAAAAATGACGCCCTCATCAGAGCATAAAAAACCAAAGGAACTGTTTCAACCTAGAATGATAAGAAAAACTATGTCATTCATTTTAGAAATTTGAAACAATATTTACAGAATAAATTAATTTTTAAAAAGATCCATCGCATTTTATCATTTAGATCTACCTGGGCAGATTAATACAATGACGTCTGGGGTGTCCACTAGCCGTCGATTGCTAAAGCTAGAAGGCAGCTGTGGTCGATGTCTTAGGCGCCTTCCTACAGCCGGTAACCTCGCCTGTGTCAGCCTATTCATTGCTGGCCCGACACAACTATTGTGTATGCCACCTGCATTTCTGGGAATCCACCCTCAAAGCTGACAATGGAAACCTCCACAGTAATCATAAGGTGGAAGAAGAAATGATTAAAACAAATATATCGATCACCCATGCAAATTATTTCCCTTGCATGCCAGTACATCGCATATTAAAGGCAGATTCCATGTACAAGTATGCAGAATCAAACGTAATAATGGAAAGTGGTCTGGCTTGATGGGTCTTGCTGCTATGTGTGCGGGAAGGGGGGCAGAAGGCCTGGCATCTTACAATTAATAGGAATAAAGGGCTTGTGAACACATGAAAAACTGTGTATGCAATGTCATAGCCATGGAATACAGAAAAAAGTGACGTGAAATGTGATGCCATAATACCAGCTGAACCGGCTCTCTAACAATAATAACTAATAGCTACGTGCTTCTATTCCACAACAAGGTAACATCTGTATTTACCCCGAATTTGACACTGGTGTGTGAAGGCAGGTTCATGTACACATAGGGAGAACCTGTCCTGCTAAGCAGAACACAGTCGAGGGAGAGGACGACTGCATGACAATGGCTACCAGCAACCCAGTCAAGCAGCTACAGGACTGAGGGTCCTGATATCACTGCCTGACAGTGTGCTCCAGCTGGACATACCTTGACTCTATGATGATGTGTTCCAGATGACGTAAAGAAACCAGCAGAGATGGTGATAAAGAATTGTTGTACACTCCAACAAAAGCCATTTGTAAAATACACATGTAAGACTTATATTCAATTTTTTTTGTAAATGATCAAAGATCAAATATGTTTCCCATGAGAAAAACAAAATATGACATGAAATATTGATTCAAAGATTTGTCACTCTCTTTGAGAAAACTTTGATAAACACTTCTACATGAATAACTAATGTAATATAAAGCTAGGCTCCTACCAAGACTGAACACCAAAGCAGCAAAACTGCTAGAAATGTGTTTCTTCAGAAGCACTGATTGCAGTCGTTGTATCAGCTATTTACAAATTTGAAATATGTTACAAAATATTACATATTTCTGAGTTTTTGATTATTTGAAACATATGAAGCATGAAAATTAAATTGGGATAATCTATTGCTTTGTTCTGGGTTTTTTCCTTGGGTTTTTCAGTGGCCTAGCCCAAATGAGAGAGTATAAAGCTAATATTAACCCCAAGGAAATGTATAATGATACAGACTATACCCACAGTTGCAATAAACAAAAGATAAACTTCAAATAGAAGCTACCCTTATGCAGTCACTTTGTCGATAAAATATAATGCAAAGACTTATGAATGTACATTTTTGTAATGGCACCATTACCTATGTGTAAACTAACGATATGTGAATGAACACCCTAAAATGTGAACTCTAGTACTGAAATGAACTATAAATCATCATATAATAGGTACCATAGTATGAAATGGCAATGGCCTTGCCGCAGTGGATACATCGGTCCCCGTGAGATCACCGAAGTTAAGCGCTGTCGGGCGTGGTCGGCACTTGGATGGGTAACCATCCAGGCTGTCATGCGCTGTTGCCATTTTTCAGGGTGCACTCAGCCTCGTGATGCCAATTGAGGAGCTACTCGACCGAATAGTAGCGGCTTCGGTCAAGAATACCATCATAACGACTGGGAGAGCGGTGTGCTGACCCCATGCCCCTCCTATCAACATCCTCCATGGAGGATGACACGGCGGTCGGATGGTCCCGGTAGGCCCCTCGTGGCCTGACGACGGAGTGCTCAGTGCTCACCATAGTATGAAATACCAGTCACAAACATTATAAACATAGGATCCTAGCATTCCAGGGGGCTTTCTAGTGTCCTTATGTGGATAGACACATTAAATAACGTGATATGTTAAACAAATCACAGCGAAGAACAGTACATTTGCATATGATTATTACTTTTAATATTTATTATGATAAAAATGCGATAAATGCTGTTTATGTGAGAACAATTATAAAAGAATTTTAAGTATGTAAACAAAGCACCAAAAATGTGCCATATTGTCTGTGAATAGTACATTGTGCAATGAACTCTGAGGTGTTCCTGGTAAAATGATAAACGAAATCAGACATTAGGGTACTTCTTTCCTGGCTGTAGCCAAAGGTAGATGATTATTAGTTACGCTTTTGTATACATGTATGCATTATGTGGAATAAGAATATTGTATGTATTAAGCATTAATTTTGTGGTTGTCGATGTAATACTAGCACCCTCCATGTCAAATATTTAAGCACTTTCAGACTTTACTTAAGACTGCACCTTCGAGATATAATATTGCTGGCATGCAACAATACACTGCCATTACACAGCAGATTCAAATTTCTCTAAGTTGTGAGACATGAATGAAGTTCCACATAAAGTAAATTATGTGTTCTGATTTACAGCATATTAAAGTCAACTTTCAGTTTCTTAATGAGTATTTTTGTAATATTCTGTGACCTGTACCTACAAAATGATAGAAATATTTCCACTAGGAGTTTTATCCATTGACCTTATTCAAGGACTTGAAAAACTAAAAATAAGATATTAAAAATTTAAATTTTAATTCAGGGATTATGAGGTCGAATAACAGAAAGAATAAATAAATATTTTTTATCATTTTTTCTGTTTATTAGATGCATGTGTGCGCATATATATATATATATATATATATATATATATATATATATATATATATATATATATATATATATATATATATATATATATATATATATATATATATATATAAGACTTCATTTTTAAAACAAAAAGAGATAAATATTTTGTAGTGGAGAGACAGTTGCACATTTACATACAACAAAGAATATTCATAGTTTAAACTGTTCAATGTCTTCTCACACTTTTTGCGTTTTTGCGCCTTTCCCCGGTACAAAAACACTCTACTATGCTCAAAACCAGTTTACTGTACTAAAACAGAACCACTTTTGTGTTGTCATACACATTATGATTCGTAATACCAAGAAAAAATGCTCTAGAGATAAATTTTTATATAATACTTATCCACGGTCTAAGCAATTACATAGGATCGTTAAATTTCCAACAAAAAGATAATTGTGAATCCACACATCTCTTACAAAGATGCTAGTGATCTCAAATTACAGTATACAAGTTACACTGAATTCACATGTTACAAAACTATGATCTACATTTTTCTGGTATTTGCATTCTACAGTAGGTTTACTGTTCAATTCGTCTTTCGTTAACCCAACCTCTTTTTTATTCACCAGTGGAATTTAATATTTGTTATTTTCTGGGAAACCCAAACTGTCAAGATGTAATGATATGTATGAGGGTATCTGTGTCTGCATAGCAGAGTTTTACATGATATGGCGGAAATGTTTTTTGTTGTATATCCATAGTGGAGATCGAAAAAAAGCATTTCGGAAATATACAAAATGCGCATTACAACCGCAACATATTTATTAAAGACCACATTAAGCCTGCGTAGTTCAATGGCAAGTAAAATTTGTTAAAATAACGATCCCTTGGGAATTTTATTTAGAAATTAATACAGCTTCCCCAAATCTGCCTTCCCACCATCTTGCTAGTCTTTTGTCTCACATCTGTTGCACATTTTGCATGGTTTTTCCGAACATTCACCGGATTGAAAAAGTCCTACTCCTACTCAGTGATTACACTCAAGCGATTTTGTGCATAGATATCAATGTATGGTAATCCAGGTAGTCACATGCACCCCGCCAATGAGGAAGCACATGGGTGTGTTGCAGCCATTGTGGGTGTGTGGACTCTCATGCAGCAGTCCTTCAGAGGAAAATCAGTGCAGGAGCCAGATGGCTCACCATTCTGAAGTTACTTCATGCTGCACAGCAAGAGGGCAGGCCTAAGTCATCATGACTCTCCAGCAGTAAACGGCACATCAAGACAGATGAAGTGTACTGCAGGTGTGCATCCTTGTAGATGCTACGTTTTTCCACTGGCCCCATGTATGAAAAATGACCTACAGCAGGTGGACGGGTTGAAAGACTCCTCATGCTCTACCTGTAGGCTAGCATGCATATGGGCAGTCCTGGACTCTCAGCAGTTGCTGGTGGCCTTGTCCATGGTGCGACTAATGGCTTGTATCAGCTACATGCCCACAGAAGACGTGTTGACCCTGGGTGTTGGCACAGCCCAGTTACAATGGCGTGGCACTATGGCTGGACTACAGTTTGCCCATCCTCTCAACAATGGTGGGAGTGAATTGGCCCAGCAGTGGTCACATCGGTCGACTGAGGAATCCTCTCTCCTTGCCCCACTTAACTCTAGGCCCCAGGAAGGGGCCCACTCCAGCTCACCTCTCATTGTTGCCAAGTGGAGGCCTGCACCCCCATGTCTGGTGCAGCATCCCTCAGTGCCCCTCACGTTGTGTGTTTACATGTGATCCTGCCTTTCCACCTCAGTTGTCTCCTGCACAGAACTAAGACCTAAATTCGTTGGTGCACTGACCACAAACCTTGTAAAAGTGTTATCAGTAGGAATGTTAGCTGTATCACTTAATGAAATAGTTTTAAGGATTATAAAATTTACTAACATTCTTCACCCCCCATGAACCATGGACCTTACCGTTGGTGGGGAGGCTTGCGTGCCTCAACGATACAGATAGCCGTACCATAGGTGCAACCACAATGGAGGGGTATCTGTTGAGAGGCCAGACAAACGTGTGGCTCCTGAAGAGGGGCAGCAGCCTTTTCAGTAGTTACAGGGGCAACAGTCTGGATGATTGACTGATCTGGCCTTGTAACATTAACCAAAACGGCCTAGCTGTTGTGGTACTGCGAACGGCTGAAAGCAAGGGGAAACTACAGCCGTAATTTTTCCCGAGGGCATGCCGCTTTACTGTATGATTACATGATGATGGCGTCCTCTTGGGTACAATATTCCGGAGGTAAAATAGTCCCCCATTTGGATCTCTGGGCAGGGACTACTCAAGAGGACGTCGTTATCAGGAGAAAGAAAACTGGCATTCTACGGATCGGAGCATGGGATGTCAGATCCCTTAATCGGGCAGGTAGGTTAGAAAATTTAAAAAGGGAAATGGATAGGTTAAAGTTAGATATAGTGGGAATTAGTGACGTTTGGTGGCAGGAGGAACAAGACTTCTGGTCAGGTGAATACAGGGTTATAAATACAAAGTCAAATAGGGGTAATGCAGGAGTAGGTTTAATAATGAAAAAAAAAATAGGAGTGCGGGTAAGCAACTACAAACAGCATAGTGAACGTATTACAGTGGCCAAGATAGACATGAAGCCCATGCCTACTATAGTAGTACAAGTTTATATGCCAACTAGCTCTGCAGATGACGAAGAAATTGCAGAAATGTATGATGAGATAAAGGAAATTAATCAGGTAGTGAAGGGAGACGAAAATTTAATAGTCATGGGTGACTGGAATTCGACAGTAGGAAAAGGGAGAGAAGGAAACATAGTAGGTGAATATGGATTGGGGCTAAGAAATGAAAGAGGAAGCTGTCTGTTAGAATTTTGCACAGAGCATAACTTAATCATAGCTAACACTTGGTTCAAGAATCATAAAAGCAGGTTGTATACATGGACGAATCCTGGAGATACTAAAAGGTATCAGATAGATTATGTAATGGTAAGACAGAGATTTAGAAACCAGGTTTTAAATTGTAGGACATTTCCAGGGGCAGATGTGGACTCAGACCACAATCTATTGGTTATGAACTGTAGATTAAAACTGAAGAAATTGCAAAAAGGGGGGAATTTAAGGAGATGAGACATGGATAAACTGACTAAACCAGAGGTTGTACAGAGTTTTAGGGACTGCATAAAGGACCAATTGACAGGAATGGGGGAAAGAGATACAGTAGAAGACGAATGGGTAGCTCTGAGGGATGAAGTAGTGAAGGCATCAGAGGATCAAGTAGGTAAAAAGACAAGGGCTAGTAGAAATCCTTGGGTAACAGAAGACATATTGAATGTAATAGATAAAAGGAGAAAATATAAAAATCCAGTAAATGAAGCAAGCAAAAAGGAATATAAACGTCTCAAAAACGAGATCGACAGGAAGTGCAAAATGGCTAAGCAGGCATGGCTAGAGGACAAATGTAAGGATGTAGAGGCTTATCTCACTAGGGGTAAGATAGATACTGCCTACAGGAAAATTAAAGAGACCTTTGGAGAAAAGAGAACCACTTGCATGAATATCAAGAGCTCAGATGGAAACCCAGTTCTAAGCAAAGAAGGGAAGGCAGAAAGGTGGAAGGAGTATATAGAGGGTCTATACAAGGGTGATGTACTTGAGGACAATATTATGGAAATGGAAGAGGATGTAGATGAAGATGAAATGGGAGATACGATACTGCATGAAGAGTTTGACAGAGCATTGAAAGACCTGAGTCGAAACAAGGCCCTGGGAGTAGACAACATTCCATTAGAACTACTGACGGCCTTGGGAGAGCCAGTCATGACAAAACTCTACCATCTGGTGAGCAAGATGTACGAGACAGGCGAAATACCCTCAGACTTCAAGAAGAATATAATAAATCTAATCCCAAAGAAAGCAGGTGTTGACAGATGTGAAAATTACCGAACTAACAGTTTAATAAGTCACAGCTGCAAAATACTAACGCGAATTCTTTACAGACGAATGGAAAAACTGGTAGAAGCCGACCTCAGGGAAGATCAGTTTGGATTCCGTCGAAATGTTGGAACACGTGAGGCAATACTGACCTTACGACTTATCTTAGAAAAAAGATTAAGGAAAGGCAAACCTACGTTTCTAGCATTAGTAGACTTAGAGAAAGATTTTGACAATGTTGACTGGAATACTCTCTTTCAAATTCTAAAGGTGGCAGCGGTAAAATACAGGGAATGAACGGCTATTTACAATTTGTACAGAAACCAGATGGCAGTTATAAGAGACGAGGGACATGAAAGGGAAGTAGCGGTTGGGAAGGGAGTGAAACAGGGTTGTAGCCTCTCCCCGATGTTATTCAATCTGTATATTGAGCAAGCAGTAAAGGAAACAAAAGAAAAATTCGGAGTAGGTATTAAAATCCATGGAGAAGAAATAAAAACTTTGAGGTTCGCTGATGATATTGCAATTCTGTCAGAGACAGCAAAGGACTTGGAAGAGCAGTTGAACGGAATGGACAGTGTCTTGAAAGGAGGATATAAGATGAACGTCAACAAAAGCAAAACGAGGATAATGGAATGTAGTTGAATTAAGTCGGGTGATGCTGAGGGAATTAGATTAGGAACTGAGACACTTAAAGTAGTAAAGGAGTTTTGCTATTTGAGGAGCAAAATAACTGACGATGGTTGACGTAGAGGGGATATAAAATGTAGACTGGCAATGGCAAGGAAAGCGTTTCTCAAGAAGAGAAATTTGTTAACATCGAGTATAGATTTAAGTGTCAGGAAGTCGTTTCTGAAAGTATTTGTATGGAGTGTAGCCATGCATGGAAGTGAAACATGGACGATAAATAGTTTGGACAAGAAGAGAATAGACGCTTTCGAAATGTGGTGCTACAGAAGAATGTTGAAGATTAGGTGGGTAGATCACGTAACTAATGAGGAGGTATTGAATAGGATTGGGGAGAATAGAAGTTTGTGGTACAACTTGATTAGAAGAAGGAATCGGTTGGTAGGACATGTGTTGAGGCATCAAGGGATCGCAAATTTAGCATTGGAGGGCAGCGTGGAGGGTAAAAATCGGAGAGGGAGACCAAGAGATTAATACACTAAGCCGATTCAGAAGGATGTAGGTTGCAGTAGGTACTGGGAGATGAAGGAGCTTGCACAGGATAGATTAGCATGGAGAGCTGCATCAAACCAGTCTCAGGACTGTAGACCACAACAACAACAATAATATTCTTAACTCTTGTGAAGTGATCCTAATTGTATATCAAAATATAATAATTACACAAAGTTTATAATGGTAATGTGTTTACGTGAAAGTTGCAAAGGAAGATTCTAACACAACATGAAATGTAGCAAATTCTTACTGTCTATCTTAAGAATACTTATGTTGTGCAACTGAAGCGAATTGTTTGTGTGGGATACTTTATTACTATTTTAAGACTACCACTTATTGGCAATGTATACTGATACACACTGAGCAGTCAAAAAAAATGTTACATTTGCCTAATATCTTGTAGTGCTGCAACATGATGTGATGTGAACTCGATTAATGTCTGAAGTAGTGCTGGAGGTAACTGATACCGTGGATCCTACAGGACTGTTCATAAATCCGCAAGAGTATGTACGGTGGAGATCTTTTCTGAAAAGCACATAGCAAGGCATCCCAATTATGCCCAATAATGTCCATGTCTGGAGAGTTTGGTGGCCAGCAGATGTGTTTAAACACAGAAGAGTGTTCCTGGAGCCACTCTGTAGCAATTCTGAACTGGTGGGGTGTCGCACTGTCCTGCTAGAATTGCCCAAGTCTGGCGGAATGCACAATGGGCATGAATGCATGCAGGTGATCAGAAAGGATGCTTACGTATGTGTTACCTGTCAGAGTCAAATCTAGACGTATCAGGGGTCCCATATCTCTCCAACTGCAAACATTCAAATCATTACAGAGCCTCCATCTGCAGTTTCATAGGAAGATTCTAACGTAACATGAAATGTAGCAGATTGTTATTGTCCCACTTAAGAATACTTATGTTGTGGAACTAAAGCGAATTGTTTGTATTAGGTACCCACTTACTGACTATTTTAAGACTGCCGATTATTGCCAATAAGTACTGATATGTACTGAAGGGCCAAAAAATTGGTGCACCTGCCTAATATCGTGCAGTGCCACAACATGACATGGCATGGACTCGACTAATGTCTGAAGTAGTGCTAGAGGGAATTGACATAATGAATCCTGCAGGACTGCTGACATGCAGGGTCATGGATTCATGAGGTTGTTTCCATACCTGTACACGTCCTTCTGTTTGATACAATCTGAAACGAGACTCGTCCGACCAGGCAGTCCAATGTCAATGTTGATGGACCCAGGCGAGGCATAAGGCTTTGTGTCAAGCAGTCATCAAGGGTACACGAGTTGGCCTTTGGCTCCAGAAGCCGATATCAATGACGTTTCGTTGAATGGTTCGCATGATGACACTTCTTGATGGCCCAGGACTGAAATCTGCAGCAATTTGCGGAAAGGTAGCATTTCTGTCACAGTGAATGAGTCTCTGCAGTCGCCATTGGTCCTGGTACTGCAGAATCTTTTTCCAGCTAAAGCGACATTGGAGATTTGATGATTTACCGGATTCCTAGATTCACAGTACAGTCATGAAATGGTCATAAGGGAAAATCCCCACTTCGTCGCTACCTCGGAGCTGCTGTGTTCCATCGCTCTTGCGCTGACTATAACACCAAGTTCAAACTCACTTTAATCCTGAAAAACTGTCATTGTAGCAGCAGTAACCGATCTAACAATTGCAGCATACACTTCTCTTATATAGGCGTTGCCTACCGCAACACATTATTCTGCCTGTTTACGTATCTCTGTATTTGAACATGCATGCCTATACCAGTTTCTTAGGCGCTTCATTGTATAAGACTATCCTCTACCGTCTACTCTTCATATTATAATTATGAGCTAACATGTAAGATAAGGAAAAAAGTGTGCAATGTGATAAAACTAGAAAGGAAAGTAGGGGATGTTTAAGTATGGTATTTGTGATCTAAAAAACAGTTACATAGTCCGGTTTTTTTCTTGGATTAACGCCATGTCCATGTGTATGCAGTCTCTCTTCGATGTGTTTTGTGAGTGCAGCACCTGTTGAACATATTGAGAATGTTCCACCGCACAAGAAAACAAAAAAATTCAGGTAACATTGTCTAGGAAAATTCCCCTGTAGTCCCATCACATAAAAGAAATAGTATGACTTCTATGGGATTTTGAATAAATGTATTTTAATACATGTTGAGAGCTAAAAGAATGGGATGGTAGGTTACATTAAACCCCTCTAGCGTTTCCATTATGGTGATTGGCGAGGCTACAGAACTAGCGACATGATGAGGCATTGTATCTTGTGATGACTCGCTGCTGAGAGGGTTCATCCGGTTGTGTGCTTGTCAGTGCACACAAGTAGTTGCTCCACACTGATCATGCTGCTGCACAAGAGTTAGGAGTGAAATTCCTCTCATAGATAAATTACAACCTTAAAGTAAGACATGCGACGTTATCGGATAGACGACTCAACATCTACTGTGCTTGGTCCAGAGTATTGCGTTTGTCATGGGGGTACTTCCTATTTCTCCACTTATTCGAATCTCCATGTCTGTCTCAGTAGTCTGCCCACAGGCGGAAAGGTGTGGTGGCACTGTGACAGACTCAAATATCTGCCACAACGATGACGAGAGTAGTGTCAATGGCCAGCTTGGCACCTTATGAACTTAGGAATGGAACTCAGTGCACCCAGTGGTGGTGTGCCCTTTCGCTCATAAAAGGAAATCCCAAGTGGATGACTATACACAACAGTGGTGAGGGCGAGCATGGTGACTACCTTAGCACCATAGGCAAACGACGATTATCATGGAAACAGTCCCACACACAAATGCATGTCTGTGTTTAACTAAGGAACAAATTGAGGCAGGTGAGGCGCGCTCCATGTTCAATGAGGTAATCTCTCGCCTTGACATCCCAGAACGCCACCAAAACATGAGTCAAACTCAGCACATGTCATTGTTAAAGGTGATTACCCATAGGAACCTCAAAGGCGACCATACACATGTAGCAGTCAGTTGAGAAAAATCATAGATATGCTAGAACACCTCTGTTATATATGACATCATGACCCTACAAATGCCAGGTATGTGCCCTCAACCTCTGCCACCCACACTAAAATGGAAGGAAAAAAATATCCTATACTATAACCCATATACCTATCCCTTTACATGACTACAAGACTACTTTACAAGACAATAAAAAGGATATTCCATAGCTAAAAGAAAACAAGCATACTGTTCTAGGAAGTGTTACATATGGCTGATGTGGTGAAGCCTGAGTGATATTTTTTGTTCTCAATGGTTCCAACTCTGCTGCATTTGCATGTGGGACCCTCTGGACTCTGAATGGCCCATTGCACACGGAAAATAATTTGAGAAGTTTCTTCTTCGCAATCACATGACTGTAAATACTTTCTATTGCCTCCCTTTAGATATCTAGTATCGTCCATGCATGTCACATATCGTATATCACTTACAATATATCGCTGATTTTATACTGCCATAGTATGAATGGCACATAACAGTTACATTTGTACAATTAAATAAATCAGCTAAACCCTAGTGGATATTTTCGAATCATATAATCAGGAAAATGAGAGGAACATCTGTAGAATGAACTAATCAGCTGTAAACTTAGGGTGCATAAAATAATATGTATCCAGGTTATCTCATACTGCCATTCTTAAATTCTTCTACTGTACAGATGCAGTACTTCTGTAGCTTTGGTTTTACTTTTGGTCTGAATGCCTCTCTATTCAGCTTTGAGCTATCTTGTATAGAATAATGCTGATGTGTCTTACACTGCTATGTCCTTTACATTGCCACTGAATATTTATAGATACGCCATTGTAATGAAGGATCTGATGATAATAGATTTTTTTGACATCTTCAGATGACAGGTATTCTGAGGCAAACTCAGGTAGCACCTGACAATGATAACAAGTCACATTGTCAAAAAATTGTCAATGAACGACGCTGATATTCGTCAGCACATACACCTCAAAATGCCAGTAAATCGACAGGGAAGTCTGAAGAATTACATTTTAATTATTTGTAAACCTATTTTCATGAATAAAGCATACTGTTTGATGAATATAAATACAAGTCACTAACAGGATAGTGAGGTCCATAATACATGTTTAGTTGTGGAGGAGATAGCCATGTGCCTCATTATTTTAATTATTTTGTTCTGCATAATAAATTTCTCTTTTTCGGAGACGATTCAAAGTACTAGCATTGAGTGGTCAGCTGCAGAATATGCGCATTTTAATGATTTGATGTCATGGGCTTTGCTCAGGGCATGAAATGAGTAACAGTATCTGCCCAGCCTATTTACTAACATCTACATACATATCCCCTAAGGCAGAGCATGGTGGACAGTTTTTTTCTCCTACAGCTAGTCATTCCCTTCCATGTCCCACTCACATGTGGAGCAATGGAAAAAAGACTATGTGCCTCTGTGGGAGGAATAATTTCTCTTATTTTGTCTTCATGGTCCTATCGTGACGTGTACATCGGTGGCATTAGAATCAGTCATGCTGCAGTAAGTCACAAATGTCACTTCTGTAATCTTGTTCAATAATTCTGAGCTAAATGAACGCCTTCTTTCCCTCGGGGTTTATTTTTCACGGACCATTTCCATATTACTCGGATGTTGATCAAACCCATCGGTAACAGATCTAGCAGTTCCGGTCTGAATTGCTTCGATGTCTTCCTTTAATCCGATCTGATGACGATCCGAAACATTCGGGCATTGCAAAAGAAGGAGTCACACAGGTGTCTATATGTAGTCTCCTTTATAGATGAACTGTATTTTCCTAGAATTCTCCCGATAAATTGAAGTCGAACATATAATTTCCCCATGACTGACCTTAAGTGTTCGTTCTATATCTTGTAGCTTTGCAAATGCTAACCTAGATGTTTAATCAATCTGACTGTGCCAAGTAGCACGTCACTAACACTGTTATTCAGACATTACAGGATTTTTTGTCTGATTTATTTACATTAAGCTACTGTTTTTACATTTAGAACAAGCTGCTATTCATCACACTAAGGAGAAACTCTGTCCCAGAGATCCCATATCCTCCTGTAGTCACTCATCGACAACACTCTCTCGTATATTAAAGCGTCATCAACAAATAGTCTCATTTTACTTCTCACCCTTATCGTGAGATCGTTCATGGATGTAGAAAATATAAGCGATTCTACAACACTTCTCAGAGTATTCCTGGCGGGTCTGTTACTAAAAATGTACGAGCTATTCATATAACCGAGAACTTATTTAGCAGGCTCCCAACCTTGTTAAGAGCGTTTAGTGTGGCATTGTGCCGAAAGATTTCCGAAAATCTGACAATATGGAATCGCCTGTTGACCATCATTCATGGTTCGCGGGATAACGTGCTAGAAAATGGCAAATTGGATTTCCCATAGCGATGATTTCTGAATCCATGGTTTTTTGACGCAGACTTTTCCCTTTCGTTCAGTTCCATCCCTTTATGTGTCTATGATTGATTGTGTGAATGCTATCACTTGCAATGCACTATGGAATGTTTTTATGTTCGGATCCTTTCCATGTATCGACGCTAATCGACCTGCAGCAATAATTATGATTGGTACATCTTTCATAGTCAATATGTTTGCTTTCATGCTGTAAACAACGAGGGCTGTTTAATTTTTACAGCAATTTGGGGAGGTGTATGTTTGTGTTGATTGAACATAATTTTGGTGCTTATTTATGTGATTGTAAATGAAAATGGTGTTGAGAACATGTAAGTGGAAGCACGGAACATGC
This sequence comes from Schistocerca cancellata, assembly GCF_023864275.1. Classification (NCBI taxonomy): domain Eukaryota; kingdom Metazoa; phylum Arthropoda; class Insecta; order Orthoptera; family Acrididae; genus Schistocerca; species Schistocerca cancellata. The sequence goes on from NC_064631.1 coordinate 506,874,092, forward strand.
GTGTGTATGTTTTGCATTAATGCTGTTGGTTATAATATTACACCCTTAAAAAGTAAAATGCAGTGCTTTTTCAGTTTTTCGTTATAAATGCCATTTGGTATGCATCTCTGAGGGTCGTATGCGTCATTTTGTTTACTCACTAAAATTAACGTTCAGCTGTAATTCGAAATATAGCTCTTCTGCCTTACCATGCGTCTGTGTATGCCGTGGGTGTTTAATGCTGTCGTACTGGAAATTTGGAGCTAAGGTAAAGTGGTGGACCAATGTGCACAATTTTCGTGCGTGCGTCATTGAGATTACAATCTTGTAAGCCAATTTACTATGCTGTCCATTTCCAGTTTTAGATTGATTAGTGAAATTGAAAATATGTTTATGATGAAGTAACAAATGAAACGGAAATTTTCAGTCTAATCATGCAGCACAGTTACGAATGACTTGTAAAATCTTAGGAGACGCATTAGAATTGAAATAGATAGATATCCCTCGTTTCCATGAGGGCATTTATTTGTGATTCCTTCCAGCTTCTCCAAGTAGATTTGTTATGTTTTCACGAACTTTGGGGTCTCAGTCCAGATTAGATTTACTGATATTCATAATTAAACCACTTGTTGGATCGTTCTTGACGTGAAGCTCACAGTGCGTGCTTTTGCTGGCGTTGAAACCTTATGTACAAATTTGTTTGAGTGTGGGACATATGTTTACATGCTCACAATTTGACCTTGTATGTGTAAATGATACTGGATGTTTTCTGTGTTGGAAAGGAGTTAATAAATTGTTGAATGCTTTGGATAGATATATGCCCAAAGAAACAACATATATTAGCAATTCTCAAATTTTCATTGCACATTGTGTCCAAAATATGCTTGAGACATTTATACCTTCACTGCATCTCCTGTCTCCAACTAGGTAAATGTTGACAGTGTGATGATCTGTACCTGTCATTGGATTGTCAGAACCAGTGCTTTGAAATGAGCCACAACGATTCATTGTGTGTGAACTTTACCATCTTTCTGTGATCCATTTTTTTCCTATTTTGTCAACTGGTGAGACAGAACCTACTGTCTTCTCTCAGATATTGTATTGGCTCAAATGTAGAAACTACTAATAACAGCAGTTTAGATTAATGTTTGACATCCTGTAGTGTTCAAGAATGTGCAGCATCAAGCTCAATATCATGTTGCTAGAAACCCTGAACTACGGATTATTGGCTGTGGCTTGTCCAAAACGGTGGTGTTAGTTCGAGAACTGTAGCTTTGCGTTCTCCTTGCTGTAACGCAGATCCTTCACTGGTATAATCTTACATATCTTTCACTGTTACATCGCTTCGACCTGTGAATGAATGGCTTCTTTGTAGGCTACCTCCAGTTAACTTTCAGTTTTCTAGTGTTGATAGCAAATGATTATTGATCCTGTTCTTTATATCCTGTCCTTCCTCTGTGTTGTTTACAGCCTATACTTAATGTTTTGGGGAGATACGTTACTGGGACTTAGACTGTTTTCATCTATCTTCCAGTATGGTCATCCCTACTAGGTGCCTCATAGTAATCTAAATCTCTAGATCATTGCAATGTCTCACATAAAGGATACTTGTGGTGACCTTTCACCAGTTTGAGACATAACCGAATATTTAGCTTTGTAAGCAGGCTAACTGTCAGAGAGTTATTGCAGTTATTTTTTATTTTCATCACACAGTTAATGGTGTGTATTGCTTTGAGCATGAAGTCATAACAATCTTAATTCCTTCACTGATGATTAGGCATGTGGAGCTTGTGGCCAACTTAAGTGTGATCCAACAAGTTGACACTTCTGCACTTATGACTGCCATTTAAATCTGTGGGACACTACACAATACTTGTTTCCTCATATGCTAATCATTTATAAATGGTAATTGGGCAGCAAAGATATGAAGTAGTGTCCTTAACCAGTTGAGGAAGGACTTCACAGTTAGACATAAAAACTGTGATTTAGAATCGTTGATGAAAGTATCACTGGTCCAATGTCTTTCACAGTTATTCATAGGAAATTTACTGGGGCTTTATCCACCACTCCTAGTCATCAGATCTGTCAACATGCAAATTGCAGATGTAATTTTAACAAAAGTCACAATAAGATAAAGTGGTTGCTAGTATCATAGACCATGGGATTAGAGGTATTGGTGCTGTCAACTTCATGAACATTTTACACAAACAAACTGGTCCTGTGAAAATCTGCACTCCCAGGGCTCTAGTAATTGCCTACCTTGGGTCACACAAAGTCCTTGGAATAGGTGGAGCTATCAACTTCACTGAAGAGTGAAAGGCCCTTTAGTATGCTGGTCTCTAATGATCTGACATATAGGAAATACTTCCAATGTGTGGCAAAAAAGTACGAACTGAAAGTTGCAATTCCACCTGTCTGCTTTGACCTGTGGTGTCATCAAGATGGTGGATGTCCCTATTTCAAGCATATATAATATAGCAATCATAAATTTGCTCATTGCACCCATGAAAAAATATAAATAACACATGAAATACTTACAGTGTAGGAAAAGACAGAGTGCTACTTATTGTAAAGGAGACAAGTCAGGTTGCAAACAGGCACAGTTAAAAGACACTTACATGAAATATTTAACTTTAACAATAGAACAAAACTAACAACACAGTTGTGGGGCATAGGATGTTTTGGGTGGGGTCAGACTACAATTACAACAGTAATAATAACGACGCCACTCTAAAAATAATATTAACCCAAGCATCAAACACATGAAATTCTCATAATTGAACACCACCCAAAAATGTTAAAAAGAAAAGCATTGGTATCATAAATTTCACTTGATGTATATAGCTTGAATGAAAATCACAGTAACAGTAACCCACACAAAATTCAAAAACCCGTTACCACAAATTTCGCTTGATCTATATAGCTCAAACGAAGCCCCCATATTTCACTTGACCTATATGATAGCTAGAATGAAACCCTGTCTATTTGAAACGAAGACCACAATACAACAAACCAAATCTCACTCACAAAACTAATACAAAAAAACCAATGACGGTAAACCAATATCTGTGATATCTATCAACCACAATCCAACACTATTATCAGACACTAACAAGGGAAAATGTGAACTTCAAGAAAATTTGAATCATCACGAAAAATGCAGTATACACAAACAACTATAGGCTTAGTCCATATCAATTCAGGCAGGCTAGGAAAAAATGTTACCTTCATATTCTCAGATGTTATTGAATTTAGCATGTTTTAAAATGAAGGACTAATTAAGGAATGTGTATTTTTCTGTTTTCCTCAACAAAAAAAAAAAAAAAAAAGAAATCCTGCTCCGAGATACAGTCCTCCAAGGATGACACTGGGTGAAGACGCAAATTTTGTAAAAAAAATTAAAATGCTGTAACTTTGGAACAGTTCTAGATATTTTTATTTTATTTGAGAGATAATTGCTTTATGATTTACGAAGAAATCCTGCATTTGGACTTATCTGCTACAGTTCTTTTACTATATAGCATTCTGAACCTGCTAATACTTTTTTTTTTTATTTTCTGTTGATTAGTACCATATAGTTCTACATTCTCTGAAAAGGAGAGCTTCCACTTTCAAGTTGAACATGTTTTATACACAATTGAAATTTTTGCCAGACGTAAAACCTGTTTTATTACCACAACATTATCACACGACAGGCTCATAAAAATCAAAATCTATCCTTATTTAACATAATTTTAGTTTTGAAAGATGAGTAAGAGTCTCATTTTTCAAGCATTTTAAATGGTTCCAAAATGTATGTGAAAGGTCCAAAGACTTAAAGGTTTCAATTTATACGACTTCTGTGCACTCTGTTTTTTTATTGGAAGTAGACAGTCAATGAACTCAAAATGTCTTCCACTGCTGCAGTATCTTCATTTGATATAGAGTGATGTCTTCCTGTTGAACCAATAGGAACTGGAGCACTTTCAGTCTTCAAAAGATTGTGAACAGGAAGCGAGCACTGATGGCGTTGTGGCTTGAGTGTACAAAGGACACAATATTTCGGCAGTCGACCTTGTTGCCATCGTTAGGTGTGCTGATGTACTGTCAAGGCTCGCTCGCTGTAAAACACTGGCGACGTATGCCAGGTGTAGAGGCAGTGTAAGCAGCTGAGCTGCTGTTCCTGCATTGACCTAGGGTGTTGGCAGTGGGACCTATCTTGACGAGCTGTCCTCAGTGAGCGTCTCTGGCTGTAGAGACGCTCTTTGTATCTTCATCGGGACTACGGGAGAGAACTACACCCACAGTAGGTCGGGCCAACGTGTTGTCGGTCTGTGGTGGACCTGTTGGCCCATCCCACTAATTTAGCGGCTGCCAGAGTGTTCTGCATTGTTGTAGAACACCCTGGCGATTTGCCGGAAGCGATCCCGCAGGAAAGGGCTGCCTGCTTCCTCGTGGAGCAGTGTCGTTGTTGCACCTATATCCAGCAACTGGTCCATGTATTTGCATAAAGTTCACTACAATTTTGTTTAATTCCTAACTGGTGTCTGTAATCTGTGCAGTCCACCAGTTGCAGTCATACACACACGTCACAAACATCCCCCCTCTCAGGTTGTGAATCTGAATATTATCTTGCTGTTTCTGAGCTGTTAGTTGAACAAACAAAATTTCTTCTTTCTTGCTCTTTAAAGTGTGTGCAATACGAGTTCGCCCATCATTTTGAGTCCTAAAATGTGTCTTCTGAATTATGTTCACAGGAATAGTTTGTTTGGAGCATTCTTCTTTTTTCTGCCCACAGAATTTTTCGATTTCCTCTTTGGACAAAAGAATGAGGGCTGCGGATGTGTAAGTTTTCACGACTCTTGTAAAATCATCAGCATTCTGAATCACAGCTGTATTTGGTCTGGAAAGATTATGTTTTGTAGCATGGTGCTTCAGATGGCCTACTACACCATCACAAGGCCCCTTCCCATGACCAGTAGCCCTGTATACCCAGTCAGTTGGCACAGGCGACTTACTCAATTCAAACAGCTGGTAACAGTTTTTAAAATGACTAGGAGCACCATCAGAAATAATGATGATCTTCTCTGCCCCTGTTTGCAGTTGAAGAATTTTGTGCATTGTTGGCAAAGCATGTGCTGAGTCATGTCCTGTGTCATCACTTATAACTGCAGCACTTGCGGTCTTGTTTTGAAAATATGTCACTCCTGTAAAAGTTTAAACCTGGTCATTACTCCAATGATACCCTTGTACTTATTGTGGGAGAATTACAGACCAGTTCTCAGCAAAATAACAGTGAAGCACTAAACATAGTTCTCCAGCCTGTACACACCCTTTCACTTCTGCAATGTGTTGTTGCAATTTCTTCAGATGTGGGTCAATCCATACCAAGTGGTCCAGCACTGGTTGCTTGACCATCTCAGAAAAAAATTGTATTTGCTGGGTGAATTCCCCAAAGTTTAGTAGTCACAAAAATATTTTTAAAAAAATTTAGTGTTTATTATTTTGAAATGGTGGCCATATTTGTTCAAGGCCGCATATGTTTTTTCATATTTGCAAGCATCTACATTTTTTACAATTATTGAGTAGTGGATTGTCCTAAGTTTTTCAGATAAAATGCATTTAGTTCAACACACTCTGGGCTACAAATTAACATCATTATCACTTAGCTGAATATATTCTTCAATATATTTTTAATAGTTCAAAATTATCAGCCACAAATTTAAAAAACTCAATATTTGAACAGTAGTTTTCCAAAGAAAGATTAATTTCTCAGCTTTAACATTTTTTCTGCTATTACATTGTATATTATAGTTACTTTTTATAGAGTAGTAATGGTGAGCAGCGTACACTTAAAAAAATACACCATTAAAAAAAAAAATTTTTTTTTTTAATTTTTCCATTTTGTGGCCTGCATCATCTTTTGTGGGGGGACCAGATAAAAATCTGAAAATTTCATAGTTAATAGACCTTTATGATATCAAACTTCAGTATGAATTTCAACTTTGAGATTCAATTGGAAGTTATGAAAAAAATTACAAACACGAGTCAAAAATACGTTTTTTTTGTCTGTCTTATATATCACTCTTTTATGGATATGCAAATAGTCAACACACTTAACTCTCCTATGGGCCCAGTCAGAAGACATTTCAGATAGTCCTTTTTTCTTAGAAGCCTCTTCAGTAAACAATTAGCACTGAACAACTACAATACAAAAACCAGCAGTGAACAACCGCAACAAAGAAACTGACAAGAAACTACAACAAACTGTCTGAAATATCTGCAACAATGAAAGTGAAAAGAAAGAACTGCAACAAAGAAAGTGATAAGAAATAACCAACAAAGACAATAGAAATAAACATTGTAACAAAGAAATTAACAAGAAACAACTTCAGTGAAGACGTGCATTACCCTTGTAAGTTTAAAAAAATGGTTTTTTAAAATAAAACCTGGCCAACTTAAAAAGTGGAAGCTCTCCTTAACAGAGATATCGTACTACATGGTACTAATCAACAGGGGAAAAATCTTAACTTTTCTGCATCGTCATTTCTGGGAAAAAAAAAATCTTTAAAATTATAAAAAAAATTCAAAAGGCGACAGTAAAAGAACTTTGACAGACATGTCCAAGTGGAGGATACCATTGTAATCATAAAGCAATTATCTTTCAAATAATAAAGCTGTAACAAAATATCTTGAATTGTTACAGAGATACAGCATTTAAAATAGTTTTCCGGAATTCGCATGTCTTCAAAATGGTGTTTGGGGTGTCATCTTTGGAGGCCTGTATCTCGAGGCAGGAATTTTTTTTTTTTTTTTTTTGTTTTGGAGAAAAAAGAAATACCTGTTTCTTACTTACTCCTGAACTTCAACATATGCTAAATTCAATAACATCCGAGACTATGAAGGTAAGCCCCATGCCTGAAGTGATATGGATTATGCCTATAAAAATAAACTCACGTACCATATATATTAATATAAAAAATAAATAAAACCACAAAAAATACTTAACAACCAGAGACATCATCTGCAATCAGTCCCAATAACTGTAGGAACATGATCATAGACAACATGTTTGCCAAATGCAACAATGACCTACTCAAGAGTTTCTGTCATAGCCATGACATAAAAAAAAGAAAAGAAAAATAATATTAAATCTCTGACTATAACAACTACATTGAACCAATAATTCCAAACACAAGCATGATTCCATCAGCCAAAATAGGCAAAAATCTTCCAGTAACAACCTGACACCCCCGTCTCACAAATTCAAATGACATACCTGAAAAATAGCTTTGAAACATAAAAAGCCAAACTGTATGCCTTGTGTGCTATGGTTGAAAGAACTGTCTACTTGTGCTAACATACCTGTGTGTTGTAGGTCCCTATGTGCCATGATCATAGTATATGGGGTAGCCCTCTTTTTTTTTTTTTAAACTTCTGCATTAAACTGAATGTTTTCCTGGATGGAATTAGGATAATCCAAAAAATTGGTATAGTCCTAATTGTAGTGAAGTAGGTAGTTCCTGCGAAATAGTATGAGTAAGAGATTATACTTGTCAATAGGACTAATCTATTAATTGCTTCATTTTACCATCCCCCCCCCCCCTCCCTGACTCAGAAGATACAGTTGCAGAATAGTTCAAAGAAAACTTGAGTCTCATTTCAAATAGGTACCCCACTCATACAATTATAATCGGTGGTGACTTCAGTCTACCCTCGATGTGCAGGAAAAATTGTACGTCTAAAGCCAGCGGCAGGCATAAAATGTTATCTGAAATTGTACTGAATGCTTTCTCAGAAAATTAGTTCATGAGTCCACTCGAAGCTTAAATGGTAGCGAAAGTAGACTTGACCTTTTAGCAACAAATAATCCTGGACAAATAGGGAGTATCATGATGAATACAGGGAGTAGCGACCATAAGGCAGTTGCTGTTAGGCTGAATACCGTAACACCTACAACAATCAAAAAGAAATGCAAAGTACACCTATTTAAAAAAGCTGATAAAAATGCTCTTAAGGCCTTTTTAAGAGTCTCAACTTCTTCTGATCTGATCACATAAGCGTAGAAAAGATTTGGAACGATTTGAAAGAGATAGTATCGATGGCAATTGAGAGGTATATACCACATAAATTAATAAATGATGGTGCTGATCCCCATCGTACACAAAATGGGCCAGATCGCTGTTGCAGAAGCGACGAAAAAAACATGCCAAATTTAAAAGAACGCAAAATCCCCAAGATTGTCAAAGTTTTGCAAAAGTTCAAAATATAGTGCGCTTCAATGTGAGATGCTTTTAATAATTCCCACAATGACACTCTGTCTCAGAATCTGAAAACCCAAAGAGATTCTGGTCGTACATAAAGCACACCAGTGGCAAGTCGCAACCAATACAGTCACTACATGATAGCAACGGTGAAGTCACTGATGACAGTGCCACTAAAGAAGAGTTATTAAACACGGTTTTCCGAAACTCCACCAAAGAATATGAAGTAAATATTCCTGAATTCCAATCAAGAACAACTTCCAAGATGAGAAACATACACTATGTGATCAAAAGTATCTGGACACCCACAAAAACATGTTTTTCATATTAGGTACATTGTGTTGTCAGCTGCTGCCAGGTACTCCATATCAGTGACCTCAGTGGTCATTGTGAGAGAGCAAAATACGGTGCTCCATAGAACTCATGAACTTTGAATGTGTCAGGTGATTGAGTGTCATTTGTGTCATACGTCTGTACACGAGATTTCCATACTTCTAAACATTCATAGGTCCACTATTTCCGATGTGATAGTGAAGTGGAAATGTGAAGGAACCTGTACAGCACAAAAGAGTACAGGCCGACCTCATCCTTGATGACTGACAGAGACCGCTGATCTTTGACTGACAGAGACTGCCAACAGTTGAAGAGGGTCGTAATGTGTAATAGGCAAATATCTTTCCAGACCATCACATAGGAATTCCAGACTGCATCAGAATCCAGTGCAAGTACTATGACAGTTAGGCGGTGGGGCGGGGTCGGTTGTCTTCATTCTCTCTCTGAATTATCCTTCCTTCTGACGTCCCTTCACTCAGTAGTAGCAGATAACATGCTAGGCAGTGTAAAGCAGTGTTGATGAAACCACTACCTAATACCAATCGCGTAACTCAAGGTGAAAGTCAGTTCCTGAAAGTTCATATTTAAAAAATTGGGCATTCGGAGGATGCAGTCTACCTGCAGAAAGCATTTAAAATCTGCTTTTTATTCATACAGAAACACATGAAATGGCTATCAAGTCTGTATTTAATATGGTAAACTTTATCCTTCAAAATTCACTCTCTATACAACACATTTTCACTCGAAAAGCAGCCAGAATTTTTGCAAGTCTGACCCCACTAATTTTCCCGATCTAACAGTCACAGACCCACCACTCTTCACGAGTTAAACATTCGGTTGTTTCAGTGGTCTTCTTAGTAAGAAGTGCTCGCCACAGTATTCCGCACAGAGCATGAAATATGCCATGCAGTATTGTTACTGTCACCAAAAAGTTCACACGCTCATAAATCTCCAACTATTTAATTTTGAAACACCGAACTTCCATGAAAATGTTCGTAACTCCAGTTGCTTCAGTCATGACACATTCTAACTGAAATGAACTCACTAGTTCTTCATCTTACAGACTATTTTTGTGGAGCTATTTAACATGGTGTTATCGGTAGGTCGGTTAGCAAGTGACTGTCTCGAGCTCCTCTACTCTCTGCCCACCTCACTATATTTGTGCAGGAACAGCTTAATTCTGATTGTCTATTGATCTAAATGACCAATCAGAATGTTCCTTCCTGATCATTCTTGCGGCAAAACTTGTCTTATCCAGTCACTAATGTGATAGTAATTCATGTCATTAACACTTCAATTTCTAGTATATTGTTTAATCAAAATAAGTGAAGTTCAAAGTATTCTAGAAATTGATAAATAAACTTATTCCACCTCTAACTTTCATTCTGGCTGGTTTTATCAAAAGCAAACTCACACCGACGTACGTCATCTGAATTGTGGTTGCAGCATAACTTTCCCATGGTTCGTTTGTACAAGTTCTTACATAAAATGACATATTAAGTTTCAGCGTATGTTCCAAATACACTCTCTCAATCATTCTCATGCACTCGCACAGCAAAATTATAAGCAAATAATAATTTAGGGTGATTTTTGTATTACATAATATAAAGTAACTAGAGTTTTGAAAAGAAAATTCTAATTAATTGATTTTATGCACTGATAACTTTGTAGTGGCTTCCAATGGCAATGAAAGTCAATTTGTTATTGTTCCTAACTGGGTTTTAAAACATAAGCGGTGGTTTTAGGACTTTTAGATAATTTTCATTATCTCCGAAACTATAATAAGTAAAAATCTGAAATTTTGACAGCATCATTCCATGAATAACAAAAGGCTGTGTACCAAATTTGAAGTAAATCAAATAATAACTAATATGGATTATTTAGATTCGTAAAGGGTATGAATTTTCATACCGACTGGATGTTGCTCTATGCAGTTCTCGCGGCAGGCAGCGACAGCTGCACTGTGAGTAAAGCAAAAAAAATCGTAGCCATCCAGCAGTCACCATACCAAACGGCTGCGTGCCTTACTGGAATGATTTTCATCTCGTAATAACTTGCTACGTTACAGCAGGAGGTGAGAAAATTTGGATTTAATGGACGAGTGGCTTCTCATAAGTCACACACCACCCTGGTGAATGCCGAACAACGCCTTGCTTGGTGTAAGCAGCATAAACATTGGACCATTGAACAGTGGAAAAACATTGTGTGGACTGACGAATCCTGGTACACAATGTGGCTATCTGGTGGCAGGGTGTGGGTATGGCGAATGCCCGGTGAACGTCATCTACCAGTGTGTGTAGTGCCAACAGTAAAATTCGGAGGTGGTGGTGTTATGGTGTGGTGGTGTTTTTCATGGACGGGGCTTACACCGCTTGTCGTTTTGTGTGGCACTGTCACAGCACAGACCTACATTGATGTTTTAAGCATCTTCTTGCTTCCCGCTGTTGAAGAGCAATTTGGGGATGACGATTGCATCTTTCAACACAGTCATAATGCACGACCTGTGGCAGAGCGATTACACGACAATAACATTCCTGTAATGGACTGGCCTGCACAGAGTCTTGACCTGAATCCTATAGAATGCCTTTTGGATATTTTCGAACGCCAACTTCATGCCAGGCCTCACTGACTAACATCGATACCTCTCCTCAGTGCAGCACTCCCTGAAGAATGGGCTGCCATTCCCCAAGAAATCTTCTGGCTCATGATTGAACGTATGCTTGCGAGAGTGGAAGCTGTCGTCAACGCTAAGGGTGGGCCAACACCGTATTGAATTCCAACATTACTGATGGAGGGCACCACGAGCTTTTGTTCAGCCAGGTGTCCGGATACTTTTGATCACATAATGTAGAAGGAGATTTCCTTGGTGTAGCAAAGCAGCTTAAATCACTTAATACAGGCAAGACCTCTGCTCCAGATTGTGTGCTAGTAAGGTTCCATGTATGCTGATAAAATAGCTCCATATTTAGCAATTATATACAACTGCTCGCTCACAGAAAGATCTGTACCTAAAGACTGGCAAATTGCTCAAGTCACACTAATACCCAAAAAGGGAAACGAGTAATTTTCTGAACTACAGGCCCATATCACTAATGTCAATTTGCAGTAGAGTTTTGGAAAATATACTGTGTTCGGACATTATGAAGTACCTTGAAGCAAACGATTTATTGACGCATAGTCAGCATGGATTCAGAAAACGTTGTTTTTGTGAAACACAACTAGCTGTTTACACTCATGAAGTAATGAGTGCTATTGACAGGGGATGTCAAATTGATTCCATATTTTTAGATTTCCAGAAAGCTGTCGACACTGTTCCTCACAAGTGTCTTCTAACCAAACTGCATGACTATGGAATATTGCCTCAATTGTGAGATTGGATTCGTTATTTCCTGTCAGAAAGGTCACGGTTTGTAGTAATAGATGGAAAGTCATTGAGTAAAACAGAAGTAATATCCGGCGTTCCCCAAGGAAGTGTTAGAGACACTCTGTTGTTCCTGATCTATATTAATGACATAGGAGACAATCTGAGTAGCCCTATTAGATTGTTTGCAAATGATACTGTCATTTACCATCTTGTAAAGTCATCAGATGACCAAAACGAATTGCAAAATGATTTAGATAAGATGGTGCAAAAAGTGGCCATTGACCCTGAATGAAGAAAAGTGTGTAGTTATTCACATGAGTACTAAAAGAAATCCCCTAAATGTCAATTACATGATAAGTCACACAAATCTTAAGGCTGCAAATTCAACTAAATACTTAGAGGTTACAATTAGAAATAACTTAAATTAGAACAATCACATAGATAATGTTGTGGCTGGGGCAAACCAAAGACTGCGATTCATTGGCAAAACACTTAGAAGGTGCAGCAGGTCTGCACCATGCTTGTCTGCCCTATTCTGGAGTATTGCTGTGCGATGTGGGATCTGCATCATGTAGGACTGATGGAAGACATCGAAAAAGTTCAATGAAGGGCGGTTCATTTTGTAATATCACGAAATAGTGGAGATAGTGTCGCAGACATGATAGTGAATTAGAGTGGCAATTATTAAAACAAAGGCTTTTTCATTGTGATGAGATCTTCTTATGAAATTTCAATCACCAGTTTTCTCCTCCGATTGCGAAAACATTCTGTTGGCACCCACCTACACAGGGAGAAATAATCATCACGATAAAATAAGAGAAATCGGGGGCTTGCACAGAAAAATTTAAGTGCTCATTTTTCCTGCATGCTGTTCGAGAGTGGAAAGTAGAGAGACGGCTTGAAGGTGCTTCATTGAACCCTCTGCCAGGCACTTTATTGTGAATATCAGAGTAATCATGTACATGTAGATGTTGATTGTTCGAAGAAATTTCGGGATTGTTGCGGGTCACTCCATGATATTTCGTCTGGACACCTGCCAATCATCTTCAAGTGAGCCATTAGTCTTTGATGACTTACCAGAAGACAATGGGCAGGTGTCCAGTCGAAATATTGTAGAGTGGAGTTCACGACAATGGCTGCAATCCTGAAACCTCTTCGAATATTTAATTCACCGGAAAATTTTAAAGTCCGCATAGTCCATACTTGGTTATTGTCTTGAGGCTGTACCACAAAGGTTTCATGTAAATATTTCCAAAACATTGCTGTTTCCAAACTATCATAATTCAATGTTTTCTTCTCAACAAGAGACTATTAGCCACATGGGTTCCAAGGATGAGTCTTTGGGAGTGTGTCGTCTTGTTATGCACCAGGGAAGCGATACCCACAAACTCTGGATGAGACGCTTGCTGAACTGTGGTGGTATACTGGTCTTTTACACTTTACATGAACCATGGATGATGCTGAGGTGACATGGCTTGTACATTTACACCCTCATTCCACAAGCTGTAACATCCTCTCTGCGGAATGACAAACCTTAACTTATAACGTACTGGACCCCATGGACTGCCTGGTATGGTAAGCAGTAGATTTGCAGGGGTGCGTGGCAGGTCCTCTTTGTGACTTAACTGCACGGTGGCAGCGAAGTCAGCCTCCACACTTCCTCGACCTGTAATCTTACCTGCCCTTACCTGCAGTTCAGCCGATCGTAGATTATTCGGCACCCTGTGGATTCTGGCTTTAGTAAATACATAGAACTAAGGTTTTGGAAAGGGATTCCAGTGCTACTAAATAATGCAACGCAGCTCTGATAAAAGCAACTATATTCTAGATACATGTTGGCCTCAAAATCCTTCGATACAATTTGTTACAAACAAGTTGCAAATTCGTAGTTTGCATGTTAGAACCCAGCCATATAGCAGTCAGATGGATATGCCCCTCTAAGTGGGTTTAATACCACTGTCAGATACCGATTGCATTTGGTTATTGTCTCAGTCAGGCTAACCCCAATTGTGATCGTATTAATACAATTCACTCTGCTGCCACAAGGGTCTTTTAGTGCACAAGGCCAGGATCTTTATTACCGGATGCCACAGAACTTAGTCTTTACTTACACTTGATACGCCACATAAAAATAAGCCTGATCATAAACAGTTGGTCGTAATGATGATTGGCAGAAAACAAAAACAGAATTGCAACATCAGGTGTGAGCACAGCAGGGTCAGGAAAGAGGGAAGAAGAGGGTTACAGGACTGGTGTAGGTGGTGGTGGGAGGGTGCATGGGTGGTATCTCCTTTTGACATATAGCATATACTTTTAAAACGTAAACAAGTACTATTTTCAACGCAGACTTGTTTATTTTTAAATGGACATCTCCTATTATTTCGTATGCAATCAATAGCATGAAAAATAACAAAAATAATGACGTTGGATGCATCTCAATACGTCAATTACACCCTGAGAAATTGCAAAGCAAAGTTGAGGCTTGAAATAAATGAGGTGCACAGCTAGCGCACATCCTGAGACTTAAGCGTGCATCTCATGCTGCCTGTGTCAGGGGCTCACGCAATGGGAAGGTATGCATAATCCATAAAAATGAACAAGGAACACGTCCAATGCAAAGTTATGTTTTCAAATTGTAAATGTATGTTTATTCTAGCGAAATGACATCTATAGATAGAATTAGAGATAAAATACTTGAATTCACTTTGCTAAACACATTGACTAGTGCCCTGTCTTCCACAGAAACTGTGTTATTGTGCATTGCATCCAGCATAGAAATACACCCACATCTTGACCAGTGACACTGTGTCATGTTAACATATGTTCGAAGTGCCCTCTGTTTGCATGAGTACAAGTTTGCAGACGGGTAACGAGAGAGTGTTACGCAGATTGCAGAGTATCTATAGGCTGGCCATCGCACAGTACCTCCTCACCCCTTGACACTCCACTGTTGTTGAAGAACAACTTGGCGAACCAGTGGGGATTTTGCAGGGACCAGTAGTGCATGTTCCGCAGATTCACATTACCATGATTTGTAAATGAAGCCTCATCCGTAAACAATGTATTGCTTAGGAATACTGGATTACCTTGCAACTGCTGAAGTGCAAAACGACAGAATGCAATGCAGGATTCAAAGTCATTCCTGTACAGTTCTCGGTGCAGTGAGATATGGAAAGGATGAAACCGATGTCGATGCAAGATTCTGCGCACACTACTGTGGCTTATTCCTACACCTCGTGCAATTTCTTGCACACCCACCTGAGGATTGTGCGCTACATCAGCCAGAACAGCAATTTTGTTTCCATAGCCAGTCGCTGGCGTTGTGTGTCGACGTTTTGTGGGAGCCCAGCTTCCTGTTTCCGTGAGTGTCTTGCAGATGTTGCCAGTGGACACCGCCGATCTGGGTAGTGTTCAGCATACAGTGTCACAGCTTTGATTGCATTTCTGTGACATTCGCCATAAATTAAAATAATATCTAGTTTTTCTTCAGTACTGAAGGCCGGCATATTGACTAGATGACAGTAAATGTAACAAGCTGCAAGAAAACAGGTTTTAATGTGGTAACATATGTGAATTACGTTCCTGAAGGTAGAGTGTGCCGTGGTGATATTAGTATGTTTACGGTAGGATACAGGCGCCAGTGCAGGTAACACCTGCTCTGAGCACAGTACTACATGCGATGCATTACGCCAAAAACTGTGACGCAGTTGCTATCCTTTACAAGCCACATATTTCAGAACTTATGAGGTTTAGAAACATGAAACAAAGTGTGTTACACTAATAGTACCTCTAGTTGTCATTCCGCAACAATAAACATTATGCACAGGGCATCCATCATTCAGATACTGCATTATTTGACACATTATAAGAGGTGGACTGATTCAAGTAAGGTATGGTTCAAGAAGGGGCTAAACTATCCCCATTTAGGAGTGCCATCAATGAAATGTGGGCCAATGATGCATTGTCATAGAATACCACACCATACATAACACTCCTCTGACGTAGCATGTCAATCACATCACCAGTACTGGCAGCACGAGGTGCACGCTTGAGCCTCAGGACGGGCGCTAGCTGTGTGCTTCATTTATTTCAAGTGCCAACTTCGCTTCGCAATTTGTCAGGATTTAATTGACGTATTGCGATGCAACCAACACCATTATTTTTGTGATTTTTCATGCTATTGACTGCTTACAAAATAATAGGGGTATCCATTTAAAATACACAAGTTTGTGTTTAAGTAGTACTTGTTTACATTTTAAAATTTCGCTTGGTATCTAGTTACGTGAGACACACACACACACACACACACACACACACACACACACACACACACACACACACAGTAGGAAGCCTTCGGGATCAACAATGACACCTGGGTGGTATCTCCTTTTGACATATTTCTAGACAAAGTCATTGTAGCCATGGAGCATGTCAGAGTAAGACTGGTGTTATTAAACTCAGTCACTCTTGGTACAATAAACTCAATATGTCATATACAAATGTGCTGCTAAATTGTTACACTACTTGACACATGCTCAGTTTCAAATTACAAGTATTGAATTCACAGTTAATTAACCATTTTTCAGTAGATGTGAGTTGTTAAGACATGGATGTAGTAAAATGTTGGGTTACCTACATTTAAAACAGAGGCAGTGTGGAAACAAAGAATGTCTGCACAGTGATCAGAGATACCTCCTATATTTGGATAGATGGCACAGTAGCCATTGCTACAGTGTGTTGGTGAGATGTTTAAGTGTCAACAAGATGCCCAATGCCAGCTTTGCCGCAGAAGCAGTCCAGAAACAGGTGTGGCACATCTACTAATAGGCTTCTCTTGTCCTTTGTTTAGTGATGTAATTATTCTTTCAAGTCCTTTGCTTTGATGTCCCTTAACTCTTCTTTCCAAAAGGGATGTTCCCTAATATTTCCTGCACTACCATTGGTAGAAGTCTCTCTCCACTAGGGGATTTTAGAAGCAGCCATATTGTGGTTACAAGTTATCCCAAACCACCGTGTGTTGCACCTAATGTTCAGAAATGTTACATATCATTTCCTCAGTACTTATAATGGTTAAATGATTGAACCAGCTTTGAAATCAACCTGCATGAAGACACTTTTTGCCCTGGTATGATAACGGAATTAAATTCATGACAATTTACTGAATGTTTTGGCTCAATTAACATTCAGAAATTGACATTCAAGATTAACTTGAAACCTAGCAGGATTATTAATTATACAAATCATTACTAACTGATGAACGCTTCTGAAATATGGGTATGGCTTACATTGTGAGGCTACACCTCCCTTCCATTGGATTAAGCAGTCTGAAATCTATAAAATCCATCATTATATTTTTTAAACAAAGAATCATTTTAACAAGACTTTCGGGATTTAATTGTGTATGTAGTTTAAAAATTTTTTAGACGGAATTGGATAGGTTAAAGTTAGATATAGTGGGAATTAGGAGTTTGTGTTTGCATCAAAAATATGCCACCAGATGAAGGTTATGGAATATGATTGATGCAGGAGTAGGTTTAATAATGAATAAGAATATACGAAAGCAGGTGAGCTCCTACAGATAGCGTAGTGATCTTATTATCGTAGCCAAGCAAGACACAAAAATTCTATGAAAGTAGTACAAGATTGCGTGCCACCTAGCTCTGACATTGATGGAGAGATTAAAATAATGTATGATGAGATGAAATTATTCAGATTGTTAAGGGAGCCAAAATTTAATTGTGATTGGGGACTGGAATTTGATAGTAGAAACATGAAGAGAAGGATATAGTGGGAGAACATGGTTTGGGGGAAATTTAATGATAGCTATCATTTGATTTAAGAGGTGTGAAAGATTTTTTATATGTTGAGTCTCCATGGGCAGATGTGGACTCTGACCTCTATTCATTGGTTAAGAACTGAGGGTTAAAATGAGGAAACTGGAGAAAGATAAGAAATTAAGGAAATGGGACCTAGATAATTTGAAAGAACCAGGGGTTGGTGAGAGCTATGAAGAAAGCATTAGGCAATAATTAACTGAAAAGGGGAAGGGAATACAATATAGCAAGAATAGGTGGGTTTGAGAGGTTAAGTAGCAAATGTAGGAAAAAAGCCAAGCCCCAGTACAAATTGTTGGGTAATGCACAAGAATTTAATTGGTGAAAGGAGAAAATTTAAATTGCAGTAAATGAAGCAGGCAAAACTGAAAAGGCTATAAACATCTAAAAATTGAGATTAACAGAAAGTGTGAAATGGAAAAGCAGGAACAGCTAGGGGCAAAATGCAAAGCTGGAGAAGCATGCATGATTACGGGAAAGAATGCTGCCTAAACGAAAAAGAACAAGACTTTCGAGAAAAGTGAAGCACCTGTATGAACATTAAGAACTCAGATGCCAAGCCAGTACTAAGCAGATAAGGCTGAAAGGAGGAAGAAATGCTTAGAAGGACTGCACAGAGGAAACAAACTTGAAACAGTATTATATAAAGGGAAGAGAATATAGATGAAGATAAGATGGGGGATATGACACTGCAAGAATAATATGACAGAGAATAAAAGACTTTAATTGAAACAAGGACATTGGAGTAGCCTTTTGGAGAGCTAATCATGACAAAACCTGGTATGCAAAATATATGAGACAGGCAAAATACTATCAGACTGTAGCAAAACAGTAAAAGGGTTGAATGGACAGTAATGTCTTCACCCTTGTAACTCCTCAGAAGGTGGCAGCACTGAAAAATGGAACCTTGTGGAAATGGTCAGTCAATGAAAATTCTTCAGAGAATGAAAGGCATATGTGTCTTTTTGTTAATGTGAGTGCAATGCATCGTTGGACGAGTAATTTCAAAAATAGTGAGTTGGGAATGTCTTACTTATCTGACAGCAACCACTGAGTTGAACATCCAAGATGTTGACAGACTGATCCAAGATGATCGTTGTATCACAGAGAGAGAGAGAGAGAGAGAGAGAGAGAGAGAGAGAGAAATGGCAAGTATAATCAGCATTTGACAAAAATATGTGGTCATGTTGTTGGTTTGCTTGGTTATCAGGTGATCTGTGGATGATTGGCATGTCAGATCCTGTTGTCTGGAATGAAAGTGCACAACTAAAAAAATTTGTCATGATCTCCTTTATGAAATTGACTGTGACACTTTTCTGTGGTTGATTGTGACAGGAGGTGAGACATTACGACACCATTTCAAAACAGAAATCCATCAATAACAAAACAAAGGCTTTCTCCAGAAAAAGAAATCTGAGACCCTGTTCTCTGCTTGGAGGGGGAAAAAATTATATATATATATATAATATATATATAATAGAAGGAAACATTCCACGAAGGAAAAATATACCTAAAAACAAAGATGATGTGACTTACCAAATGAAAGTGCTGGCAGGTCGACAGACACACAAACGAACACAAACATACACACAAAATTCAAGCTTTCGCAACAAACTGTTGCCTCATCAGGAAAGAGGGAAGGAGAGGGAAAGACGAAAGGATGTGGGTTTTAAGGGAGAGGGTAAGGAGTCATTCCAGTCCCGGGAGCGGAAAGACTTACCTTAGGGGGAAAAAAGGACGAGTATACACTCGCACACACACACATATCCATCCACACATATACAGACACAAGAAGACATATTTAAAGACAAAGAGTTTGGGCAGAGATCTCTGCCCAAATATATATATATATATATATATATATATATATATATATATATATATATATATATGGAAACATTCCATGTGGGAAAAATATATCTAAAATCAAAGATGATGTGACTTATCAAACGAAAGCGCTGGCAGGTCGATAGACACACAAACATACACACAAAATTCAAGCTTTCGCAACCAACGGTTGCTTCATCAGGAAAGAGGGAAGGAGAGGGAAAGACGGAAGGATGTGGGTTTTAAGGGAGAGGGTAAGGAGTCATTCCAATCCCGGGAGCGGAAAGACTTACCTTAGGGGGAAAAAAGGACAGGTATACACTCGCACACACACACATATCCATCCGCATATACACAGACACAAGCAGACATTTGTAAAGGCAAAGAGTTTGGGCAGAGATGTCAGTCGAGGCGGAAGTACAGAGGCAAAGATGATGTTGAAAGACAGGTGAGGTATGAGCGGCGGCAAATTGAAATTAGAAATTAGCGGAGATTGAGGCCTGGCGGATAGCAAGAAGAGAGGGTATGCTGAAGGGCAAGTTCCCATCTCCGGAGTTCTGACAGGTTGGTGTTAGGGGGAAGTATTCAGATAACCCGGACGGTGTAACACTGTGCCAAGATGTGCTGGCCGTGCACCAAGGCATGTTTAGCCACAGGGTGATCCTCATTACCAACAAACACTGTCTGCCTGTGTCCATTCATGCGAATGGACAGTTTGTTGCTGGTCATTCCCACATAGAACACTTCACAGTGTAGGCAGGTCAGTTGGTAAATCACGTGGGTGCTTTCACACGTGGCTCTGCCTTTGATCGTGTACACCTTCCGGGTTACAGGACTGGAGTAGGTGGTGGTGGGAGGGTGCATGGGACAGGTTTTACACCGGGGGCGGTTACAAGGGTAGGAGCCAGAGGGTAGGGAAGGTGGTTCCTGATGAGGCAACCGTTGCTTGTTGCGAAAGCTTGAATTTTGTGTGTATGTTTGTGTTTGTTTGTGTGTCTATCGACCTGCCAGCGCTTTTGTTTGGTAAGTCTCATCATCTTTCCAGAATGAGATTTTCACTCTGCAGCGGAGTGTGCGCTGATATGAAACTTCCTGGCAGATTAAAACTGTGTGCCCGACCGAGACTCGAACTCGGGACCTTTGCCTTTCGCGGGCAAGTGCTCTACCAACTGAGCTACCGAAGCACGACTCACGCCCGGTACTCACAGCTTTACTTCTGCCAGTACCTCGTCTCCTACCTTCCAAACTTTACAGAAGCTCTCCTGCGAACCTTGCAGAACTAGCACTCCTGAAAGAAAGGATATTGCGGAGACATGGCTTAGCCACAGCCTGGGGGATGTTTCCAGAATGAGATTTTCACTCTGCAGCGGAGTGTGCGCTGATATGAAACTTCCTGGCAGATTAAAACTGTGTGCCCGACCGAGACTCGAACTCGGGACCTTTGCCTTTCGCGGGCAAGTGCTCTACCAACTGAGCTACCGAAGCACGACTCACGCCCGGTACTCACAGCTTTACTTCTGCCAGTACCTCGTCTCCTACCTTCCAAACTTTACAGAAGCTCTCCTGCTAGTTCTGCAAGGTTCGCAGGAGAGCTTCTGTAAAGTTTGGAAGGTAGGAGACGAGGTACTGGCAGAAGTAAAGCTGTGAGTACCGGGCGTGAGTCGTGCTTCGGTAGCTCAGTTGGTAGAGCACTTGCCCGCGAAAGGCAAAGGTCCCGAGTTCGAGTCTCGGTCGGGCACACAGTTTTAATCTGCCAGGAAGTTTCATATCAGCGCACACTCCGCTGCAGAGTGAAAATCTCATTCTGGAAACATCCCCCAGGCTGTGGCTAAGCCATGTCTCCGCAATATCCTTTCTTTCAGGAGTGCTAGTTCTGCAAGGTTCGCAGGAGAGCTTCTGTAAAGTTTGGAAGGCAGGAGACGAGGTACTGGCAGAAGTAAAGCTGTGAGTACCGGGCGTGAGTCGTGCTTCGGTAGCTCAGTTGGTAGAGCACTTGCCCGCGAAAGGCAAAGGTCCCGAGTTCGAGTCTCGGTCGGGCACACAGTTTTAATCTGCCAGGAAGTTTCATATCAGCGCACACTCCGCTGCAGAGTGAAAATCTCATTCTGGAAACATCCCCCAGGCTGTGGCTAAGCCATGTCTCCGCAATATCCTTTCTTTCAGGAGTGCTAGTTCTGCAAGGTTCGCAGGAGAGCTTCTGTAAAGTTTGGAAGGTAGGAGACGAGGTACTGGCAGAAGTAAAGCTGTGAGTACCGGGCGTGAGTCGTGCTTCGGTAGCTCAGTTGGTAGAGCACTTGCCCGCGAAAGGCAAAGGTCCCGAGTTCGAGTCTCGGTCGGGCACACAGTTTTAATCTGCCAGGAAGTTCTCATCATCTTTGTTTTTAGATATATTTTTCCCACGTGGAATGTTTCCCTCTATTATATTCATATCATTAATTTGAACCCAACAATTACGTTTGTTATTGTCACTGTTACATTTCGTAATCTTTTCTGTCGTCTTATTTCCTCCTCCTGTTTTTGCCATCACTTTGTATTCACCTTCTCCTTTTTTACCGTAATCCAGTATACAATTTTATCCCACCGATATATACTCAATAATACGTAATAATACGTAACCCACTTCCAAACCATAACCAAAAAAATTTATTTCCGCTTTCAACACTACCGCTGCTATAAAATTCACCGTTTCTAGTTCACAAACAGTTCCTTTCAGCTATTAAACAACCTTTTCGGCTAGTTTTAATAACTTTTGCTTTATTTCCATTTCCGTTTTTCTCACATCACCGATCATTTTTAGCCGCTTCCCACAGGTTTTAACGTCATTATTTCTTCATCAGACAATTGTTAGCCTCATTTCCATAATCTGCCACCACCAAACCCCTCCTTTTAATACATCCTCACGTAGTTTTTTCGAAATTTTCCGGAATTTCTCCACCCTTTAACGTGTTTTGGCGGCAACACAACCACCTAACCTTTATGCACATCATAATCTACCTACACAAGTTTAACACAGGATCAACATAGCCCAGCTCTAACCAACCCTTTTTCGCCTTTTTTGCACACCAGATCTCCATTTTCTTTCTAGTTCACCTTTATCTCTCCCCATATATTTTTATATTTATTTTCATTTTCATTTCAGCCTCATGTTACACTTTCCACCTTCTAGTACCATGTCACCCTCACAACACCTCCACAACGACCCCAGTAAGTTTTATTTACATTCCCTCCGCAAACATGCCTTCGCCCTAGCCAGATTACACTCCCATATTTTATTTTCTCAGGCTTGTCTGACATTCGGCATCACCCCCAAAGGCCTCACACTTAAAGTTCCCATCTCTGGCTGCAACCCTTCTTTCCATCAGTCCCTATACCAGTTCCAAACTGAACAATCCATTGCCCTCACCCACCTAATCCTTCACCTACACATCCACTCAGCCAATCAACACACCCATCAACTCCTATCCTTAATAAAAGTCCTCAAACTTTTCTCTCCCACATCCACACCGGCTGTTCAGAGCATCCTCCTACAGGCCAACCGCAAATTAGAACAGCATGCCACCCTCCACCTTAAAAAACTATCCAATCTCCTGGTTTCCCACCTCCGGAAAGGCAACTCACTCACCCTTCACAACCTTTCCAGCGAACCTCAACCTCCTCTCATTGCACACAAACCCAGTGTCTCCCATCTACTCAATCTCCCACTTCCAGCTCCACTCCCTCCAAAACCTCAAAATTCCAATCAACACAATCTGGAACCACAACACCCCAATTCAGTAGTTAACCTTTCCTCCAAACCTCTCTTCCAATCCGAAACCTCTGTCCTATCCAAAGGCCTCACCTTCAGCCCCACTCCCAGATTTAACCACACAGCCCTCGTCAAAGATTTACTGTCCTACACCCGTACTCTCTGCTGGAAATATCACTTTGCCACGAAGAAAAATGATCCTAATCCTACTCCTAATGATCCAACTCCCCAAGACACTATCCAAATTGAACCATGCCTGGAACAGTTCCGTCCTCCGTCACAGCGGGACCCACCTCCTCTTCCTCAAAATCACCCTCTCCTAACCTTCCAGGAATTTCTGACTTCCAGCCTTGCCTCTCAATCCTTCTTAAAAAACCTTAATCCTACTCCCAACATCACCACTGCTGAAGCCCAGGCTATCCGTGATCTGAAGGCTGACCAATCCAGCGTCATTCTTCCGGCGGACAAGGGTTCCACGACTGTGGTACTTGATCGTCGGGAGTATGTGGCTGAGGGACTACGTCAGCTTTCAGACAACACTACTTACAAAGTTTGCCAAGGTAATCCCATTCCTGATGTCCAGGCGGAGCTTCAAGGAATCCTCAGAACCTGACTCCATCAACCTCCTGACCACCAACACCCCGCACCCCTACCTTCTACCTTCTTCCTAAAATTCACAAACCCAATCATCCTGCCCGTCCCATTGTAGCTGGTTACCAAGCCCCCACAGAACGCATCTCTGCCTACGTAGATCAACACCTTCAACCCATTACATGCAGTCTCCCATCCTTCATCAAAGACACCAACCACTTTCTCGAACGCCTGGAATCCCTACCCAGTCTGTTACCCTCAGAAACCATCCTTGTAACCATTGATGCCACTTCCTTATACACAAATATTCCGCATGTCCAGGGCCTCGCTGTGATGGAGGACTTCCTTTCACACCGATCACCTGCCACCCTACCTAAAACCTCTTTCCTCATTACCTTAGCCAGCTTCATCCTGACCCACAACTTCTTCATTTTCGAAGGCCAGACATACCAACAATTAAAGGGAACAGCCATGGGTACCAGGATGGCCCCCTCGTACGCCAACCTATTCATGGGTCGCTTAGAGGAAGCCTTCTTGGTTACCCAGGCCTGCCAACCCAAAGTTTGGTACAGATTTATTGATGACATTTTCATGATCTGGACTCACTGTGAAGAAGAACTCCAGAATTTCCTCTCCAGCCTCAACTCCTTTGGTTCCATCAGATTCACCTGGTCCTACTATAAATCCCATGCCACTTTCCTTGACGTTGACCTTCACTTGTCCAATGGCCAGCTTCACACGTCCGTCCACATCAAAGCCACCAACAAGCAACAGTACCTCCATTATGACAGCTGCCACCCATTCCACATCAAACGGTCCCTTCCCTACAGCCTAGGTCTTTGTGGCAAACGAATCTGCTCCAGTCCGGAATCCTTGAACCATTACACCAACAACCTGAAAACAGCTTTCGCATCCCGTAACTACCTTCCCGACCTGGTACAGAAGCAAATAACCAGAGCCACTTCCTCATCTCCTCAAACCCGGAACCTTCCACAGAAGAACCCCAAAAGTGCCCCACTTGTGACAGGATACTTTCCGGGACTGGATCAGATTCTGAATGTGGCTCTCCAGCAGGGATACGACTTCCTCAAATCCTGTCCTGAAATGAGATCCATCCTTCATGAAATCCTCCCCACTCCACCTAAAGTGTCTTTCCGCCGTCCACCTAACCTTCGTAACCTCTTAGTTCATCCCTATGAAATCCCCAAACCACCTTCCCTACCCTCTGGCTCCTACCCTTGTAACCGCCCCCGGTGTAAAACCTGTCCCATGCACCCTCCCACCACCACCTACTCCAGTCCTGTAACCCGGAAGGTGTACACGATCAAAGGCAGAGCCACGTGTGAAAGCACCCACGTGATTTACCAACTGACCTGCCTACACTGTGAAGCGTTCTATGTGGGAATGACCAGCAACAAACTGTCCATTCGCATGAATGGACACAGGCAGACATTGTTTGTTAGTAATGAGGATCACCCTGTGGCTAAACATGCCTTGGTGCACGGCCAGCACATCTTGGCACAGTGTTACACCGTCCGGATTATCTGGATACTTCCCACTAACACCAACCTGTCAGAACTCCGGAGATGGGAACTTGCCCTTCAGCATATATCCTCTCTTCTCGCTATCCGCCAGGCCTCAGTCTCCGCTAATTTCTAATTTCAATTTGCCGCCGCTCATACCTCACCTGTCTTTCAACATCATCTTTGCCTCTGTACTTCCGCCTCGACTGACATCTCTGCCCAAACTCTTTGCCTTTACAAATGTCTGCTTGTGTCTGTGTATATGCGGATGGATATGTGTGTGTGTGCGAGTGTATACCTGTCCTTTTTTCCCCCCTAAGGTAAGTCTTTCCGCTCCCGGGATTGGAATGACTCCTTACCCTCTCCCTTAAAACCCAAATCCTTTCGTCTTTCCCTCTCCTTCCCTCTTTCCTGATGAGGCAACCGTTGGTTGCGAAAGCTTGAATTTTGTGTGTATGTTTGTGTTTGTTTGTGTGTCTATCGACCTGGCAGCGCTTTTGTTTGGTAAGTCTCATCATCTTTCATATATATATATATATATATATATATATATATATATATATATATATATATTACAAATGATTGAAGCGATTTCATAAATTCACTGTAGCTCAATTCATTGACATATGGTCACGACACACTACAGATACATAGAAAAACTCATAAAGTTTTGTTCGGCTGAAGCCGCACTTCAGGTTTCTGCCGCCAGAGCGCTCGAGAGCGCAGTGAGACAAAATCGCGACAGGAGCCGAGAAAGCGTATGTCGTGCTTGAATTGCACTCACATCAGTCAGTCATAACAGTGCAACGACACTTCAGGACGAAGTTCAACAAAGATCCACCAACTGCTAACTCCATTTGACGATGGTATGCGCAGTTTAAAGCTTCTGGATGCCTCTGTAAGGGGAAATCAACGGGTCGGTCTGCAGTGGGCGAAGAAACAGTTGAACGCGTGTGTGCAAGTCTCATGCGTAGCCCTCGGAAGTCGCCGAATAAAGCAAGCAGGGAGCTAAACGTACCACAGCCGATGGTTTGGAAAATCTTATGGAAAAGGCTAAAGCAGAAGACTTACCGTTTACAATTGCTACAAGCCCTGACACCCGATGACAAAGTCAAACGCTTTGAATTTTCGATGCAGTGCAACAGCTCATGGAAGAGGATTCGTTCAGTGCGAGACTTGTTTTCGGTGATAAAGCAACATTTTTTCTTAATGGTGAAGTGAACAAACACAATGTGCGAATCTGGGCATTAGAGAATCCTCATGCATTCGTGCAGCAAATTCGCAATTCACCAAAAGTTAACGTGTTTTGTGCAATCTCACGGTTTAAAGTTTACGGCCCCTTTTTCTTCTGCGAAAGAAACGTTACAGGACATGTGTATCTGGACATGCTGGAAAATTGGCTCATGCCACAACTGGAGACCGACAGCGCCGACTTCATCTTTCAACAGGATGGTGCTCCACCGCACTTCCATCATGATGTTCGGCATTTCTTAAACAGGAGATTGGAAAACCGATGGATCGGTCGTGGTGGAGATCATGATCAGCAATTCATGTCATGGCCTCCACGCTCTCCCAACTTAACCCCATGGGATTTCTTTCTGTGGGGTTATGTGAAAGATTCAGTGTTTAAACCTCCTCTATCAAGAAACGTGCCAGAACTGCGAGCTCGCATCAACGATGCTTTTGAACTCATTGATGGGGACATGCTGCGCCGAGTGTGGGAGGAACTTGATTATCGGCTTGATGTCTGCCGAATCACTAAAGGGGCACATATCGAACATTTGTGAATGCCTAAAAAACTTTTTGAGTTTCTGTATGTGAGTGCAAAGCATTGTGAAAATATCTCAAATAAAGTTATTGTAGAGCTGTGAAATCGCTTCAATCATTTGTAATAACCCTGTATATATATATATATATATATAATGGCAACGGTGTTTTGGGAGACACATGGTTTTCTCCACGTTGATTTCTTGAAGGTGGAAAAACAGTAATTTCAGAGTGTTACATCCCAAGATTGCTAACTGTCATATAATTGTTAACTAGAGTCCATAGGAAAAGGGAAATGTTTTCCAATAGAATGACAGTGCCAGACCACACATGTCACGTGCTACCAGAGCAAAATTTGCGAGACTGAAGCTCAAAACCATATGACATTCTCCATACGGTTCAGATTTGGTGTTGTCTGACTCCCATCTGTTTGTGATAATGAAAGGAGATATCTGGGGATATGAGTACACAGTCAATGAAGAATTTGAGAGAACTTTTAGAGAATTGTTATGGAAACAGTGTGTTGACTTCGTCATTGACTTCTTCCATGAAGCCTTCAGAAAACTTATCCATTGTTGGCAGAAGTCTGTCAAATTGTCTGGTAATTATGTAAAAAAGTCAATATTGGTAATAAGAAGATAATTTTTGCATTTGCTTCACTAAAATATACCCATTGAAAAACAGGTTAGAAAGGTAGAGCCATCATTTTCATTCTACCTTCATATCAATTATAGTTAAAAGAAAGAGGTGCTTTTAGGTGTGATTATTACTGTACCATCTGTTTAGTAAGTTGTGATTACAAAATACTAAGATGAATTATTTACTGAAGAATGGAAAGGCTGGTAGAAGCTGCTCTCGCCAAAAATCACTTTGGGTTTCTGAGAAATATAGAAATGCATCAGACAATACTGATTCTGCAAAATATCTTAGAAGATACATTCAAGAAAACTAAACCTACAGTTAAAGCATTTGTATTCTATGAGGTTTTGAAATTGCAGCCGGATCATGTTGACTTCTTGCCACAATATTATGGCTGGCAGCCATTCAGCCATTTTCAGATGAGTGTGTGCCACAGGTGGACACACCTGAAGATGGCTGAATGGTTACCAGCAGCAGTATTGTGGCAAGAAGTCAGTATGATCTGGCTGCAATCCTGAAATCTCATAGAATATTCAGTACACTGGGAAAACGTCAAGAATCACAAAGAATTAGCATATTCAGAGAAAACTTTTGACAGTGTTGACTGGAATAAAATCTTTACAATTCTGAAGGTGGGAGGGATAATGTATAGGGAGTAAAAGGTTATCTAGAACTTCTACAGAAACTCATCTGCAGCTGTAAGAGTTGAAGAGTATGTAAGGGAGCAGTAATTGAGAGGGACTGAGACAGGACTGTAGCCTGTCTTTGATGTTATTTAATCTTTGCATTGAGCAAGCTATAAACAAAGGTAAAACAAGGGTAATGGAATGATGCTAAGGGAATTAGACTAGGCAGTGAGACATTAAAAGTAGTAGATGAGTTGTTCTATTCTGGCATTGGATTAGAGAGGATATAAAATGCAAACTGGCAATAGCAAGGAAAGTGCTTCTGAAAAAGAGAAATTTATTAACTTTGACTGTAAATTTAAGGGTTACGAAGTCTTTGAATCTGTTTGTATGGTGTGTCGCCTTGTACTGTAATGAAATGTGGATGATAGATGGTTCAGGTGAGAAGAAAATAGAAGCTTTTGAAATATGATTGTAGAGAAAGACACTGAAGATTAAATAAGTGGATCAGATTACTAATGATGAAACACTGAATTGAACTGGGGAGAAAAAAAGTTTATGGCATAACTTGACTAAAAGGAGGGATTGGTTCATAGCATCTGAGGTATCAAGGGATTGTCAGTTTGGTAATCGAGTAAGGTGTATGTTTGTTTGTGTATGGGGGGGGGGGGTTGTAGGAGAAGGGAGAGAGACCAAGAGTTGTTTACAGTAAAAAGGTTCAAATGCATGTAAGTCACAGTAATTTAGAGGCTTGCACAGAATAGATTAGCGTGGAGAGCTGCATCAAACCAGTCTTTTGGCTGGAGACCACTACATCATCATGTTCCAATGTAACTGTCACCTCAGAAGTCATGACAGTTTCCAAATAACACAGTGTGCTATACACAACTTGATGATTGGGGTCTGTGATTCAGTTACTGTAACAGATTTTCAAACATCTTGTGTTACATCTAGTTTTCCCTTAAAGAGGATTAGCCCTACATGTTATGAGCATTTATCATAAGTTAACTTTGTTTTCAAGTTTGCTAACAACTATAATTAGCATCAAAATGTTTTAGGAAACTAATAATTTTTGTTGTAGGTTTTTCTGTTGCCTTAATAGAAATCTGTTTTGTGTAATTGCTTCAGTTCTTATAGGGAATTAGCAACTTTTTAGCTTAACAGATTAAAAGACAATCAGGAGGCGTAATTTAAAGTTTTTTTTTGCCTTGTAGTTCATTGCATCAGCCAAAATGCAGCCCCACTGTGAATGCTGTTCTCAATCATGGGTTGAGTTGGCTGACGTTCATAAGGAGCTGGAAATAGTGTTGCCTACTGTCAAATTATTGACAGCTGATGCAAATCGGTGTGTTGTAAGAGCTCCTGAGAGTCGTGTACCTGTGGAACTGTACCAGAGGTACCTCAAGTACTATCCTCTGCTGTGATCTGCAGAAAGTACAGGATCTGTCCACTAGACTGTAAGTGGTGTAGCAGTGGTAGATTTAGGCATCCTATACAGGGTGGACAGGGACTAGAGAGGACTCAGGGTGTTGTAGCAACCCCCTAACCAACAACTTTGAGGTGCTGCCTTTCACTGAAACTGAAACGGAGCCAGTGGGACTCATTTTCACCTGCAGATTGTGGTGCACGTTGGAACAAATGGTGCCTGCCGTTTGGGCTCTGAGGTCATTCTTGGGTCAGACCAGCGACTGGCAGAGGAGGTTGAGAAGACCAGCCTTGTATGTGGAGTTTCAATGAGGCTCACAATTTGCAGCATTGTCCCAGGAACTGATCATGGCCCTTTGATTCGGATTTTAGTGGAATGACTGAACCAGAGACTTTGAAAGTTCTGTGACAAACTGCAACTTCCTGGACTTGTGCCATAGGTTGAGAACTGTAGGGTCCCCCTAAGTAGGTCAGGTGTGCACTACACATCAGAGACTGCTAATCAGGTAGCTGACTGTGTGTGAGGTGCACACAAGGGTTTTCTAGATTAGGTGACTCCATCTAATCCAGATATCTATAGCCATAGGAAACCCAGAAGTACCAATGTAAGATCGAAAGAAATACCTCCCACAGGTGAAAGAATTAAAATCATAATGGTAAACTGCCGAAGCATTTGCAACGAATTTCCTGAGCTTAAAGCACTCGTGAAAAGCAGTGAAGCTCATATAGTACTAGGTACAGAAAGCTCCTTGAAACCTGAAATTGATAGCAGTGAGATTTCTGGGGAAAATTTAAGTGTATATCAAAAGGAGAGGCAAATGGGAAATGGAGGCAGTGCATTTGTCATGGTAGACAAAAAACTCAAATCCATTGAAATAGAAATTGATGCTGCATGTGAGATCGTTTGGGCAAGACTCATATCAGGGGTGAGCGTAGAATGATAATTGGTTCCTTCTGTCGCCCATCTGACACATCGCCTGATGTAATCGAAAACTTCAGAGAAAACCTCAGTTCACTTATCTGTCAGTTCCCCAGTCATACTGTAATCATCAGTGGAGACTTTAATCATCCAATTTACTGGGAAAATTACAGTTTTGTTAGTGGTGGGTGTAATAAGACATCCTATGAAACTTTAATAAATGGCTTCTCTGAAAACTATGTATAACAGATAGTTAGGAACCCCACTTATGATGGAAATAAATTGGATGACGTGGTTGTGGTAACAATGATTACTAAAGTATGCAGGACAACTAAAACAAGCAGAAAGATATATGTGTTCAGTAACCAGATAAAAAGTGAGTAATGTCATATCTCAATGAGGAACTTGAAACTTTTAGCACAGGTCAGGAGCAAGTAGAGGAAATCTGGCTCAAGTTTAAAAAAATGGTTGACCACATACTGGATAGATATGTACCCAGTAGATCAGTTCATAATGGGAGGAAACCTCCAGTGTATACAGTCACTGTAAAGAAACTTCTAAAGAAACAGAGATTATTGGATAATAGGTGTAAAACAAAGTGTAGGGCTATAGACAGACAGATACTGAATGAAAAACATTTGGCTGGCAAGAGAGCAGTGCATGATGCCTTCAACGACTACTGTAGCAAAATATTGTCAAATGATCTTTCACAGTATCCAAAGAAATTGTGGTCATATGTAAAAGTTGTTAGACCAAAGTTAGTGTCCAGCCCGTTGCGAATGAGACAGGCACTAAAAATTGAGGTTAGCAAAACAAAAGACGAAATGCTTGACTCCATTTTCAAATGTTCCTTTACAAAGGAAAACCCAGAAGAATTACCCCAATTTAATCCTCATACCAGGGAAATGGTGAATGAAGTAAGAATTAGTGTCAGTGGTGTTGAGAAACAGCTGAAATCATTAAAACTGAACTAAGCTCCAGGCCCTGATGGAACCCTTGTCAGATTGATGGAATCCTTGTCAGATTCTATACTGAATTTGCGGCTGAGTTATGCCCCTCTTCTGACTGTAATCTATCATGCATCCCTCAAACAAAAAGCAGCATGCCCAATTCTTGGAAAAAAGTCACACTTTACAAAAAGGGTAGTAGAAGTGATCCACAAAACTACCATCCAATATCCTTGGCGTCGATTTGTTGTAGAATCGTAAAACATATTCTGAGCTCAAACATAATGAGGTATCTAGAATAGAATGACCTCCTCAATGCACAGCAACATGGATTCAGAAAATACTTATTGTGTGACATCCAACTCTCACTTTTCTCACATGACATACTGAAAGCTTTAGATCAAGGCAACCAGGTAGATACAGTGTTTCTTGATTTCCGAAAAGCATTTGACTCAGTACTACACCTACACTTATTGTCAAAAGTACAGTCATATGGGGTATTAATGAAATTTGTGACTGGAGTGAGAACTTTTTGGTAGGGTGAACACAGCATGTTATCTGGGATGAAGAGTCAATGTTCGATGTAGAAGTAACTTTCAGTATGCCACAGGGAAGTGTGCTGGATCCTTGCTATTCATGTTGAATATTAATGACCTTGCAGACAATATTGATAATAAAATCAGGTTTTTTCCAGATGATGCAGTTATCTGTAATGATAACTATAATGAAGTACTATCTGAAACAAGCTGCATAAATATTCAGTCAGATCTTTATACGATTTGAACATGGTGCAGAGATTGGCAACTTGCTCTAAATGTTCAGAAATGTAAAATTATGCACTTCACAAAACGAAAAAAAGTAGCATTGTATGACTATGTGTGTCTATTGCTGACAAAGGCCTTAATGGCCGAAAGCTATAATTGTGTGAATCTTTTTGTTACGCCTATCGTGATTCAGCATCTCTGTTATTGGGTGTAATACTTGGTGGGGATATGAAATGGAATGATCACATAGGTTCACTCCTGGGTAAAACAGGTGGTAGGCTTCGGTTTGTTGGTAGAATACTGAGGAAGTGCTATCAGTCCACAAAAGAGATTGTGTACAATCACTCATTCGATCCATCCTAGAATGTTGCTCACGTGTCTGGGACCCATACCAGATAGGACTAACAGGGGATATTGAATGTACACAGAGAAGGGTAGCATGAATGGTCACAGGTTTGTTTAATCCATGGGAGAGTGTCACAGAGATACTGAAGGAGCTGAACTGGCAGACTTTCGAAGACAAGTGTAAACTTTCCCAAGAAAGTCTACTAACAAAGTTTCAAGAACCGATTTTAAATGATTACTCTAAGGATATACTACAACCCCCTACATGTCGCTTACACAGGGATCGTGAGGGTGAGATAAGAATAATTACTGCACACACAGAGGCATTTGAATGATCATTCTTCCTGCGCTCCATACATGAAAGGAATAGAAAGAAACCCTAATAACTGGTACAATGGGACGTACTCTCTGCCACGCACATCACGATGGTTTGCAGAGTATAGATGTAGATGTAGATAATATCTCCATACAAATCAAGCTAGGACATGACACATGCAAGGAGTCAAATAGATATGCAACTTATGTATTGACATTACTTATATATTGGCATAATTGGCTTTATTAATTCTCAGTGACTACCATATACCATCCTCACATTGGCTACTGCCATCTTGGGATTGCCAACATCAACCTACAAGGTAAATGCCTGCACCACTGACACAACAGTTTGGCCCTCTTCTGTTCCACATACCTGTTTAAAGTATATTGAGCATTCCTCTTTAATTATACAAATTGATACTCCATTTTTTCAGTCCCAGATACAAATGTTTGATGTTGACCACTCAGATACGCAGAAATCTGTTTTTTATATTTAAAAAGAAAGATGATGAGACTTACCAAACAAAAGCGCTGGCAGGTCGATAGACACACAGACATTGTCTGTGTGTCTATCGACCTGCCAGCGCTTTTGTTTGGTAAGTCTCATCATCTTTCTTTTTAAATATATTTTTCCCACGTGGAACGTTTCCCTCTATTATATCGAAATCTGTTTTTTGTCGCACTTGCAGCAGATGTGGTTTCCCAACTTTGTTATCATTCTTCTTTCTTGTTTTCTCATTGATGCTGTAATGTCTGTATGATTACTGATTTCCTTCTCTACATTAACTAAATTGGGAAGTTTGAGTACGTTAATCACCAAAGATATAAGACATTATTCTTTTGAGTCCATTCTCTAAGAAATTTCTGAGCATAAATTTGGACATTGTGTCAGTAATATTGCATTAATCACTGCCCCTGACACTTATTCAGTGTGTATCTGGCTTGTTGTGCTGTTCTGTTACCACAGAATGATCAGTAAACTACGTCTGACATTTTCCAAGTTTCCCTGAAACATTCTGCAGCTACAATTCCTCTCGAAGATGGATCTGATTACCACATTTGACACACCTTTGATGCTTACTTTCAGCCAAATTATTTTACAATCAAAGTCTGTAATAGTGTCACTAAATATTCTAGAGTTCTTTACTGAAATATAAACAACATTGGAAAGAGGATAGATTGCTGCTCATGATAAAAATAACCTGTTGAGTTACACAGACAGGCATAACCAAAAGACTGTTATACATTATAGCTTTCAGCCAAAGCCTTCTTCAGCAAAGAAAGTGCACACAATTCCCACAAGCAAGAACACCTATTGCACACATGACTACTGACACTGGCAGCTGCAACTGGAATGGAACTGTCATGTGAATAGCAATATTGAGTGGGGAAGGGAAGGGGGAGGTATAGCAGGGTACGGGTGGGAGGACAGAAGAGCTCTGTCTGATGGGACAGACAGGGACTAGAGACTGCCAGGCGAAGTGTCGAGAGGTGAGTTGTAGGGGAAAAATTGTATGTCTTCATGTTTTAGCATATTTGTGTGTGTTTTATGTTCTTGTGTATCCTTGCAAATGTGTTTTTGTGTGCCTGTAAGTATTTTGTGTGTCCTTTTATGTTATCCAGCTCACCTCACAACCATGCAACACTTTCATTTGCCCGTTTCCTACATCATTTTGTGCTCCATCTTTCTGCCCAGTTCAGCAAAGTATCCATCTCTCTGGCTAAAACACAGTCCCACACCTTTCTCTTTAAATGCTGCCTAAACCATGGAATCCACCCCCCCCCCCCTCCCCCAAAGGTCTGACCATAAAAATTCCTTTGTCTGGATCCCACCCTTCCTTTCAAAATGACCTTTAATTTCCAGATTTTGCCAGTCCCTCTTCCTCACAAACCTGGTACTGCAAAAACATATTTCTGTGACACACGTATCCCAAAACCACCTCTGCTCCCTCCACAAGATGATGCTATTATGTAATCCGTACTACATACATAACATATCTGAAACTGAATCCCTTGCTCTCCAA
Source organism: Schistocerca cancellata (assembly GCF_023864275.1). Lineage (NCBI taxonomy): Eukaryota > Metazoa > Arthropoda > Insecta > Orthoptera > Acrididae > Schistocerca > Schistocerca cancellata. The sequence goes on from NC_064631.1 coordinate 506,909,305, forward strand.
CGCCTGGAAGACCATTCCAGACACCACCTCCATAAGTTATCCAGCCCGCTACACCCTACTGCTGCCTTGGGGCACTGCTATCCAATGTCTATCCTACACACAGTGTTCCTCCTTGTCAACCTCTCATAGCACCTAGACCCTGCCTAGTGGACCTGTTCAGTGTGCTACATCCCCCAAAACTCCCTACAAACACTCCAAATCCAGAGCCTAAACAATCTTGGAACTCTGTTGTTAAACTTTCCACTAAAATCCTCAGCCCCACAGAAGTTTTAGTTCTATCCAAAGGCCTCACCTTTAGCCCTACACCTAAATTTAACCATGTAGGACTTGTCAAAGACCTACTCTCATTCACATGCTCCCTACAATGGAAACATTTCCTTGCCATCAATCTGTCCAACCAAAGCCAACCCAATTCCAGTAATGAACACTGCCTCTCCCAGTTCATACCACCATCCAACCACAATCCTCCACCCCTCCCAACTAAGCACCCTCTGGTCACCTTCCAGGAATTCCTTACCTGCAGCTTGGCCTCACCATCCTTCCCTAGGTCCCTTGCTAAGAAGGCCTCTGCCAGTTGTCTGACTCATCCACCTATAAACTCTGCCAATTGTTTGACCTGTCCACTTGTGAACTATGTCCCCTGAATCCATTTCCCTCCTCACCCCTATGACACCCCACACACCCACTCCCAAAATTCACATACAAACAATCCTGGACACCCAATTGTAGCTGGTTATTGTGCCCCCATTTAAAAGGATTGTGAAGGCTACCAGTTTCAGCGTTTCATTGTGCCATTTTCAGGCCGCATACGCATCCATCCTAATAAACAAACTTGTCATAGAGTGCCATATATCTCTGGATATCGTGAATTCAGTTGTGATTGCTGTCATGTCTTTGAATGAAGCAATAGTGTAACGATTGAGTTCATGACATCCAGATACTTATGGCGCTATATGACAAGTTTCTTTATTTGTATAGATGTGTATGAGGCCAGAAGATGGCATAAAGAAATGCTGAATCTGGTAGTCTTCACAATAAAATAAAATAATATCTTAAAGTACACAACTATTGGTGAATTTTATTGACACTGACAATTACTTAATCAGCTGATGTTTCCTGGCCATGGTGGACCAATGGAGACCTTCAGCCAATTGCTTGTAATCTAGCCTCCCACATCAAAGATACTAACAATTTCCTTCACTGACTCTACCCCATCCTCATCGCTTTACCTCCTGCTTCCCTGTTGGTAACTGCCTACACCATGGCCCTAAACACTAACATAACTCATGTCCATGGTCTTGCATCAACTGAACACTACCTTTCCCATTGTCTTTCAGAGTCCAAACTCATGACCTCATTTGTCATTCCAATACATAACTACCACTTCTTTGAAGGGAAGATATACAAACAAATCTGCAGTACAGCCACTGGTTCTTGCATGGCACCATCTTATGCCAACCTATTTAAGGGCCATCTAGAGGAAACTGCCCTAGCCCCCCAAACCCCCAACCCCTGATAAAGTTCAGGTTCATTGGTGATATCTTCATGATCTGAACTCAGGGCCATGACAGCCTACCCTCATTCCTTAACAACCTCAACAACTTCCCTCACACCTGTTTCACCTGGTCCTTCTCAACTCAGTGTGCCACCTTCCTAGACATTGATCACCTCCTCTTCGATGGCTCCATCCACATTAAACCCATGTACCTACATTTTCATAGCTGCCATCCCTTCCACACCAAAAAATCCCTCCTGTACACCCATGTCACTGGGGGATGGCATATCTACAATGACAAGAACTCTCTTTTCCGTTATGCGGAAGGTCTCATCAAAGTCTTCACAAACAGGCACTGTCCCCTAGACCTAGGCCACATACAGATTCTTGTGCCATTTCCCCACACACTCCCAATCCTCCCACCACCCCAAGAGCCAATTACAAAAGAATGCCCCCTTCATCGTCCACCCCCCCCCCCCCCCCCCCCCCTCCACTGACTGGAATAGCTGAACCGCATCCTTCCTCAGGGCTTTGATTATCTATCATCATGCCAAGAAATGAGGGACATCCTACTCAAGATCCTTCCCATCCCTCAGAAAGTTATGTCTGTTTCCCACCCAACCTTCACAACATCCTAGTCCATCCATTGCCACTGCCAATCCCAACACCTTGCCACAGGGATCATTTTCCTGTGGAAGACCCAGGTACAAGTCCTGCCCTGTCCACTCACACAACACTGTCACAGGTTTATCATACCTCATCAAAGGCCAGCCCACGTGTGAAAATGGCCATGTTGTATATCAGCTTTGCTGCAAAAATTGCAGAGCTTTCTATATTGTTATGAGTACCAACCAGCTGTCCACCATGATGAACGGCCATTACCCACTGCAGCCAATAGCAAAGTAGACCACCCTGTGGCATAGCATGTAGCTGAACATATCGTGCTTGATTTCAATGGCTGCTTCACAACCTGGGTCATCTGGATCCGTCCCTCCACCGTCAGCTTTTCTGAACTGTGCAGAAGGGAGTTATCCTTACAGCACATTCTGAGCTCCTGACACTGCGCCTGACAGTCTTAGTTCCTGCATGCTCTGCCAGACAGTGTTCTTCTCTTCCCTAATCCATACCTCACTATCCCTCCCCCTTCCCTGCCACACTCCAGATTGCTGTCGATGTGACACTTGCATTCAGTCAGAGCTGATGGTGGTAGTGGTCTTGTGTGAATGTGTGTGTGTTTTCTTTGCTGAAGAAAGCTTTGGCCGGAAGCTGTAATGTGTTAGTCTGTTTGTTGTGCCTGTCTGCAACTCAGTGGGTCAGCTTTACAGTGAGTAGTAATCTGCCCTTTTCCTTTTGATATTCCAACATAGAGTTTCCATTGTTTGTTTTTACTGAAATGTAATAAATATGGCACCACTCTTGATGTCTAGCTTATGACTTTGTTGTTATTCACTTCTGATTTGAGTCAGCTTTCTGTTCACTGTAGTATGTGTTCATTATTACCATCAATATGTGAGACTAATTCGGGGACTTCATTATTGATGCCCATGCCCTTATCCATTGCTGTATTAACATCCTCTCTTTGTGTCTTGCAAGAGCAAAATAGTGTCCTCTGTACTTGATGTGGATGATATATTATTCTCTCTGAGTACAGCAGGTCTTTGAACATTGGACCTATGGATGGATTTCTTTAACCTAAAAAAAGTGTCTAATCTGTGCACTCCCAATGCTCTCTGTTTGTGTCCTGAGCCAAATCCCTCAGATACATAATACACTGATGTATTGTTTTCATGAAATGAAATGTCATGTGGCAGGGGCCTTCCGGAGGTTAGATCTGATCACTTGGTGCCAGTCTTTTGAGGTGACGCCACTTCGGCAACTTGCACGTCAATGAGGATGATGAAGATGACACAAACACCCATTCCTGAGTAGAGAGAATCTCCAACCCAACCGGGAATCGAACCTGGGCACCCCGGCATGACAAGCAGGCGTGCTGTCCACTGAGCTACGGTGACGGACATTGTTTTCATCTATTTGTACATTTGTTTATCTTGAAGTATGCAGAGAACCTTTCACCCTTTAAATAGAGACATAAAATCGGACCATTGCATGTCTCTGATGATAAATGAACTCAACTCTCAAAAATATGGGCCAGTATTACGTGTTTGAATATTTCCCTGATATTGTATCATGCAGTATCTGTCACTTTTTATTGCTGGTAGAGCATGACAGGCAATTAGAAGTTATATCCCCCCCCACCAGGACCATTAGTCAAAGAAAGGGAAGCAAAAAGTATTGGCTAGAGTGTGTGTTTATCACTTAGTCTGTTACACATTACTCAGATTTGATGTTTTACAACAAAGACATCTACACTGTTGTGAAGTGTAATGCTACTTTGCATAGCTATATGTTTTCTCTTAGTTTTGACTAACATTTTAATTTGCAGTGGTCTGTGATACTATGCGCAATGCTATAAGAAGCCCTTCATCTCGGTTCATGTCAGCTGCATCTGCGGAGCCTGTACCACACATCAACAAGAATGAGAGCACACAAACTTTCCGTACTACTGAAAATGATCCTGTAAGTATGCTAAGTGTAGTGCAGTAGATGTAAAGTCTGCCTCTGTAATGGGTTAATACTAAAACAGTAGTAGAGTTTAAAGTAACATTGATGACTGGTTTGTTTGAGATGAATGAATTAGCAGTTTGTTATGTCAGAGATTGTTGTGAATGGTAACATTAAGTTGATTTGAATTATTTCTTTTGCCTAACAGCTAAACTATCACATATTCTTTGTGAGAGACTAAAACAGCTTCTGACCTATGGAGTCTGCTCAGATAGTTAAGTATGTTACACTGAAGAGCCAAAGAAACTGGTACTCCTGCCTAATTTCATGTAGGGCCCCCACGAGCGCGCAGAAGTACCACAACATGATGTGGCATGGACTCGACTATGTCTGAAGTGGTGCTGGAAGGAATTGACATCATGAATCCTGCAAGACTGTCCATAAATCCATAAGAGTATGAGGGGGTGGAGATGTCTTCTGAACAGCATGTTGCAAGGCATCCAGATATGCTTAATAATGTTCATGTCTGGGGAGTTTGATAGCCAGCACAAGCGTTTAAAGTCAGAAGAGTGTTCCTGGAGCCACTCTGTAGCAGTTCTGGATGTGTGGGGTATCGCATCGTCTTGCTGGTATTGCTCAAGTCTGTTGGGATGCACAGTGGACAGGAATGGATGCAGGTGATCAGTCAGGATTCTTATGTAGCTGTCACCTGTGAGCATCATATACAGATATCACTCCAACTATTCATGTCCCACACCATTATAGAATCTCTACCAGCTTGAACAGTCCCCTGCTGACATGCAAGGCCCATGGATTGAAGAGGTTGTCTCCATACCCATGCACGTTGATCTGCTTGATACAATTTGAAACGAGACTCGTCCAACCAGGCAAAATGTTTCCAGTCATAAACAGTCCAATGCAATGTTTCCAGTCATCAACAGTCCAATGCCAGTGTCGACATGCCCAGGCGAGGCAGAAAGCTTTGTTTTGTGCAGCTTTCAAGGGTACATGAGTGGGCCTTCAGCTCTGAAAGCCAATATTGACGATGTTTCGTTGAATGGTTCACACGCTGACACTGGTTGATGGCCCAGCATGAAATATGTAGCAATTTGTGGAAAGGTTGCACATCCATCAAGTTGAATGATTCTCTTCAGTCATTGTTTGTGCCATTCTTGCAGGATCTTTTTCTGGCCAAAGCGATGTTGGAGATTGATGTTTTACTGGAATACACTGAATATTCACAGTACACTAATGAAATGGTAATACGGGAAAATCCCCACTTCATTGCTACCTTGGAGATGCTGCGTCCCATCGCTCATGCACCAACTATAACAACACATTCAAACTTTCTTAAATCTTAATAACCTGCCATTGTAGCAGCAGTAACCAATCTAACAACTGTGCCAGACACTTGTTGTCTAATATAGGTGTTGCTGACCGCAGTGCTGTATTTTGCCTGTTTACATATCTCTGTATTTGAATATAGCAGTTTCTTTGGCACTTCAGTGTAACATCAGGTGACAGAACTAAAGCTTTTAATCATTCATTTTCTGTCATAGTTTTGCGTTGCCATAGTCCATTGATTTTTATGTTTGATTTTGTCACCTATTTCATGAGATATTGAGAAAAATTTGCAGTACAAAATTAATTATGTTTAAAATAAAACATAATAAGGCACAGATTAAGTTGCAAGTTAATACCAGATTAGTTACTAGATGAGATAGATTCATTCATTTGTCTAATGTTTGAGACTGTCTAACATAGTCATAATGAAGTTGGGGTTCAAAGCAGAATTGCTGAAGGAGAAGTTTCTGTAGCTAGAAATAAGGACTTTAACTTGTCAGTGTTAATTTTTATTGGGAAGCTAAAAAGATGAAATTATATCCTTTGTTGTGGAATAGCTTTTGTGGGTTGCCAAATACAGTGGTATTCTGGACTGTGGTTAGGAGAGAAAAAATGAAAGCTTAAAAGAGCACAGGATCAAGCAGATCTGATGACAGTGAGAGTGCAGAAGCAGCAATATCGATTGTAGACTGCTAATGCAGATACAGCCGTACGAAGTATATATCAAGTATGTGAATGATCCTTGGCATAATCCTGAATAGTGTGTGTCAGTCAGAAACAAAGGTATTGTTCTACAAGAAGTTTGAAAGGGCTTATCATATATCAGTATGTGTAGGAGGTCAGTCTGTCCAGAGTGAGTGTTACTCTGATGATTCACCAGCGGTGGTAATGTCCGTACACAAGTGACTTTGCAGAATAAGAGAAGACCAGCATAGTATGATATAAACACAATTATCTTTTGATACACTGAATACTGCTTACCTTAATCATGCTATAATGATAGATGAGTGTTAAGGAAATGACAAGGGGAATTATAGATGAATTAAAAGAAAGCTACTTCTTTTAAGAGTCAGTCGCTTAGGTTTGATGAATGATTGTTCAGTGTAGGCTGTAATATATTTCTTCATATATTTCACTTTGTCATGATATGGCCAGGGAATTATGACACACATGAATGTAAACAAATAGCCATTGTTTTAGCCCCATTTCTGAATAGAACAGAAAGTGGTGCAAATAGTAGTAGTCTGAAGTATCACTTCACATGTGTTGCTCTGGCGTGAAGTGTTCATTTAGAAAAGAGCATTGGTAGTAATAAGTACCATAGAGAGATGTGTCTTTGCCAGACACTTGTTGTCTAATACGGGTGTTGCTGATCGCAGTGCTGCATTCTGCCTGTTTACATATCTCTGTATTTGAATATGCATGCCTAAACCAGTTTCTTTGGTGCTTCAGTGTAACATCAGGTAACAGAACTAAAGATTTTAATCATTCATTTTCTGTCACAGTTTTGCGTTGCCTTAGTCCATTAAGGATAGAACAAAGAATGAGGAAAACTTAACTGAGAGAAAACTAGAGTGGTAGGAGACTAGTAAGCTTGTTTATGGAAAAGTAGTTCCATACATGCATTCCAGAAATACGTTAATCACTTTTTAACATAGTTGATGCCAATCCCTTTTCAGAATATTCCCATTATCAGTTATTAAATATATTAAACAATGGAAAATCCTGGATGGAATGTAACAATATTATGAGAAGGAAAGTTGCTACTCACCATATAGTTGAGGAACTGAGTCACAAACAGTGGCTAGAACACTGGACTCAACATTCGGGAGGATGACAGTTCAATCCCGTGTCTGGCCATCCTGATTTAGGTTTCCGTGATTTCTCTAAATCGCTCCAGGCAAATGCTGGGATGGTTCCTTTGAAAGGGCATGACCGACTTCCTTCCCTAATCCGATGAGACCAATGACCTCGCTGTCTGGCCTCCTTCCCCAAACAACTCAACCCAACCCAACAGTCGCAGATAGGCAATTTGGTTTCAGTTGACTGAGACTGTAGTCGTGCGTGCGTGCATGCGCGTGTGTGTGTGTGTGTGTGTGTGTGTGTGTGTGTGTGTGTGTGCGCGCATACGCGCAGTTGCGTGCATGCATGTGTCTGTTGACGAAGGCCTTAATGGCCGAAAGCTATAATTGTGAGTGTCTTTTTATTGTGCCTATCTGTGCTATATGGTGAATAACAACTTTCCTTCTCATAATATTAAATATGTTAAGCCAGAGACGAACCATATGTATAACCTAGATATATTTCAGGCAATAGAAAATAGAAACACAAAACAAAATACATATTGCATTTTTGTATAAGTGTAACCAAAACAACTCAGTTCCTATTTTTAACAGTTCTTTTGTGTTTCAGCTACATAAAATGTTTTAAATGTTTTGCGTAAAAATTGCAGATATTATCCTAAACAAATAAATTACTTTATAAACAACCGTTCACTATAAGCAAAACAAGTTTAGACCATACTTTTCATAAAGAACGTATCTTTTTTTTTTTTTGCAGGTTCATCACACTATATCACAGGAAGCCAAGTATTACACAGTATCTCCTGAGGTGCAAAAACAGCTATTTACTTTTGGAGGATTACCTACAATATTTAAGAAGCAAGTGAAGACTTTTGCAGAAACTTGTGTGATGGTGCGAAGACCTGCTTTGGAGGTTTTTGAGTATCTCAGATCTGCTGATTACTCAAAGCCGGCTATCAGATATGTGCTTTGTATCCTTCATTATCTGGCATGTAATGAAATAGGGTAAGAATATATGTTCTGTTGACTGCTGATCCATGGACGTCGCTGAGGTGCCATGGCTCGCGTGTCTCAGTGACACATGTAGCTGCATTGTAGATACAAACACACTGGAGGGGTATCATTCTGGTTGAATGATTTCATCTTGTACCAGTAGTGTTTTTTATAGTCTTAGTTTCAATTGTTGTGATATGTTTCTACATTTTAATACCAGGTTTAACAAGTAATAGCATCTGTTGTTTTCCATGCCGTATGGCGTAGCCGTGTGACCTGAGGTGCCTTGCCACAGTTTGTGTGCCCCCCCTCCCCCCTTGTAGTGTGTAAGCGTAGGAACCGATGACCTCACTTCTGTTTTCCACCTGCAGTTTTGCCACAATTTCTGCTGATGTTGCCTCAGTAACCTGCCCATTCAGGCAGTGTTACAATAAGACCATGCCCCTGGGAGAGAATGAGTAAGAAAATAGGAAAGTTGGGGTTGGAAAGTCAACACTGTTTGAAAAGAAAGATTGATACTCACTGTAAAGACGACACATTGAGTTGTAGAGAGGCACAACAAAAAGACATTTAGCTTTTGGCCATAGCCCTCTTCAGAATAGGAAACAACACACACACACACACACACACACACACACACACACACATTCACACAAGCAAGCACACATCATGCATATATGACAGCTCTCTGCCCCAGCTGCAGCCAGAATGTAGTGATGTTGTGTCCAGCAGAAGCAGCAATTAGATGGCAGGTGCGCGTGCACGTGTGTGTGTGTGTGTGTGTGTGTGTGTGTGTGAGAGAGAGAGAGAGAGAGAGAGAGAGAGAGAGAGAGAGAGAGAGAAATGTGCTTGGTTGTGTGAATGCACATATGCTTCTCTTTTCTGGTGAAGGCTGTGACCACTCAACATGTCGTTTTTATGGTGAGTAGCATTGTACCCTTCCTTCATTGTTTATATACCAACTTGGGCTTTCGATTGTTTGTTACAGTTGACATCATTCAGACTTTCATGCTCACTATTTAAGAATACATAGGGTTTGATTTTATTCTCCGGCATTCCATAGCAAATTTTCCATATCATTACACATTTCCATTTCCACATTTAATTCATTATCACCTGTAAACATAGGCACAACAACGTTATCAATAAGCATTTGCTGTATTATCAAAGAAAGCACTCATATTACCCTTTAAATCACAATGATTAATCATATCCTCACTTTCTGCATAATTCTCCATACTATTCACTAGAGACATTACCTGTACTCTTTATTCTTTCTCACGCCCATGATTACTGAGAACATTGCCCCGTGGTTCCATATTCACTTCTGTTGCTCCTTTTAATGAAACTACTTTATCTGTCTCATGATATTTCAATGAATTTTGCTGCATACAAACCAATATTGCCTTTATCATCTGCCTCTGATTTCTCTTCTCTCTTAAACATCTTATAAATGCTTAAGTCACACTGTTAGTTACTGGTATTAGAATTGTACCATTTTGTCCTTTTTACCTTTTGTCTCCATAAAGTTTTGTTACCTAAGACAGTGTCCATTTGACACATCCCAATTTCTCTGTTTTCCTTCTTAATTTTATTCATTATCCCATCATGTCCTTGTCTGGCCCTGTTTACATTATAATTACCAGCCCCCCAGTGGGCCTTTTGTGAGGCATCAGCTAATTTTTTGACTATCTACACTGTCCATTTTTGCATCTGGCAATTCCTCTATTCTCATACTCTCCCCGGGACTCCTCTGATCAAAATTGTACCATCTCCTTCCAAAATTTGTGTTATCCATTTGCGCCCTGCTTCTCCAGTCTCAACCCTGATTATTCTGACCATTTGTATCCTCTCTCCACCTCTTATTGTGAGTACTTTGTGTTTTACTGGTTCCATTTTTATGATACCTTCCATTCTCCCTCTGTTCCATATATCTAGGTCTATAACACAAAGCCTTGTCCATGTGCTCCACAAAATTTAGAAATTCTTCCATTGAATCTGTTGCACTATAAATCAGATCCCATTGCAGATTGTCTGGTAACCTCCTTAGTGCCAAAATTTATGTTAACACACCTAGTGGCCTATCCCACTAATTTAATTTATACAGTTCTCTAAACCAGAACTCTCATACTCTCTTTTCCACTCCTGTAACTAGGTCCATTCAAAAAATTGTTTTGCCGGGCCCTAGTATTTATTCAAGAACAGAGGTTCAAAGGTTTTAAGATTAGAGAATTTAGTAGCATTTTGGTTAGCCCATGTTTGAGCTCCCCCTTCGAACTGCCTCTTAACACAGTTTTGCCATATGACTCAACCCTGCCAGAAAGATACCCTTGCATACTGCCAAAAATATTGACAACATGGTATTTAATCTCTCCATGAAATGGTTTTTGATTGAAATCTTTGCCCCAAAGGATATCCCACCTACGACTTTCCATTCCCCACCACTACAGTATTGTTTCCGCTCAGCACATTCATTTCCCCTTCTATTCCTCTTTATCATCAAGGATCCCCTTATGACAACCTGAAATTCCTACATTGATGGAATTTATGTCTGCCTCTGCTTGTTTTTCAAATAATTTGCATCTTTGTTCCTGTAATGGGATTTGCTCCAGAAGATTGCTTTTCATGGCTTCAATTTTATCAGATAATATCTTTTGCAACACATCTACTTGATTAAAAACTTCTTCAGCCATTCTGACATTATTTTCAAGGTTATTTTCTACCTCTACAAATTTATTCTTGAGCTGATCAGTCTTATTACTTGCAGTACAGTTTTTATTTCCCAACTACAGAAATTTTGAGTCCATACTACTTTCAGTTTTACTGCTAAGCTTTGGTTCCAGTTCCCAAACTAGCTCAAATTTCATTCTGTTGCATATGAGGACTGCTGCCATCACTTCCCACATGTGACTCACACTCACTCACAGATTTCTGAATTTCATTTGCTATGGCTGGCAATTCAAATCTCGGTACAGAAAATGCTGCTGTTGTACTTATCTTTTTACATCTTTGTGCAATGCAATGTCTGCAGTCAGTGGTGGCAAACAGCAACATGATGACTCGTAGTCAGCGGAGCAAGGAGGTGTGGCAAGGACACCTGACAGCACGTGAACATGTCTGTATGTGTGGCAAAGTGTGGACACAGCACGGACGATTACGTGTGTTCAGTGATGTCACCCATGGTAGAGTGTGTTCACGATTCATCAGGCAGTGAGAATGACTATGTCACAATCATAGTGGTCCTATAATATTGCTGTAAACATGTGGCGGCACACATCTTGTCCTGTCGTAACTGCAGCACAAACATGTGGCCTAACTGAGCTGAGGTGGAGACACACAAGAGTGCAAAAATGCCTAATATTATCCTACTACACAAACTTAGCTGAGAGCCTCAAATAAATTATCTACTGCAGATGACACAAATAAATATTGGGATGCCAGATCCCAAAAATACATAAATAATGACTAATGAGCACAATCATGTATGAGCCAAACCCAGTCACAATGGTACCTGCGGGGTGTGTGACTTGAATTTTTGATAACTACGATAGAGTGAACCTAACAGTCCCCCTATGGATCGACAAGCATGCAACCTGTTAATTATGTGACTTGTGCTCTCTGGGGGTTTGACTGAACACTGTTGCCTTTTGGCCCAGTTAACACAAGATGTATGTGGCATACAGAATATAAAATTATGACTCTTGATAGCCAATCAATTGTAAACTTATATGGTTAAAAAATGAATGAGATGATGACCTTGGAATGTTTATCCTAAGGACTAAATAATGATGGTGAATGCACTATATTGAATATTACTTTGAAGTATTTTTATTGCAAGTGAAATAGCCAAAGAATAATTACGTACTCTGGTGATAAAGCTCTACAAAGATTGTAAGTTCTTGAATTACTGATACAATAAATAAACCTGTATGTAGCAAGGAGAGCATTAGGCAACATATCATGCACTATCTAACTTAAAGTTTGCACCACGAGCAACTCATTTTAGAAAGCTACATATAAAAACTGTTACACAGTTACAATATTATGAGAAAGAAAGTTGCTACTCACTACCTAGCAGAGATGCTCAGTCGCAGATAGCCACAACAAAAAGACTCTCACAATTAAAGCTTTTGGCCATTGGCCTTTGTTAACAATAGACAATAGCGTCTGTTGTTGACGAAGGCCAGTGGCCGAAAGCTTTAATTCTGAAAGCCTTTTGTTGTGCCTATCTGCAACTCAGCATCTCCATTACATGGTGAGCAGCAACTTTCCTTCTCATAATATTATTACATTCTATCCTGGATTTTCCATTGTTTATTAAACAGTTATCCACATTTACCAATAATACTATTACTGTTACTCGCAAAAGTTCAATCAGTCACACTTGGAGGTCTTAGGAGTTCAGTCATCATCATCATCATCTGCATCATTGTCAGGATTTCCCTCCTGCGAGCCAAGTGGAAACTTTGTAAATGATATGTCTCCATTGATTTCTGTTCTGGTATAGCCTTTCTCTCGCCACTGCATCCAACATTATTCCTCTCTTGAGATCTTCATTAACCTGGTCTGCCCATCTTTTCCGAGGCTGCCCAATCGGTCTTTTTCCTGGTACCTCCATCTCCAAATACTGATGCAGAGTTCGAGTTAGGTGCATAACCTAACCTCAGCTACCTTGCAGCACTCCATTCTTTACTTCATGGTCAATGTCACCTGCAGATCTCACCTTACATATTGGTTCCTGACTTTGTCCCTCCTGCTTTTTTTAGAACTGACCTAAGGAACTTCATTTAACATGCCTATATTTTACTCTTTTTCTCTCTTATTTATGACGCAGATCTCCAGACTGTACATTTTGGTTGGCAAGAGATAGGTTTTATACATGATCTGTTTAGCTCTTAAAGGGATTCCCTTGGTTACTTGTTGATTAAAGTGCTTTACACAGGAGCGGATGATGGTAATATAAAAAGAATTTAATATCCTATTCCTCTCAAACAGCATCAAGGCGGTTGCTGAGTGTGATGTCCCCATCCGATGGATGGATCATGTTAAACAGTGTCACATGCCCTCTCTTCATGAGACACTATGGAGAAATTTGAAATGTAATCCATGATATTGATACAAAGTCTGTTTATTGGGAAATTTATGCCACCACGACTCTTCCTCTTTTTGTAAAGGCAGAAGTGAAATATCTGACAGAGTACCCAGGCAGTAACCCGTCTAAGTACTGACCATGACCAACATCACTTAACTTCAGTAATCTGACGATAACCAGTATATTCAAGAAGGCTGTTGGTTCAACAGGTGGTAATAACTGAAGAATACAGTTTCCAGTTTTTCGTATTTATTCATAAATATTGTGGGAAGTGGATAATACAGCTTGCATTTGCTGCCAGTTAAATAGTGATGACTTTTCAATAAACTGAGGAAAGTGGTGACATCAGTTTCAAGAACACTTTGCCATCACTGCCTAAACAACAGTCATATGCTGTCTTCAAACTTTTACTTTTATTTTGCTTAGCATAACTTTCAGTTGGCCGTGCAGGCAGTGGGAAGACCTTGACTTTGGCCCATGTTCTGCATTACGGTCTTTCTTCTGAGTGGCTGCTTTTTCATGCACCAAAAGGTAAGACATTTAAAGTGAAAAATTCTCAAAAACTATTTATCTGGATGTAAACCAAATTTGCTTTTTGTTACAGTTGATAGATAAAAGGAGTAGGTAGGGTGCAAAACCATTCCCGTAATGCAGGGTGTACCAGGTATACAGTAAGAACCTTTAGCAGGACAGCAATGGCATGCTCTTATTATGATGACACTGTTGCCACTCTCAACTCCGTTCATTAAGGGACTGATTTTGATCCAATGATTGAGGAAGTGGATAGTGATGGTTGCTGTGAAGAACAGTTATTGTTATGAGGTCATGAACAGTACTATTTATAGTCGAAGATATGTCACAGCAAATACTTTGAAATGTTCACATTTAATTAATATTCTGCATGCCACTATGCGACTGCTATCATTCCACACTGAAACTCTTAAATGTGAGATGTGAGTAATTATAGGCCAAAACATATGAACAACATTAATTGAACATTGCTGGCCCATACATATTCTGCAGCCTGACTGTGAGGCTCATGCAACACAGTTCTGCCTGCTGACTGCAGACTGTCAACTGTCATCCAGTACTGGAACTTAGCAACAACAGTCACACTGCATTCAAAAACATTACCGGTGGGCAGCAATTAATCTAAAATTCTATGTCAGCAAAACCAGAGGTAGCTGCAACAAAGTCATTGTGATTAGTTAGTTCAATAAATTGGCTCCCAACTATTGGCACAAAATATTACTGTAGCAGCTGATGGTGGATCGACTACAGGTTTGGGGAGCTGAACATGGGAAGAGGCAACAAAACTCGATGTGCGAGTCACTCTATGGAGTAGCAGAGAGTCCGAACACTGTGCAGAGATGAACACGCAGCAAACACAACACAACTAGCATGAGCAACGGAGTAACTAACTACACGTAAAACATATCACAGTGCAAGGCAAAGGCTAGGTCTGAGGTAGCTGGTGTCTGCCTAAGAACTACTGAGCCAGGCATTTTGCTGTCGGCGGTCAGTGGCTCTGCCCACATAACAACTCGCAGTCACCCTCGGTGCCAGTGTTCTGCACTATTGTGCTATGATACCCGTGCTGGCTCACCTGCACCCCTCTTGACATCTGCTGACAGGAATACTAAAGTGGCCATTGGCTCATTTGTCATAGTTGGCAGGCTTAACTCCTTTTAATTTTCTCTTTTTATTTTGATGGTGTGACTGAATTAGAGAAGTGCGTTAGTTGCTGCCAGTAGTGGAGGATAGACAAAATGCATCAAGTCAGGGCAACACTGATTAAGATGTGGAAGGCATGTTGAAGACCTCTAAAAATATAATTTATTCTTATTTTAAAATAATATTTTCTTTTAACATGTACAGTGACAAGAAAGGATATTGTTTTGATTGGAATTGCAAGAAATTTTAGTATCTCTTTATCATTATTCAACTTGCCAGTACCAGAAAGACTTAAAATTTTTGAAAACATTATCAGCGATCTTATATTAATATGATAATTAAAAAAACAGTCTTGATCGCAAATTTCTTTTAATCAGAGTGATTGGTTTCAATCCTTAAGGATCATCTTCAGATTCCAGACTGGCAGGTGGACTTCCATAGAGCAGGCTGCGCCGATCCACGACACTGAACTGACTGACTGCTGCAGTTAAAAGAAATTTGCGATCAAGACTATTTTTTAATAATCATTCCAGGAAGACTATTTGGTGATTTAGGGTAAAAAGTTAAACAGACAAAATAATTTCCAGCTTTTTCAGTACTATTCAGTGATATTAATTTTTTATCTTAGTTTCTTCCAGTTTGTGGTAGAGTTTAGTGATGAAAGGGTTACCAGTCAATTCATTCTTAAAGGACACACAATGTGCATGTCATCTAAAAAAGTGGATGTGCAGTTTTTGAGGAATAGGGCTTGTGAGGTAGGCTTATGACACTCACTAGATGAAATGATGTTACATGCGGGTTTAAATTTACTAAGCATTTTCCAGAACTGGGGAAAAAAATTACAGCTTTCCTGTTGTCTTTTTGTAGAGTTCAATCTATCATCTCCATCCTTTGTGTCAAATTCACCAGACACTACACTCATGTAATGGCTTGTCCTCTGTCACTCACATGCCTCTAGTTTTCTTAGTGTGGTTTCGTATCTTGCATACTTCTATTTCATCTGAGAGAAATCTTGTTTCTCCTCTTTCATCATCACAACTGTTAAGCACTTTTAATATGAAACGTGTACCTGAAATATGTTAATAAGAACTGTTAGATGGATATTTATTGCTTGTACATAATTAATTTGCTGGTAACATTAACTAATGGTTGTATCTCCTTACTGTTAGTGTCCTTTTCTTAATCTTTGAGAAAGTCTACATGTACATCTCTGTGACTACTCTGCAATTCACAGTGAAGTACCTGGCAGGGGGTTCATCGAACCGTCTTCAAGCTATTTGTCAACTGTTCCACTCTCAAACAGCATGTGGGAAAAACTAACACATCAATCTTTCCATGTGAGCTCTGGTTTCTCTTATTGTACTACAACAATTGTTTCAAAATATTCATGCTCTCAGAGGAGAAAGTTGGTGATTGGAATTTTGTGAAAAGATCCTGCCACAATGAAAAATGCCTTTTTTTTTATGATTGCCGCCTCAGCTCATTTATCATATCTGGGATGCTCTCTCCCCTATGTCGCGATAATATAAAATGAGCTGCTCTTTGTTGAACTTTTTTGATGTTTCTGTGAATCTTATAGGATGCAAATCCCGTACTGTGCAGCAACACTTCAGGGGAGGACGGACAAGTGTATTGCAGGCAGTCTCTTTAGTAGACCTGTTGCATCTTCTAAGTGTTCTGCCAGTAAATCACACAGTCTTTAGTTAGCTTTCCCCTCAACAATATCTAAGTGAATGTTCCAGTTTAAGTTATTTGTAATTGTAATACCTAATTCATCATTTACATTTAATTGTTCCTACACAGATACCATATCTAAATCATTTTGCAGCTGATTTTGATCATCTGTTGACTTTATGAGACAGTAAATGACAGCATCATGTGCAAACACTCTAAGAAGGCTGCTCATATTGTCTCCTAAATCCTTTAGCGGAGCACATATAATACTTTCTTGGGGAATGCTAGATATCACTCCTGTTTGACTTGATTTGACTTGTTGTCATATTTAAATATGTCTGCTTGTGTCTGTATATGTGTGGATGGATATGTGTGTGTGTGCGAGTGTATACCCGTCCTTTTTTCCCCCTAACGTAAGTCTTTCCGCTCCCGGGACTGGAATGACTCCTTACCCTCTCCCTTAAAACCCACATCCTTTCGTCTTTCCCTCTCCTTCCCTCTTTCCTGATGAGGCAACAGTTTGTTGTGAAAGCTTGAATTTTGTGTGTATGTTTGTGTTCGTTTGTGTGTCTGTTGACCTGCCAGCACTTTCATTTGGTAAGTCACATCATCTTTGTTTTTAGGTATATATATACCTAAAAACAAAGATGATGTGACTTACCAAATTAAAGTGCTGGCAGGTCGACAGACACACAAACGAACATACACACAAAATTCAAGCTTTCGCAACAAACTGTTGCCTCATCAGGAAAGAGGGAAGGAGAGGGAAAGACGAAAGGATGTGGGTTTTAAGGGAGAGGGTAAGGAGTCATTCCAGTCCCGGGAGCGGAAAGACTTACCTTATGGGGAAAAAAGGACGGGTATACACTCGCACACACACACACATATCCATCCACACATATACAGACACAAGCAGACAAACACAAACATACACACAAAAATCTAGCTTTCGCAACCAATGGTTGCCTCGTCAGGAAAGAGGGAAGGAGAAGGAAAGACATAAGGATATGGGTTTTAAGGGAGAGGGTAAGGAGTCATTCCAATCCCGGGAGCGGAAAGACTTACCTTAGGGGGAAAAAAGGACAGGTATACACTCGCGCACACACACACACACACACACACACATATCCATCCGCATATACACAGACACAAGCAGACATTTGTAAAGGCAAAGAGTTTGGGCAGAGATGTCAGTCGGGACGGAAGTACAGAGGCAAAGATGATGTTGAAAGACAGGTGAGGTATGAGCGGCGGCAGATTGAAATTAGAAATTAGCGGAGATTGAGGCCTGGCGGATAGCGAGAAGAGAGGATATGCTGAAGGGCAAGTTCCCATCTCCGGAGTTCAGACAGGTTGGTGTTAGTGGGAAGTATCCAGATAACCCGGACAGTGTAACACTGTGCCAAGATGTGCTGGCCGTGCACCAAGGCATGTTTAGCCACAGGGTGATCCTCATTACCAACAAACACTGTCTGCCTGTGTCCATTCATGCGAATGGACAGTTTGTTGCTGGTCATTCCCACATAGAACGCTTCACAGTGTAGGCAGGTCAGTTGGTAAATCACGTGGGTGCTTTCACACGTGGCTCTGCCTTTGATCGTGTACACCTTCCGGGTTACAGGACTGGAATAGGTGGTGGTGGGAGGGTGCATGGGACAGGTTTTACACCGGGGGCGGTTACAGGGGTAGGAGCCAGAGGGTAGGGAAGGTGGTTTGGGGATTTCATGGGGATGAACTAAGAGGTTACGAAGGTTAGGTGGACGGCGGAAAGACACTCTTGGTGGAGTGGGGAGGATTTCATGAAGGATGGATCTCATTTCAGGGCAGGATTTGAGGAAGTCATATCCCTGCTGGAGAGTCACATTCAGAATCTGATCCAGTCCCGGAAAGTATCCTGTCACAAGTGGGGCACTTTTGGGGTTCTTCTGTGGAAGGTTCCGGGTTTGAGGAGATGAGGAAGTGGCTCTGGTTATTTGCTTCTGTACCAGGTCGGGAGGGTAGTTACGGGATGCAAAAGCTGTTTTCAGGTTGTTGGTGTAATGATTCAAGGATTCCGGACTGGAGCAGATTCGTTTGCCACGAAGACCTAGGCTGTAGGGAAGGGACCGTTTGATGTGGAATGGGTGGCAGCTGTCATAATGGAGGTACTGTTGCTTGTTGGTGGGTTTGATGTGGACGGACGTGTGAAGCTGGCCATTGGACAGGTGGAGGTCAACGTCAAGGAAAGTGGCATGGGATTTAGAGTAGGACCAGGTGAATCTGATGGAACCAAAGGAGTTGAGGTTGGAGAGGAAATTCTGGAGTTCTTCTTCACTGTGAGTCCAGATCATGAAAATGTCATCAATAAATCTGTACCAAACTTTGGGTTGGCAGGCCTGGGTAACCAAGAAGGCTTCCTCTAAGCGACCCATGAATAGGTTGGCGTACGAGGGGGCCATCCTGGTACCCATGGCTGTTCCCTTTAATTGTTGGTATGTCTGGCCTTCAAAAGTGAAGAAGTTGTGGGTCAGGATGAAGCTGGCTAAGGTAATGAGGAAAGTGGTTTTAGGTAGGGCGGCAGGTGATATATATATATAATTTTTGTAGAACAAAGAAATTAATTTTCAGAATTTGGAACATTGGGCAATAAATAACAAAATACACTTCACAAATTTAATCATTCACTATATTGCTGAGTTTTGGAAACCACACTTTTGTTTTGAGACCGACCCCCAGTTTCCAGTGGCCCAGGCTGTGAGTCTGTTTCCCAGGTACTTTTGTCAGTCCCGTGGTTCCAATAGTACTCAGTGTCCATATATTCAAAAGAGTGTACAACATTTTATATACTTGTCAGTTAATTAATTTAAAGGTATGGAAGCTGCTGTTAAGCACTCAGTTCTCTTGAAATAAAATCTGAATTGCTCAAATTCTCATTATTTGCTAAATTGATAAAAAAATGACTTTTTTGTTGTTTTTTCCTGTCAGATTCCAATATAGTTACTTCATTTGTTGAAACTGATTAATTATCCATTTACTTCTATTTACTTGGAATCATTCAAATAGAAACAAGTTTACATGGGTCTTATTTCATGAATAAGTTAAGTATTATAAAATTTTGAAAATAGAATATGCAGCAGTGCGTATTTGATTAGCCGTTACATAAGTTGTGAATTCATTTGGTGTTTTACATATACAGGGTGTATACGACCCGGGGCAACTGGGAAGTCAGGGAAAAAACTGGAAATTTTTTCATCCGGGAGAAAACCGGGAAAAATCCGGGAATTTTTCGGAATTCCGGGAATTTTTCATTGTTTTTTGCAATTTTGACTGCAGAATTGATTCTCTAGCAAAGAATGTTATTGTATCCTGCTACTGGAGAATGATACTGCAGCAATAAAATATAAACGAGAGGGGAAAAAATAAAGCTTTAGTGGCAAAGGAAATGTGACATTTACAACAACAAAACACCGTGCATGCAAAACGTCACAACTGTTCACGTTAGGTTCGTTTGACCAATTGCCAGCGGTCTGTTGCGCAAGCGCAGTTGACTCGCGTATAAGCAGTACCTTCTCCCGCTACTTGAAGTTTGGCTAGATTAGATTAGATTAGATTAGATTAATACTAGTTCCATGGATCATGAATACGATATTTCGTAATGATGTGGAACGAGTCAAATTTTCCAATACATGACATAATTAAGTTAATTTAAGAACATACTTATGGTTATAATAGAAGGAAACATTCCACGAAGGAAAAATATACCTAAAAACAAAGATGATGTGACTTACCAAATGAAAGTGCTGGCAGGTCGACAGACACACAAACGAACACAAACATACACACAAAATTCAAGCTTTCGCAACAAACTGTTGCCTCATCAGGAAAGAGGGAAGGAGAGGGAAAGACGAAAGGATGTGGGTTTTAAGGGAGAGGGTAAGGAGTCATTCCAGTCCCGGGAGCGGAAAGACTTACCTTAGGGGGAAAAAAGGACGGGTATACACTCGCACACACACACATATCCATCCACACATATACAGACACAAGCAGACATATTTAAAGACAAGAGTTTGGGCAGAGATGTCAGTCGAGGCAGAAGTGCAGAGGCAAAGATGTTGTTGAATGACAGGTGAGGTATGAGTGGCGGCAACTTGAAATTAGCGGAGATTGAGGCCTGGTGGATAACGGGAAGAGAGGATATATTGAAGAGCAAGTTCCCATCTCCGGAGTTTGGATAGGTTGGTATTAGTAGGAAGTATCCAGATAACCCGGACGGTGTAACACTGCGCCAAGATGTGCTGGTCGTGCACCAAGGCATGTTTAGCCACAGGGTGAACCTCATTACCAACAAACACTGTCTGCCTGTGTCCATTCATGCGAATGGACAGTTTGTTGCTGGTTTAAAAAGGCGAAAAAGTGTTGGTTAAGTTGATCCTGTGGTGAACTTGGGTTGGTAGACAGCGATGTGCAAAAAGGTTAGGTGGTTGTGTTGCCGCTAAATCACGTTAAAGGACGGAGACAGCAACAAACTGTCCATTCGCATGAATGGACACAGGCAGACAGTGTTTGTTGGTAATGAGGATCACCCTGTGGCTAAACATGCCTTGGTGCACGACTAGCACATCTTGGCGCAGTGTTACACCATCCGGGTTATCTGGATACTTCCTACTAACACCAACCTTTCCGAACTCCGGAGATGGGAACTTGCTCTTCAATATATCCTCTCTTCCCGTTATCCACCAGGCCTCAATCTCCGCTAATTTCAAGTTGCCGCCACTCATACCTCACCTGTCATTCAACAACATCTTTGCCTCTGCACTTCTGCCTCGACTGACATCTCTGCCCAAACTCTTGTCTTTAAATATGTCTGCTTGTGTCTGTATATGTGTGGATGGATATGTGTGTGTGTGCGAGTGTATACCCGTCCTTTTTTCCCCCTAAGGTAAGTCTTTCCGCTCCCGGGACTGGAATGACTCCTTACCCTCTCCCTTAAAACCCACATCCTTTCGTCTTTCCCTCTCCTTCCCTCTTTCCTGATGAGGCAACAGTTTGTTGCGAAAGCTTGAATTTTGTGTGTATGTTTGTGTTCGTTTGTGTGTCTGTCGACCTGCCAGCACTTTCATTTGGTATGTCACATCATCTTTGTTTTTAGGTATATAAGAACATCCTTAAATTTATATCTAAAAATTCCTCTATGGAGTAGAAGGAGTTGTCATTCAGAAATTCTTTTAATTTCTTCTTAAATACTTGTTGGTTATCTGTCAGACTTTTGATACTATTTGGTAAGTGACCAAAGACTTTAGTGCCAGTATAATTCACCCCTTTCTGTGCCAAAGTTAGATTTAATCTTGAATAGTGAAGATCATCCTTTCTCCTAGTATTGTAGTTATGCACACTGCTATTACTTTTGAATTGGGTTTGGTTGTTAATAACAAATTTCATAAGAGAGTATATATACTGAGAAGCTATTGTGAATATCCCTAGATCCTTAAATAAATGCCTGCAGGATGATCTTGGGTGGACTCCAGCTATTATTCTGATTACATGCTTTTGTGCAATAAATACTTTATTCCTCAGTGATGAATTACCCCAAAATATGATGCCATATGAAAGCAACGAGTGAAAATAGGCATAGTAAGCTAATTTACTAAAATGTTTATCACCAAAATTTGCAATGACCCTTATTGCATAAGTAGCTGAACTCAAACATTTCAGCAGATCATCAATGTGTTTCTTCCAATTTAATCTCTCATCAATGGACACACCTAAAAATTTGGAATATTCTACCTTAGCTATATGCTTCTGATTAAGGTCTATATTTATTAATGGCGTCATACCATTCACTGTACGGAACTGTATGTACTGTGTCTTATCAAAATTCAGTGAGAGTCCGTTTACAAGGAACCACTTAGTAATTTTCTGAAAGACAGTTTTGACAATTTCATCAGTTAAGTCTTGTTTGTCAGGTGTGATTACTATACTTGTATCATCAGCAAAGAGAACTAACTTTGCCTCTTCATGAATATAGAATGGCAAGTCATTAATATATTTTAAGAACAACAAAGGACCCAAGACTGACCCTTGTGGAACCCCATTCTTGATAGTTCCCCAGTTTGAGGAATGTGCTGATCTTTGCATATTATGGGAATTACTTATTTCAACTTTCTGCACTCTTCCAGTTAGGTACGAATTAAACCATTTGTGCACTGTCCCACTCATGCCACAATACTTGAGCTTGTCTAGCAGAATTTCATGGTTTACACAATCAAAAGCCTTTGAGAGAGATCACAGCTGTTAGCTGTATTGGTAGTAGCAGCAAGCAGCCAGATGCAAACAAGAAACATTTTTCTGCCGCGCCCTAGCTGCCAGATTCATGCTTGCACAGAGTTGTCTGGGTTGTAGTGGGGAGGGGGTTAACCCCCACGTGACCCGTGTTTACATTAAGTGATTTCGCTGCTTCTCTCCGTGTACAGCTCCCACGTCATGTGAAAACAAACGGATTTCTGTAGCCGGGTAGTAGCAGCAAGCAGCCAGATGCAAACAAGAAACATTTTTCTGCCGCGCCCTAGCTGCCAGATTCATGCTTGCACAGAGTTGTCTGGGTTGTAGTGGGGAGGGGGTTAACCCCCACGTGACCCGTGTTTACGTTAAGTGATTTCGCTGCTTCTCTCCGTGTACAGCTCCCACGTCATGTGAAAACAAACGGATTTCTGTAGCCGGGAGCTATCAAGTGAATTAAAATACATTCACGTAATTATGGAGGGCAAAAATATATTATTAATTTGTTTTCTGATTTTATTTTATTTCCAAGTTAGTAGCAGTCAAGCGTTAATCGCCTTGCAGAACAGTGAAGTTATTTTTGCAAGTTTGCTAAAGAAATTTGGCTTTATTAATCTTTCCGCTGAGGCAATCATTTTATTTGAAACGAAGTGTTTCATTCTACAGTATTGCCTAGTTCCAACTGTTCGCTGAATTTCAAGTGCACGTTATCATCTTCTGCCATATATGGCATTATGCCATAATAAAGAACCTAAAATGAGATCGCAGAGTACTGGTACTCCAAGAAAATTTACATCCCAAAAACCACACTGAAAAGCTTAATATCAGGTGGGACCTACTTCATTGTGAATCTGGAAAAAGCCAATTTGCACTTTTTTTTAAATTTTTTTATTTGGCCTTTGAGTGTGTACTCAATTTAGCCATCGGCAACACATAGTGACAATGTACACATAATTGAATAAACAAATACAGAAATGCATATTTACAAGAATAAAAAGCTTAACTGTTACAGGTTTGTACATAATGTTTTAAAAATTCACTTCAAACCGAATTATGCATTTTAGTGTGGTTTACGAAATTCCGATGCTCCTTGGAGTATCCTCTGATGCCCTGTTTCTTTTATGGTGTAACATAAGCTCTGTTAGTGCTTTATACACACCTACACCACTACAGTTTCACACACACAATAAAGCCTGTTACCTGGCGCTCTCTGGCAACTGGTAAATCGAACCTATTTCTAACAGTCTCCGGATAGTATTGCGAGCGGTGGTTAGAAAAATGTTACTTTGAAAGAAAATTTCTTTTTACGCAACATGAATTTTGTTACGTGTGAGAAAGTGGGATGGATATCTAAATCACAGAGCGTTCGAAACTGAACAGTTTGAGGACCAGCCACTTAGAATTTCGAGCAGAGACATTTATGTCAGAATTTTAAATTTACTGGCACATTTGTGTGATGTATCTTAAAGTATAACACGCGCAAAAAAAAAAAGAAATCAATATTACATGTGAAAGCTTAGCTTCTGTTGTAGCGTGTTAATCTTAGAGACCAAAATTATATGTGAAAGCTTAACTTTTCTTGTAGATATACGGTACTGTGTACATTAATGTAAACCGTTAACTTTTCCTCTTGCGTGTTCACGCTATGTAACCAGTGATCTTGCTATTGGCTGACTATAACAGGTGTCCTATGCTTTGAATAGCTGCTGTCATCGGCTGGCGAGATCTCGTGGCTTGAGATATGACTCGCTTACAAAAGGACATCGCAACCTCAGTTTCAATGCTCCGGAAACTAACGCGCTGTGTTTGGTGCAATTCGAATTTATACTTTCATAATACAAAAATATGCAGCGTATATGTTGCTGCAAATCAAAGGTCTTTCCAAAACTTCTCTCCTTTTTTTAATAAAAAGTCTCTCTAAAACGTCTCTGCCCCGTCTTTTCTTTTTTTTTTTTTCCGGGAAGTTCTACGCGATTGTATAAAACGTTAACCATTCAAAGGATTGATAAGTTTTACAGTTCCGAGGGAAAATCTACGGAAAACCTACTGTCACTTAGCACAGAAATAGTGTATTTTCGCCCGGGAAAAAGCGTATTTTTTAAACGGGATATCGGGGAATAATCCAGGAATTTTCTTTCCTTGTTCCCGTATACACCCTCATATATTTCTATAGATTAGATAAATTATTTCACTGCTGCTTCCAGTCATGTAGGTGTCTTATCACTACAAAAACATATTGGTTTGCCCACAATTATACTTCATTACTTGCTCATGTCTGCTTTCCCATTAAATTTTTCCCGTACAAACCTGTTGATTGAAGTAATGCATTTTCAAAATAAAAGACTGCAAAGACAGGTTTTATAATTGTTGCTGCTTCATTTACATCATTACTACTTCATTACAATCATCATTCCATGTTGTTGTTGTTGTTGTTGTTGTTGTGGTCTTCAGTCCTGAGACTGGTTTGATGCAGCTCTCCATGCTACTCTGTCCTGTGCAAGCTTCTTCATCTCCCAGTACCTACTGCAACCTACATCCTTCTGAATCTGCTTAGTGTATTCATCTCTTGGTCTCCCCCTGCGATTTTTACCCTCCGCGCTGCCCTCCAATACTAAATTGGTGATCCCTTGATGCCTCAGAACATGTCCTACCAACCGATCCCTTCTTCTGGTCAAGTTGTGCCACAAACTTCTCTATTCCCCAATCCTATTCAATACTTCCTCATTAGTTATGTGATCTACCCATCTAATCTTCAGCATTCTTCTGTAGCACCACATTTCGAAAGCTTCTATTCTCTTCTTGTCCAAACTATTTACCGTCCATGTTTCACTTCCATACATGGCTACACTCCATACAAATACTTTCAGAAATGACTTCCTGACACTTAAATCTATACTCGATGTTAACAAATTCCTCTTCTTCAGAAACGCTTTCCTTGCCATTGCCAGTCTACATTTTATATCCTCTCTACTTCGACCATCATCAGTTATTTTGCTCCCCAAATAGCAAAACTCCTTTACTACTTTAATTCTCTCATTTCCTAATCTAATACCCTCAACATCATCCGACTTAATTCGACTACATTCCATTATCCTCGTTTTGCTTTTGTTGATGTTCATCTTATATCCTCCCTTCAAGACACCATCCATTCCATTCAACTGCTCTTCCAAGTCCTTTGCTGTCTCTGACAGAATTACAATGTCATCGGCGAACCTCAAAGCTTTTATTTCTTCTCCATGGATTTTAATACCTACTCCGAATTTTTCTTTTGTTTCCTTTACTGCTTGTTCAATATACAGATTGAATAACATCGGGGATAGGCTACAACCCTGTCTTACTCCCTTCCCAACCACTGCTTCCCTTTCATGTCCCTCGACTCTTATAACTGCCACCTGGTTTCTGTACAAATTGTAAATAGCCTTTCGCTCCCTGTATTTTACCCCTGCCACCTTTAGAATTTGAAAGAGAGTATTCCAGTCAACATTGTCAAAAGCTTTCTCTAAGTCTACAAATGCTAGAAACGTAGGTTTGCCTTTCCTTAATCTTTCTTCTAAGATAAGTCGTAAGGTCAGTATTGCCTCACGTGTTCCAGTATTTCTACGGAATCCAAACTGATCTTCCCTGAGGTCGGCTTCTACTAGTTTTTCCATTCGTCTGTAAAGAATTCGTGCTAGTATTTTGCAGCTGTGGCTTATTAAACTGATTGTTCGGTAATTTTCACATCTGTCAGCACCTGCTTTCTTTGGGATTGGAATTATTATATTCTTCTTGAAGTCTGAGGGTATTTCGCCTGTTTCATACATCTTGCTCACCAGATGGTAGAGTATTGTCAGGACTGGATGTCCCAAGGCCGTCAGTAGTTCCAATGGAATGTTGTCTACTCCGGGGGCCTTGTTTCGACTCAGGTCTTTCAGTGCTCTGTCAAACTCTTCACGCAGTATCGTATCTCCCATTTCATCTTCATCTACATCCTCTTCCATTTCCATAATATTGTCCTCAAGTACATCGCCCTTGTATAGACCCTCTATATACTCCTTCCACCTTTCTGCTTTCCCTTCTTTGCTTAGAACTGGGTTTCCATCTGAGCTCTTGATATTCATGCAAGTGGTTCTCCTTTCTCCAAAGGTCTCTTTAATTTTCCTGTAGGCAGTGTCTATCTTACCCCTAGTGAGATAAGCCTCTACATCCTTACATTTGTCCTCTAGCCAATCCCTGCTTAGCCATTTTGCACTTCCTGTCGATCTCATTTTTGAGACGTTTGTATTCCTTTTTGCCTACTTCATTTACTGCATTTTTATATTTTCTCCTTTCATCAATTAAATTCAATATTTCTTCTGTTACCCAAGAATTTCTTCTAGCCCTCGTCTTTTTACCTACTTGATCCTCTGCTGCCTTCACTACTTCATCCCTCAAAGCTACCCATTCTTCTTCTACTGTATTTCTTTCCCCCATTCCTGTCAATTGTTCCGTTATGCTCTCCCTGAAACTCTGTACAACCTCTGGTTCTTTCAGTTTATCCAGGTCCCAACTCCTTTAATTCCCACCTTTTTGCAGTTTCTTGAGTTTTAATCTACAGCTCATAACCAATAGATTGTGGTCAGAGTCCACATCTGCCCCTGGAAATGTCTTACAATTTAAAACCTGGTTCCTAAATCTATGTCTTACCATTATATAATCTATCTGATACCTTTTAGTATCTCCAGGGTTCTTCCATGTATACGACCTTCTATCATGATTCTTAAACCAAGTGTTAGCTATGATTAAGTTGTGCTCTGTGCAAAATTCTACCAGGCGGCTTCCTCTTTCATTTCTTAGCCCCAATCCATATTCACCTACTACGTTTCCTACTCTCCCTTTTCTACACTCGAATTCCAGTCACCCATGACTATTAAATTTCATCATACATTTCTTCAATTTCTTCGTCATCTGCAGAGCTAGTTGGCATATAAACTTGTACTACTGTAGTAGGTGTGGGCTTCGTATCTATCTTGACCACAATAATGCGTTCACTATGCTGTTTGTAGTAGCTTACCCGCATTCCTATTTTCCTATTCATTATTAAACCTACTCCTGCATTACCCCTATTCGACTTTGTATTTATAACCCTGTATTTGCCTGACCAGAAGTCTTGTTCCTCCTGCCCCCGAACTTCACTAATTCCCACTATATCTAACTTTAACCTATCCATTTCCCTTTTTAAATTTTCTAACCTACCTGCCCGATCAAGGGTTCTGACATTGCATGCTCCGATTCGTAGAACGCCAGTTTTCTTTCTCCTGATAACGACATCCTCTTGAGTAGTCCCCGCCACGAGATCTGAATGGGGGACTATTTTACCTCCGGAATATTTTACCCAAGAGGACGCCATCATCATTTAATCATACAGTAAAGCTGCATGCCCTCGGGAAAAATTACGGCCGTAGTTTCCCCTTGCTTTCAGCCGTTCGCAGTACCAGCACAGCAAGGCCGTTTTGGTTATTGTTACAAGGCCAGATCAGTCAATCATCCAGACTGTTGCCCTTGCAACTACTGAAAAGGCTGCTGCCACAGTTCAGGAACCACACGTTTGTCTGGCCTCTCAACAGATACCCCTCCGTTGTGGTTGTACCTACGGTACGGCTATCTGTATCGCTGAGGCATGCAAGTCTCCCCACCAACAGCAAGGTCCATGGTTCCATATATTCTGTTATTATTTCATCACAGTATTACTTCATTAGACTTCATTGACCCATTCCTTACTTATACTTTGTCAGTTCATTGCCTCATTATCATTAATCCATGTTGCTGATATATCATATATTCCTTCATTACATAATAATTAAACATGAAAGTCCATGCTTTGTCTTTTATTATAAAAAAATGGCTCTACTAAATACCACACCATAGCAACAAAATTTCTTCATTATTAACAAACTTCTCTCCCTCATTATTGACAGACAAAAGCTTATATATTGTATTTTATTGCACCAGATGAGGGTATTACTTTACTTTAAACCAAATTCACTTAAGTTTCTTTAGTTTGTACTTCAACCTGAAGGGCGGTATGGTGATATATTTTTATGAAACTGGCACATTAGTGTCGCAAACTGGATCTAGTTTTACCTTAGTTTAAGTAAATAACTTAAATTTAATGTCAAACATTTACAAAAATGAAACCTAGGTGCTCAACATTTTTCATCTATTGCTGCTATTTAACATTTGCATTACTTGTTACATTTTAATTTTACTACTCATTGAGCTGAAAAAGATTTTTTTAAATTATTTATGATATTTTCACCATAACTAAATCTGACCACATAGAAAACATTTTTTCATAAAATTTAGCTGACACAGCATATGCTTCCATACTCTTATTGGTCATAGAAAAATACGATTACAGACCTGACACTTTTACACATTAGAACTGAAAATAGTAGAGGATGATTATTTTCTTCTTGCATTCTATGGGTGGAATAGTTAGAGAATTGAGTGATTCAAAAAAAGGGGAATCGAATCACCCAGCTGAGAAAGGCACTGTTTGCCAAATAGCGTGTTCAGTAAAGTTCCTATGTATCTTAGAGTCACAATTACTCTGACCCCCTATTCTTCCATCTAATTTTGCAACACTGGGTGAAATTTTACTCGTATTATTCACATCACCTGCAAATATTGCACTCCACCCAAAATCTTTGAACATTCCACACCTCACAAAAACAATTCCCTTAAACATTGCATTCACACTGAAATTTGTCATAAGCCCATGTATATTGAAAACTACATTCAGCATACTGTCTGCTTCATTATCAGTTTCTAATATGTTCGAAATAGCTACTACTGGTAATATAGCAACAGGCTTATTTACCTTAACAATATTTTCTTCTTCAACATTCACACATATCCTCACAATTTTGCTTGAATTAGTCTTTACTAACTTCATTTCCTTTACGTTATTGCTAATTAGTAAGGCTTTACATTTCTTTTTAATAAGATCATTAACTTTGTCTGCACTTTCATTACCTACCTATGCACCGTTCAGCTCAACATTGTTGACATTATTCGTAACCATTTGCATCTCATTTACACCATAGTTAATTACTAAAGTTCTTCATTCTTTTTGAAACTGGCACTCATTCACACTGCCATATATTTTATCAGTAATTTCATTCATTACTTGCATACCTTCTGTTTCAGCATAATCACATGCGTTAGTATTTACATTAACAATTTCCTCATCTACCTCCAGATTCTGAACGTTGATCTTACCTCTATGCTTAGTATCAGAAATCAGTTCATTACACTAACATTACCAGAGCAAATTTGCATGCCTTGTGCAACTTTAACCTGGCAATAATTAAAATCATCAACTTCCATCCCCTTATTACAAATGTTTTCCATTTAATTTTCTTTTCATTTCATTTCCAAAAACATCTAATTTTAACCCAAATTTTTTGTCATTTCTTCTAATTTATTTTCTAAACAAATTTGTACAGAGTCCATCTTTTTGTTCAGACCATCAGTATGAACCATTACCTCACTAACTTCCTTCTTAATGTCACTGTTGGATGTTCCGACTCCAACTCTAGATTACTAATGTCACATTTTATTTGGTGTTTAAGGTTATGGACGATTCTTTTGCTCAGTTTACTTAATGCATTCAATAGCCACTCATTATTATCAACATTTACTGCTCCCTGTTCTAAATATCTTTCTGCCTGTATTTTTGGCTTTACATCCACCTCACTCATTACTTCTGCTTCACTGCCCTCTACTTCAGTATCGCAGTACTCTGTAGGGAAGCCCTTGATGTTTCATCGATAACTGGACAGTCATTCACTTCTCCAAACAAGATTGAATCTAACTCTGACTTGAACCAACTGTCCGCACAAGGTACACTTTTAATTTATACTGCCTATTCTTCATCTAAAGCACACTGTCTTTCACTACTTTATCACTCATTTTGAACAAATAGTGAACAACACTTAGTAGGAGGACTATGCTACCTTAATTCTTGTATGTTAGTTGATACTGTTGCTTGGTCACACTTGCTAACTCACATCCCCACCTCATGTTGCAGTGTTGACATCTGAACTCCCATTTGGGTCCTCATTGGCTGGTGTTTCAAGTGTAGCTGTTCAAATTCTGCTCTTCTGCTGGCTGCAATTACTTTCAAAGAGCTGGTTCCCACTTTTCTTATTGATCGTTTTTCAATTTGGGAGCTTTCTTGTTGGATCTTTCTATGTCATGTAGCTTATCTAATTCTGTTTCTTCTTTTTAATCCCATATACATTGTTATGTTCACTGCCCTAACACTTTTTTTCACTAATGTACCACACACAGTTTTATTTACACACTGTATGCTGTTACTGTTCTTGAGGTCGCTGTCTTTATTAACAGCAATGCCACTGTCCACTAGGTTCATAAGTTCTTTTCACCAAGTCAAAACAAGAACATTTCTGAACATGGCAGCACTACTTGGAACAGTGCTAACCTGGTTCCAGCCTCATCTTCTTGTTCTTCTCAGTAATATAGAAGTACAAGTATCTTGAAACCGAAAACTTACTTGTGTTCAACTATGTTATATACAATATTTGATGAAACACCATTGTTTTTTAATTTCACTTGGTCACACATTTATTAGCTTGAAATTGACCTGTTGGGTGATGACCACTTCATTAACACTTCCAGTCATATACTATCAAGATAACCAAGCTAGACTGCAAAATCAGTGACATATTCAGTGGCAACACTTATCATGAATCTCCTCATCTCATAATTCGTAGTTTATAGAAACAGACAGTTGAACACAGTTTGTTATTAAAGTCACTACAAGCATTTAGTGTGCCAGTGATCACACATCCAACAAATGTAGATTGGTAAACACAGTTCATATTTGCAACAACCAAAGAAGTTCACAGAGACATGTTGTTAACAAAATAAATGACATGCAGATGTTAATTGTTCTATCCAGTGGGGTGGGGGCAACTTTTGTATCTTTCACTGGATAACTTGATCCAAATGGACACTAACTTGCATCAAAATGTTAATTGATTACTTTCTAACCACTGACTTTACTAACTCATTGAACGACCAAAGTGCCATTTGTTATGGAAGGATAAGAATCTGTATAAATGTTGACTGCTGTTCAAGGCACTGATTTGTAGTCAAATCCACTTTCAAATCATAAAATATTTCTCATGTAAACCTGGCTTCTTCAATCGTGTCAGTGAATGAATACTGTGTGAAGCATGAATGTGAAAGACCTTCCTCTATAAGAACAATCCTCTTGTAAACATTATGCTGTGTTTTCTTCTGTGTTTGCTATTACCTCATTGGATTTTATTTCCTGCAAAGCCTCAGTGGAATACAATAGTAACCTTATGTTTTATGCGGCAACATAGCTCACTCGCAGTGCTCAGCGAAGAGAACACATTGCACAATGTTTTACTGGCACTTTTAAACAGAGAAGCAGGTCCAACAAGACTGCAAGGATGTGAGCAACTGCAGATAATCATGCGGAAGCTTTTTGTTTCTCTTCGACATTTCACAATTGAATGTTAGTCATGTTTAATGTAATCTGTTTCCTATTGTGTTATTTTAACCCTTCTCTCAGACAGGTATTTTAAATGCTGGAACACTGAAATTATTCACATCAGAAGTATTACAATTAAAACATTTGCTAACAGATTAGACCAAACATTACACCTACAGATAACAACAAAATCATCAAACAGCAGATAAATAATAAAGCTTGAAATACTATTAAAATTTTAAAAGGGATAGATTAATGTGGAGTAATAATCTGGTAATAACTTAGAAAAAGAGCATAAAAAGAATATTAAAAAAATATGTGCATAAACAGAGTATAATTTAGTGATTTTAAGAGTATATTGCACAGATTTCACTTTATAACGAAATACTGAAGTCACTTAAGGTATTACTCACGGGATAACCTCTGAACTCCTTCAAACGTCCGCCCTCGCTACCTGAATGGTCAGCGTGATGGATTGTCGGTCCTCCGGGCCTGGGTTCGATTCCTGGCTGGGTCGAGGAATTTTCTCCGCCCAGGGACTGGGTGTTGCGCTGTCCTCATCATCATTCTATCATCCTCATCGACTGCAGGTCGCCGAAGTGGCATCAAATTGAAAGATCGGCACCCGGCGAACGGTCTGCCCGACAATGGACCCTAGCCATACGATTAAATAAAAAACTCCTTCAATCTCTGAATCTGAAGAAGATACCTTCAACTTTGATGAGTAGCCAATGAACAACACAATCTATGAAACCATAGAAATGCCACATTTTGTCATCTTCTTTTATTACGTGTTGTTCTGCATCTCACCAGTATTTGGCAGTGATATGCGACAGAGCCTCTTGCATTAATTTAAGCACATCTGGTACCTTACATGTCATATTATTTCTTTCGACATATCTTTTAAAATGTCTCCAGACAAGTTCTAGGGGGTTCAAGTTGCAGTGGTATGGCAGTAAGCTAACAACAGTGTGACCAGCAAACAGTGCTGTTTCATCAGTACTGTACTGATCTACAACATAAGCTTCAACCTGTTTCAGTAATTCAGGCTAAGTTGCAGTAGAATCAACATGTGCTCCCTTTTCCATAAGGCAGTATACAATGTCTTCCTTCCTCCAATGTTTTTGTTGCCTACATTCAAACTATGATATGAAGCATTGTCCATAATTTTAACACTGTAGGGCTTGAATTTGGGTGGTATATCAATGAATCATTTTATAACAACAGCAGAATCAATTATTGACAAAATTATTTAATTGGATAGATAAAAAAATCTATTCACCAAGTGGCGGCAGAACACACACATAAAAGTTGGTTGCGGAGCCAATGGCTCCTTCTTCAGGTAGAAGGCTTGAAGGGGTAGGAAGAAGGATGAAGGAAAAGGACTGGAGAGGTCAAGGAAAAGGGATATATTTTGGGAAAGTCACCCAGAACCATGGGTCAGGGGAGACTTACTGTACGGGATGAGAGGAAAAGACTAATTAATAATATTATGGAACGGAAAATTGCTACAAACCATATAGTGGAGATGCTGAGTCGCAGATAGGCACAACAAAAAGACTGCCACAAATGAAGCTTTTGGCCAGTAAGGCCTCCGTCAACAATAGATGACACACACACACATCAACGCAACTCACACACACGACTGCAGTCTCAGGCAACTAAAACCACACTGCGAGCAGCAGCACTAGCGCATGATGGGAGTGGCGACTGGATAGGGGTAAGGAGGAGGCTGAGGTGGGGAGGAAAAGGGGTAGTATGGTAGGGGTGGCAGACAGTGAAGTGCCGCAGTTTAGACAGATGGCAGGAGAGAGATGGTGAGGGGCGGGAGTGGGGGGTGGGGAAATAGTGGAGAAGGAGAGAAGTAAAAAGACTGGGTGTGATGGTGGAATGGCAGCTGTGTAGTCTTGAAATGGGAGCAGGGAAGGGGCTGGATGGGTGAGGACAGTGACTAATGAAGGTTGAGGCCAGGAGGGTTAAGGGAACGTAGGATGTTTTACAGGGAAAGTTCCCACCTGTGCAATTCAGAAAAGCTAGTGTTGGTGGTAAGGATTCATATGGTACAGGCTGTGAAGCAGTCATTTAAGTGAAGGATGTCATGCTGGCAGTGTGCTCAGCAACAGGGTGGTCCCTTGTTTCTTGGTCACGGTTTGTCGGTGGCCATTCATGTGGACAGACAGCTTGTTGGTTGTCATGCCCACATAGAATGCAGCACCCCACCCCCACCCCTCCCCATCTCTCCCGTGCCCTCTGTCTAACCTGTGGCACTTCACTGTCTGTCACCCCTACCATACTATCCCTTCTCCTCCCCACCTCAGCCTCCTCCTTACCCCCATCCAGTCGCCACTCACATCATGCGCTAGTGCTGCTGCTCCCAGTTGGTTTCAGTTGCCTGAGACTGCAGTTGTGCGCGCTTGTGTGTGTGTGTGTGTGTGTGTGTGTGTGTGTGTGTGTGTGTGTGTGTGTGTGTGGTCTATTGTTGACAAAGGCGTTACTGGCTGAAAGTTTTATTTGTGGCAGTCTTTTTGTTGTGACTATCTGCGACTCAGCGTAGTCAGTTTTTGTTACCTTGGTGATAGACCTGCAACAAAAGCTTGTCTCTATCAGTCACTGTTTTGTCAGTCCACACTTTCTGTGTTACATGTCCTGCGTTAACCCGTGTTTTGTTAGGTAATAAATCTTCCATTTCTCGTATCTGAACTTTGAATCTGCTGGAGATAACATCTCCTCCACAAAGCAATATCCTCTCTAACGGTAATAATGCTATTTCATTTCCTACTTTTGAACTGAAAACCAATATCCTTTATCAGTTTATGAAATGTTCTTTTAGAAGTAGGCAATTCGTTGTCATTATCTACTGCTTGAAGTACCTTGTTCATTGTAGGCACTTTGTTCCTGAAGAAAAGTGCATGCACCTTTGACCACACAGCATTTTTAACAAAATAGTGATGGTTTGCTAAATTATGTGACATATGTAACTGAACACTCCTGTACAGGGAGATCACCACTAACAAACGAAGAAATTTAATCTCAAGTGTACAACACAGGACATCATCTTGATAAACATTAAAAAAGAAAAAAACATTTCGGAGTGGGATCGAACCACAACCTTCTATATACAAGTCAGTTACTATATTCACTTCATTGCCACAACTGTGTGGATTTGGTGATATTTTTATAATGATTTTATACCGTGTTTCTAAAATTTGTTAAAAAGGAGAAAATTTAAGTGTTTTGGCATTTCACATCCAAGGGAGAAATGGAGAGACTATTTACAAACCAGGTCAATATGTACCAGTCAGAACTAACTATAATGTTACGCACAGAATTGTTCAGAGAAAGTGATTGTACACTGATATTAAAAATAAGAAATATGCATTTAGCATCCTGATCAGCAAAACCATTGCTGTCTGTCAGTGCTTTAGACTGTCCTAAAGTCTCATAAGTGGTAGTAAAACATAAAATATTTAATATGTAATTAGGGTGACAACGCTCATGAACGTGTGCTACAGCAGGTAACCAGTTACCACATATGTGTATGTTTACATCAGAGTTGTTCTTATGAAGAATATAGGATACATATATTAGCTTGTAATTTTCAACTGTGGATTAAATAGAATGTTGCTGTCACATGTGATTCTTGAAAACATAACAACAGATCAAAACCCAGGTTGTTACAACTTTCAATGGTGACTGTTTTCTCTTTGTTTATAAGTGATATATTTGAACTGCCTGTTTTGTGAAATCATTTTTTTTCTTTTTGAATCAGTTCGAAACTGGTTGAACATGCCCAAAGAAGTTGCCAATTCACAGACAAAGGAGGGTTGTGTGGATCTACCAATAGATGCTGCAGAGTGGTTGGCTCATTTCAAAATGCAGAACAGTACTCTCTTAAACAGGCTTGATGTAAGCATTTTTACAGAACAAGAAGTTAATTTATTTGGTATTTTATCCTACTATCTTTCTACTGTTTGAATAATCATCTATAATTCACTTGACCCAACTGCAGCAATTGCAGCGTGACTGACAGAAACATTTATGGGGACGGCCTGTATAACATTCACTATATACTCACTTTAGACATTTATGTAATTATTTAATTAATGACCCATATAAAATTTAGATAGCTAGACAATAAGACAGTAATTGTTAGGGATTTCTTTATCTCCCAATGATTCATAATTAATTAAGCAGTTTAATTATAAACTTCAATAATTATAGTCAATAGCATTAAATGGTAATAATAATAATAATAATAATAATAAATATGTTTATACTAAAGTGAATAATTGTTCTAATGTTGGTCACCTTCAGCTAATAAAATCTTAGCTAATCACCTATTCTGTAAGTCCACACAATCCATTACCTAGTCTGCTATTAGGAAGAATGTATGAAAGCTATCATTTATTGCACATCAAATAAATAACATATCAAAAGAAGCAGTTCTGATTCCTTCATCATCTCCCACATTTTCCAGCTCAATAACGGATGTCTTACATAACTTTGTGTGCTATACGTAACTTGACAGGTAAACTGAATATTGTCTGTTTTAGTTCATGGCACTATAACAATATAAAGTCTGGTCATTGTTCAGTTTTTAAGCATCATTAAGTGAGAGATCAGAGTGAAAATATAAAACAATAATGAGTACTGTGTATCAAAGAATATGCAACTGATAGATATCTAGTCCAATAATAAACATACAGTGCATACTGTTATGGTTGTGGTTTGGAGACAACTTTGTTTTACATGGCGGTTAAGATCCTTGGACCTTTTCTCTTGATTGTGCTATTGTGATCAGATTTTTATTCTTCAAAGGCAAATTATTAATTCGTGACTACTGACTTCATTTCAGGTCCATTTGTTTTAATCCATCAAAACCATTGTGCCAGTAGAACAATTTTTCTTGCCATTTATCCATACATGCAGCACTTAACAACCTGTATGCATCAAAAATTCTAAAATATCTCTGTCAATATATGCTTGGCACCAGTCGCCACCCGTGAAAATATAATGAACACACATTTGTTTCATCATGTTATATAGACTCAAGATATTTGAATTCATTCTCTCACTTTTACAAAAACCTTGTTTACAAAATATTCAAAAACTTTAACATTCACACATTAATAATTACAATATATTCTTACAAACTAATAGGACAAAAATACAACTAGATCCAAATAGCAGACTTTTACCATAGTTGTAGTACAACTATTAAAGATGGGTGGTGGCTTGCATGCACTCTTAGCTGCTACAGTTCTCAATCAAGCATTTGATATCCCATTATGTCAGAGGGTCTTTATGAGTAACTAAGAGGTAAACAAACTGAGAGTAAAAAGTGCTTGAAAATAACTGGAGAAAGTGGCAAAGTGTTTCTGATAAAGATTTTGAAAGGTGAAACTGTCTCGTAAATGTTTATGTCAGGTTATGTTCCAGTTTTTGCTGTTTATAAGTGCATGTAATGTGAATATATTGCATCTGAGTGGGTCAGAAGCAAAGGGTTATAAGTGTACTTCATGTTGTTTTGAGAAAATGAAGTTAAAGTTCACAAGGTTTCAGAATTGTCTTTAGATTTCAAAATGGAATATTAGAATTTTTTATGTACATTAGGCAAGAGAATACTCTGTAGCACTTTATTTTTGCATGTTGGAATAGCAAGTGATTAGTTTTATATCATGTATTGTAAAATCCATATGCACTTGTATTCCTTTGCTTGTTGTATATTGTGAATTAAGAAGAATGTGATTTATGCTTACTCTATAACGCTTTATTATTGGTTGTTAACAATTCAGTATCATGAAACTTCTATTTAGCACTGTAACAAGGAACATTTCCGTAATGCTACTTGAATACCATTTCTTTTGTGGCTTACAATAGTGAAACAAGATAAGAAAGAATTCTTGTCAATGCATTACCCCATTAGTGAAAATATTTCAAACCACCTGGTCAGTGATCTCTTCTCATGTATTACAAAAAGGCTATTTTGATAATATCAACATTAAAACTCACTATACCCTATGTGAATATAATTCATTTTCTTAGTATAGCATGTAAAATATTGCTACAAAATAAGAAACAATCTAGAATGAGATTTTCACTCTGCAGTGGAGTGTGCGCTGATATGAAATTTCCTGCCAGATTAAAACTGTGTGCCGGACCGAAACTCGAAATCGGAACCTTTGCCTTTCACAGGCAAGTGCTCTACCATCTTAGCTACCCCATGCATGGCTCATGCCCCATACTCACAGCTTTACTTCTGCCAGTACCTCATCTCCTACCTTCCAAACTTTACAGAAGCTCTCCTGCGAAACTTGCAGAACTATCACTCCTGAAAGAAAGGATATTACGGAGGCATGGCTTAGCCACAGCCTGGTGAATGTTTCCAGAATGAGATTTTCACTCTGCAGCGGCATGTGCACCGATATGAAACTTCCTGGCAGATTAAAACTGTGTGCTGGACCGAGTCGTGCTTGGGTAGCTCAAATGGTAGAGCACTTGCCCGCAAAAGGCAAAGGTCCCAAACTTGAGTCTTGGTCCGGCACACAGTTTTAATCTGCCAGGAAGTTTCATATCAGTGCACACTCCGCTGCAGAGTGAAAATCTCATTCTGGAAACATCCCCCAGGCTGTGGCTAAGCCATGTCACCACAATATCCTTTCTTTCAGGGGTGCTAGTTCTGCAAGTTTCGCAGGAGAGCTTCTGTAAAGTTTGGAAGGTAGGAGACGAGGTACTGGCAGAAGTAAAGCTGTGAGGACAGGGTGTGAGTCGTGCTTGGGTAGCTCAGATGGTAGAGCACTTGCCCGTGAAAGGCAAAGGTCCCAAGTTTGAGTCTCGGTCCGGCACACAGTTTTAATCTGCCAGGAAGTTTCAAGAAACAATCTATTAATAATCTGATTCCAGGAAGTCTTTCTCTTCATATGGTTTAATTTCCTCAAGTGGGTCATCCCTGGTTGTTCTTTTTGGTTGTCTGTCTTCATGTGAAAGTGAGCAGAATAATTCATGATGGTTAGCTGGGATAAATGGAAGCAAATTCAAAAGATTTTTGTATTTTGGAAGCTTAAACTTTGGAGATTGGTTGTATAGTGGTGATAAGATGACATTTGTGGGAGTTCCACCTTTTCTGTCATGTATTGTTAGACACAAATACGCCTGTATCTCTTTGGTGTCAACTGTTTAGTGATGTTTTGTAACTAGTTTTCTTTTCATTCACCAGGGAGCAGCCATGTTACATTCCTTAGAATGCACCAGATGCACTTATCTCATTTTCTGGGAAGTGTCACTTGTATCCCATTGCCTCTGACCCCTCGTACTATTAGAACTATATTAGCCACTCCTATAATTTATCAGAATATTATCACTCTAGGACATAAAATCTGCATAACCCTATATCCCATTAAACAGGTTTTAATTTTACCAGTATGTATATACATGATAGAGTTCTATGGAAAATTGAATAAACGATTTGGTAGAAGAATTTTATAAAAGAAATAGTAGGTAAGTAGTGTAAGAGGAAGAGCATTACTTACTTATTTTCAAATCAAAGTAGTGGCTTTGCTCCTAATATACGTATATAAAGTAATATAGAAGTAATTTCAAAAATTATCAGTTTCAGTAGATTGCAGTGGCTGCTT
This sequence comes from Schistocerca cancellata, assembly GCF_023864275.1. Taxonomy (NCBI): domain Eukaryota; kingdom Metazoa; phylum Arthropoda; class Insecta; order Orthoptera; family Acrididae; genus Schistocerca; species Schistocerca cancellata. Next base: position 506,949,338 of record NC_064631.1, read on the forward strand.
CTCATTCCACATTCCTGAAGGTTGTCCTTTATGTAGGGATTTACAGAACAGGAAGTGCGAAGGAATGTTTTTAGCTTTCATTAAATTATTAGGGTTATTCATTGTTTCTAGATGGCAATTACCAATTATAATGTAACAAGATGTTTCATATGACTCTGCCACATCGAATGACTTCTCTAACCTTCCTCCTGCGACTACTAAATGTGTGAAACGTTATTAGATAATTTACAGAAGACTATAGAATTTACTTTTCATTTCTCTTCTTATTTATTGGTACAGAGTTCAGTTTTGATAATCAGCTTTTGAGAGTATGTGAGCATCTGTATGTTAACACGGACTGGTAAGCTACATCATCTTGAAGTTTCAAACATTTCATAAGTGGCAATGATCAACAAAATTGTTATACAACTCCATAAACAATGAATTGCTATTAGTATATTAAATGATTATTTACAATAGATTGACACTGAAATTACACGTTGACATAGTAACTGTACAGACTGAAAGCTAGTCCATGATTTCTGAAAACTATACTGTATTTATTTATTGAATGCTCACCTCTGACTGATGGTGGGTTTGTGTTATACGTCTCTTTATGATACCTGTAGTATGATATTAAAAACTATTAAAGTATAGAGCTATTACATTTTAAATATTAACATAAATACAGAGAACATAGAAGATGCAAAGCTATAATAGGCCTATGATGTGATTCTTGAGTTTCTCCTGGCGTATTTGATAATCAAAATATCCACGGGTGTGCTGCCAGTCTATAGTGTCCAACGGGCACAATATTTCGGCGATCATACATGTCGCCATCATCAGGTGAACTGACGGACTGAGCTCCTGTGAACGTGCCGGCACGAAGATCCGTACGCTATGGCTGCTCAGAGTTCCCTCTCTGAGCAGCCATAGCGTACGGATCTTCGTGCCGGCACGTGCACAGGAGCTCAGTCCGTCAGTTCACCTGATGATGGCGACATGTATGATCGCCGAAATATTGTGCCCGTTGGACACTATAGACCGGCAGCACACCCGTGGATATTTTGATTATAATAGGCCGTTAGGTAAATTAGCTTAACCAAAATCTGAGTAATTAGAAATTGACAAAAAGTACTACTTTATTAGCCGGAAGTTGTAATATGCACAGGGATTCTCAAAGTTCCCCAAGAATTTTTTAGAAAGTGAGATTTTGTTTTTGGGAAAATTAATAAACTGGCATATTATTTTAGAAAAAGTATGCATTTCCATAAACATAAAAATCGTGGCTACTAAACTAATACTGGATTTTGGAAAGAATTACACTTTAATATTGGAACATTATGTAACATGGAAATTTTGAATGCAAAGGAATTCAGGTACTACAGCAGGTGATGAGTAGAACGAATAGTAGCTTATTATCTAAATCACTTTATTCAGCAGATTAATATTATACATATATAGTGTCGCAGAAGAAGCTGAGTAGCACCATGGTGTAGTGGTTATGATACTAAACTGTTGCATGGAGGGTCGTGAGTTCAAAACTCACCTGGAATGTACAATTTTAATTTCTATATTCGGTTTTAGTACATTCTAGAAGTATCCACAAATGTCAAGCATCATTGTACTGGAATGTTCTGTAGCTGTATATATACTGTATGTGTTCTGGCTGGAGGCAGTTCGCTACGCGCTCTTGTATGTGCAATTGCTGAATAAACCTTCGTTAAGTGAAGTTGGTGTTCATCATTCACGTAATTACACCTTCTTCTGTGTGACACTGTTTTGGTGGAGGCACCGGGTATTGAAACTTCTGATAGTGCACATTATCGACAACACAGTGGCTCCCATCAGGCCACGCACGACAGAGCCACCATTTACATGGCGAGAAACCCGAGTTCGAGCATATTCAACAGTTCGCAATCTACCAGAGACAGAAGAAGAAGAGGACGTTACGATGACAGCATCTGTGTGCCATCACATGAGACATCCTTCCAGGTTCTCTGGGTATGATGGTCAAGATCCAAAGAAGTGACTGAAGGTCTATGAGCGTATAGCCAAATCTAACAAATGGGATGACACTGTGCATTTGGCTAACGTATTTTTCTACTTAGAAGGCACTGCCAAGCAATGGTATGAGGACAACAAGGAGAAGTTCACAAGCTGGGAAGTATTCCAGGCAGAACTGCGCATGTATTTCGGCGACACGTAAGTGCAAGGCTGAAAATAAATTAAAGTTCAGGGCACAGCGTCCAGGAGAAACTACAGCACTACAGCATCCTACATTCAAGACGTCTTGGAAGCCGTGTGAAAAAGTGTATCCTAGAATGAAGGAGGAAAATAAGGTTGCACATATCATGAAGGGTTTGCTGAGGACATGTATCAGGCCCTACTGCTGAAGGAGGTTTCGACAGCAGATGACTTCATAAAATGGTGCCAGTATATCGAGACAATGCATCAAAAAAGAATTACATGCAAGAAGTTTGAATGGCTTCCAAATGTCGTATCGATGACTGTGATGGAGGAAGCAACTGTTTTCGCAAGTGTTCTTCATCAGATAGTGAGAGAGGAAGTTCAGAAGGCACTTGGATTGCACGGCGAGCAAAAAGCTGAGACCTTTCAAGAGGTCATATGGGAGGAAGTGGAACAGACATTGAACCCAATCTCTCGTCCTTCATTTCCCTTTAAAACGTTGAACAAGTCGAGACCTAGGCAGAGTTACGTTCCTACAATGCTGCACAAGGAACCTGTTTGGGCACCAAGGAAGACTGACGTCTGGAGGACCCAGGATGACCAACCAGTATGTTTCCACTGCGGATGAATAGGACATGTGGTGTGCTGTTGTTGAGAAAGACGGTGGATATTTGATGACGTCCACGCCAGAAGACAGCAGACCGATCTTAGCCGATGCTAACTCTGGAACGATGAAGATGAACATGATGATGTGGGTGCAGGATGATATGGGTCACCATTGCTGCAAGTTACCGCTGGAGAGGACGCTCCCCAACATGCCAATCAAGGTCTCCATCGCCGTTTTGAAGCTCCAGCCACGGCAACCTGGAAAACTAAAGGGTGTGACCTTCCTTGGAGGTGAGGCCGCTGAAAAGAAAAATCCTCCGCCGTCGATCACTACAAAAATGACAGGAAACTACGTTGATATCCTCATGGATGGCCAACCAGCCCAAGCTCTTGTGGACTCTGGAGCATCATATTCAGTCATTTCGGAGTATTACTGTCGCCTGTTGCAGAAAATCATGTTTGTTGACAGCAAAATAACTCTGCTGAAGGTGGCTAATGGTAAATTTGTAAAACTTACAGGAAACCATTTGTGTGGGTATAAGTAGCCGTACACAGCTGTTAGAATTCTTCATCTTACAAGAGATTAGTTATGACGTCATTCTCGGACGGTACTTTTTGAAAGCTTCCCAAGCAATTATAGATTCTGGTCACTCGAAGATTATGCTAGACGAGATAAGATACTGTGGACAGGAAGATGCGCATGTGTGCCGGATGAAGTGATCATTCCTGCAGTCAGCGCTGGAAAGGCAACTGTCATGTGTCATGCCATGCATCAACCCATGGATCTTGTAGTGGACTGTAAGAGAAGTATACCACTGAAGCCTAACTTGGTTATCCCAGGCTCTGTCATCTCGTTTAAGAACGGAATCAGTGAATTGTGGATAGTTAACTGTTGCCGAGAACCGCAGATCCTTCCAAGATGCATGTGCATAGCAAACACTGAGCTGTTAACTCCAATGCCGGGTCTATAGGTGAAATTAGCGCTACCACTAAAAGACAAGATCTTCTAGCTTGACTTGCAATAGGTCTCATTAAGGACTACTTGCCATTCTTCAAGAGTTCTCTGAATGCTTCAATCAACAGGTGAAGAGCAAATTAGACAAATCAATGGTGAAGCACCGGATTAACACTGGATACCATCAACCAATAAGCTAGAGAGCATACCGTGTGTCAGCAATGGAACATTGAATAATTCGCGGTGAGGTAGAGAAAATGCTGATGAATGACATCACTCAGCCTTCACAGAGCCCATGGTCGTCACTAGTGGTTCTCGTCAGGAAGAAGGATGGTAGTTGTCGCTTTTGTGTTGATTACAGGAAGCTTAATAAGATAACTAAAAATGATGTTTTCCCTCTTCCACGAATTGACGGTACACTAAATTGTCTGAAGGGGGCTAAGTTTTCCTCAACCGTGGACATGTACTCAGGATCCTGGCAAATCAAAGTAGATGAGGCTGATCATGAGAAAACTGCATTCATCACCCCTGAGGGCCTGTATGAGTTTAAGGTAATGCCGTTTGGTTTGTGTATCGCACCAGCAACTTTTGAACAGATGATGGATAATCTTCTATGTCACCTGAAGTGGATGATGTGTCTTAGTTATTTAGATAACATTATAGTGTTCTCAGAGGCATTTGATGAACATATGAAAACACTGAGAGCCATTCTTAAGTGTCTCCAACAAGGCGGACTGAAACTTAATACAAGAAAGTGTCTCTTTGGAGCAAAAGAAATCAAACTACTTCGACATCTTGTGTTAAATGAAGGTGTGCAGCCAGACCCAGAAAAGGTGAGATCTATAACGGAATTTCCTATTCCTAAAAGTATTAGAAATGTGAGAAACTTCCTCGGACTATGTTCTTATTACCGTCGTTTTATCAAAGACTTTTGTATCAAAGCCAGGCCACTCCAAGAGTTGTTAAAAGCTGATGCTAAAGGTATCTGGGGTGGTGCTCAACAAGATTCTTTCGATGTGCCGCGAAAAGCTCTGACGACTGACCCTGTACTTGGTCTGTATGATGAGAGAGCACCTACAGAAATACCCACGTATGCCAGTGGGTATGGGGTTGGTGGTTACAGCCTATGCTTGTAGGGCACTTACAAAAGCTGAGAGAAAATACCCAACTACAGAAAGAGAATGTCTTGCTGTGATCTGAGCCATGTGCAAATTTGTACAGTATCTCTATGGAAGGCCATTCACAGTTGTTACGGACCATCATTCACTTTGTTGGTTGACGTGTGTTAAGGATCCAACAGGATGACTCGCCAGGTGGGCACTACGTCTTCAAGAGTATGGCGTTACCATAGTGTACAAAAGTGGAAGAAAACACCAAGATGCCGACTGTCTCTCAAGAAACTGTGTGCAAGACCATCAAGACTTTGATGAAGATAGTGACTGTCTCGCTGCACTCCAATATCTCTCTGCTGAACAGAAGCACGACGCCAAGATATCTCAAATTATGCTTGCTTTAAATCAGTCAGAGGATGTGAAAGGACAATTTAAGGTAGTTAATAGATAACTTTGCCAGAAAAACTTGACCTGTTTGGAAAGAGGTGGCTACCAGTGGTTCCTAAACATATGTGCTTAGATGTTCTACAGAAATTCCATGACACACCTGAGGCTGAACATTTAGGATTTATTAAGACCTACGATAGAATCCACAAGAGATTTTTCTGGCCAGGTTTATTTAGGAGTGTCCGTCACTGTGTGTCGCACTGTCAAGAGTGCCAGAGGAGAAAGGCAGTTCCTCAGAAGCCACCTGGTTGACTCATACCAATTCCACCAGCCGAAACACCTTTCCAGCATGTTGGGGTTGACGACCTCAGACGATTTCTAATGTCTGCTAGTGGCAATAGATGGATTATTGTTTGCACTGATTATCTGACATGTAATGCCATTACAAAAGCCGTGAAAACAGTCGAAGCATCCGAGGTAGCCAAATTCATCGTGGAAAACATTGTATTAAAACACGGTGCCCGAAGGTCGTCAATTATGGATTGAGAGAAAGTTTTTCAATTGAATTTTGTGACAGAGATAAATCGTCAGTGCAACATTACTCATCACATGATGATTGCCTACCATCCGCAAACTAACGGGCTTACTGAACGCCTTAATAAGTCCTTGGCCGACATGCTATCAGTGTTCGTCAATGTTGAGCAGAACAAATGGGACGAGGTGCCACCTTTCGTGACTTTTGCCTACAACACTGCCAAACAAGACACCACAGGATTTACACCATTTCCTGGTGCATGGGCATGAGGCGACTATGACGATGTACACTGTGTTTCCGTTACAGCCTGATGACATGGACGATGACTACATAGACCAGGTGTTAACCAGATCTGAGTTAGCCCGGCAGTTAGCTCGACTCTGCATGCTGCAGGCTCAAGAAAACGACTGCTGAAGGTATGACGCGAGCCACCGCCCTGTTATCTACCAGCCTGGTGGCCTCGTCTGGATCTTCACTCCTATTCGGAAGGTTGGTCTCTCGGAGAAGCTCCTCAGGCGCTACTTTGGATGTTATAAGGTTGTAAGGCAGTTGTCTGATGTTACCTATGAAGTTGAAGATTTCGACCCCGACGCAAGATCAGCGATAAGGTCCACATCCTTCGAATGAAGCCCTTCAAGGATCCTGCCACCCAGGGTAAATTCGAAGCTCCAGCGACAGGCAACATGCGACAAGGTGACGAAGAGCGTAGCAGCAAGAGAAGTTCTAAGAAGATCACTGTCAGGGCGAGCATCAGTCATTGGGAGTCGGAGTATGCTGGACCGATGACTCGTTCCCGGATTAGGAGGACGTAACACTGAGACACTGTTATCTTAAGGAGGGATCAGTGTCACAGAAGAAGCTGAGTAGCACCATGGTGTAGTGGTTATGATACTAAACGGTTGCATAGAGGCTCGTGAGTTCAAAACTCATCTGGAATGTACAATTTTAATTTCTATATTCAGTTTGAGTACATTCTGGAAGTATCCACAAATATCAAGCATCATTGTACTGGAATGTTCTGTAGCTGTATATACTGTATGTGTTCTGGCCAGAGGCAGTTCGCTCCACACTCTTGTATGTGCAATTGCTGAATAAACCTTCGTTAAGTGAAGTTAGTGTTCGTCATTCATCTGATTACACCTTCTTCTACGTGACAATATTAATGACATGGCAGAAGAACAGAGACTAAGAAAAAAACAAAGACTTACAAAATATATGCCAAGTTATGGCTTTCAGAGTTTTCTTTGTGATTGATGTTCACCACAGAGGGTGCCTCACAGTCCCTCGGTAGCATGGAGCATGGTGAATATGGCAAGAGGGTGAGGCTGAAGACTGAGAGTGTGTCATCACAAGGTCGGTCACACTGAACTACTGCAGTACAGGAGGAGTGGATGTTGGGGGTTTATCAATGGCAGAAACATCCTTGGACAATAGCCTTGCATACCAGTGACACAGTGGATTCTGTGATGTAGTGTGGCATGTGCATTGCAGTTTAACTGACGTGGCAGTGGTCCATTGTTCGAGCTTGACATTGCAATGCACGGGGCATCATTTGTGGGGTGGTTGAGGGAAGCTCGACAGGTAAAGTGATGAGTTGAACAATCGGTGTGGAGCATTTGTTGTAGTAGTGGTAGCAGGCAACGTCATCGAATGGCACGGCATTGGCATGTGGTGGCAAGGGAAGATGTGAACATCCAACCTTATGATGTGTAGTTGAGATGCTTGTCATAGGTGCGATGGAACATCCCACGTCTTGATTTATATGGCACCATGCATATTGAGTTGGTGAGTGCGTGGTAACCAAGGAGGACAAAACCAGTGTGGCTGAGTGTAGTCTGGGTAAGGTTGGTCGGCATGTTCATACCCATGAGTCACTGGGCTTGAGTCGTCGTAGATCTGGAAGGACTAGTGAAATGAAGGTGATCGGTTTCCTCAGTGGTTGTGCATAATCAAGGAATATGCGATGTGGAGAGTAAAGCATGTGTGGCACAACAGTGTCACCTGGAAGTTGGGTTTGACAGTGTCACTCATGGAGAATGTCAATTAAAGGCAGCTTGGGAGGGTAGCGATGAGATCCAGGGCATCGAACTGTGAAGAGGAATGAGGTCATTGTCGGTTTTGGGAAGAGGCAATGGTGAGTGCCCATTTCCCATCAATGAATCAAAACACGAGGCACGTCGAATTCGGAACTTGTGTCAGTCGAGTGCAACAACTTGGAACTGACCGCAGAGTCATATTTAATGTGTGCCCATTTGTGAGCACAGCCTGGAGCATGCTATTCGACAGCAGTCGTAGTCAGTCAGGGACATGAAGAATTCCTGCAGTGTGAAGTGAGAAGGCAGCGAGAGAAGAGCCAAGCCGGGAAATAGACACACTCAATGTCAGCAACACAGGAAACATGGGCACGCAGCTTGTTATTGTGGGGCATGCTGGCGACAAACTCCTCCCGCATGAGTGCATCAGCGTAGAGGTCATGGTCGCCCGACGTGTTGCTGCTTGTGTCGACAGCGTGAAGGTCCAGTTGCTGGACAGTGACTGTGACGTCACTGCCAGTAGCACTCTTGTGGGTCCAGATGGACTACGGTGAAGCATGGCGGTGGGCATCACACACAATAGGAATGACTTGGGGCTGCATGTTATCATTTATGTTGACCAAGCAAATGCTGGGTAGCATCTGTGATGTCACCATCGGCAGCATTCTGTGGGTCTGGACAGACTCAGTTGTAGCACTGTGGTGGGCGTCATACACAGTGGGAATATGTTGATACAGGTAGCTATAGTAAACTTGTGGAGGTGGCACAATGGAGGCAGGCAAAAATTGTTACACGAGTGCCGAATTTGCAGCACTGTAGTTATCGTGAGTCAGTGGTGCAACAATACTGTCACTGATAACCACACAGTAGCCACTTAAATGTTGGCATCTTGCATCATGTTGTTAACGGCAAACAAATTTTCACAATTGTAAACAATGTTTGGGGGTTGTCTGGACAAAATGGTGGCAATAGCAGGCTTGACAGGTTTTGACGGCAGGGAATGGTTGTGAGTGGCAAAATCGTGATTGAGTAGTGTGGTTTCTCCAGCAGGATTATCACCCGAGGTCATCATGGTGTAGTACATAAGGAACCAAATGTAGTGGATGTGGTGACAGAGTCAACCGGCGTAGCAGCAGTGATCAGTCTCGCCGAGTGTGGGTATGATGAGAATGTGTTGCACGGTGGATCACCCAAGAGTCCCATGGAGGGGTGGGGGGCAGTGGGTGATGCCGAAGCACAGTCGCCATTCGCAGAATGTAATGCGAACACCAGATTAGTGTGGCTTCGATGGCCGTGGTCACTGAGTGCGTTGCCCTTCATAGTGGCATGTAATGTGAATGCCTGTTGTGGTGTCAATGTGGCTGTGATGGTCGTGGTCATTGATTCCATTATTGGTGTCATTGCAAGATGTGATGTGTCACATGGGACCCTTGTGGAAGGGGTGAGGAATGCAGAAGTGGGCAGCCCCTTACAACAGGCACAGCCATGGCTGCAGTTGACATGAACGGGAACTGTGTGGGAAATGAGTGCGGAAAACAGATGGCCTCATGCATGGAATGTTGCACAAGATCACGCCGTCATCGGTTAGGGTGTGCGATTGCAGTGTGCTTCACATTCTTATTACGTTTCTACAGTATCTTGCACTGAGTGTTGCACTGGAGCTCCACAGTTCGGATACAGAATGTTCTGTGAAAGCACTGGGTATGGTGTTGGAAATGGTGGACAAGCCATTGTGTGTAGTAAACAACATTGTGCAATAAATAAACTTTGCGATGATGAGCTGTCCAGCGAATGATATTTGGCATCACCACTGTGGTGTGCAGTCCAGTGAACACTGTTGGTGACATGTTGAATGTTTGGAGCACAATTGTCAGTAACATCAGGTCCTGTAGCAACAACAAATAAAGAGTGTCATTATTTGTTGTGTAGTAACACTACAGGAAAACACACAAGTCAAAATAGTCAATGGAAGAAAACAGTATCACTATTGTGCACTGTACATGCCAAGTAGATAAACCATGTTGAAAAATCTCCTGGATATGATGAAAGGCAAAACATCAGAACAGCACTGAATTGCTAGCTCGTGGTGGATGCCAAAAACACATTGTAGTCATTGAAAAAACTGATTGTCAGAGTGTCAAGGTCTTCATGATCATTAGGTTCAGCAATGTGGTATTCAGGTAGTGTGCTGGATGAAGAGTAGAACAAATCCCAACAACTTATTATCCAAATTACTGTATTCAGTAGACACAGTAAACAGATGTGAAAGACATGAGAGAAAGTAGAGACTGAAGAAAAGTCAAAGATATACAAAAGATATGCCAGGATATTGATTTCAGATTTCTCTTTGTGGTTGATGGTCACCACACAACGTTTGAAATATTGCGTTTTCAGAAAAAGTAAAATATTTCCTTCAGACGGGTCTGTGTTGGCATTTGAACAAGCTATGTCAATCTGGAAACAAGCGGTTTTTAGGTGGATGGAATTTTTATGAGCACTTGGTTTACAGGTGTAGTAAATTATTAATATTACTTTAAATAAAATGTTTCCATGTGAACTAAATGTACCATTGTCATCAATAATTGGTTAATTATACTGTGAATAATGAAATTTTGAAAAATACTGCATGAATAAGAATCTGGTAATTCTGTGTGCACATAGTATGTGCATTAGTAATGAACAGAATCAGAAAAGGGAAAAATATTATTGGCATCAAGACTGGTATGGGAACAAGTAAGACAATCCTACCTTGCTCTGTTAAACAATGCCATCAAAAAATTAATTTTGAAGATGAAGAGGAATGTTACTCAATATTGTTAATGCATTACTACATCTGCTACATACTGAAGGCCTTGATCTGTTTTGTTCACACTGTGGATGACATTCCTGCTTAATTAACTTAATAAATGTCCTTTATTTGGTGACTTAGTTTGGAAATTCTACAATACCAAGATTTATGAATGGAGTTTTGATGTGTGAAGTATAAGAGTCACTTGTCACAGGAACTGCTGAGACCAGTGAAATTAGTAAAGTCAGCTGGTGTTGACTTGTTTTTGCTCATAGCCAACCTTAATTAGCAAATAGTACTGTTCACATTACATTGTGCAGCAGTATTTTGTGATTTGCAGATACAGTTTTTCAGTGTTGATTATATCACATCATTTAACAAAAATAACAATATTATGAGAAGGAAAGTTGCTACTCACCATATAGTGGAGATGCTGAGTCGCAGATAGGCACAACAAAAAGATTTTCACTCTTAAATCTTTCTGCCAATGGCTTTTGCCAACAATAGACACACATATGCACACACACACTCACGCAAATGCAACACACAATTCGTGTGTGCGAGTTGAGTTTGCATGAGTGTATGTGTGTGTGGATGTGTGTCTATTGTTGACAAAGGCCATTGGCCGAAAGCTTTGAGTGTGAAAATCTTTTTGTTTGCCTATCTGTGACTCAGAATCTCCGCTATATGGTGAGTAGCAACTTAACTTTTCATAATATTGTTACAGTCCATCCTGGATTTCCATTGTTTTATTTAATGAAAATTTTGACTATATAAAACCAGTGCATATTTGATTTACATCTTGCCTGCGCTGTGGGAAGAGAGTATCTGGGAGGCAGGGATCACATTCAACTGCACCTACCGCCCCCAGGTGCCAAGTTACATAGTGTGTACAGTGCCTTGAGTTGTACTACATCCCTGGAGAACCTTATTTGAGAAGTAATCTGTGTAACTCAGAATGAACCGTTGAATTAATATTTTCTATGTGAGATATGTAGCATGGCAGGATACTTTTGGTGGATAATCATTCTACTGTCTTTTACTACATTTATGGACTGGTTGTATCACTATTTTGCAGTACATTTGTGTTTATCACAAGGGTCTTTACTGTGCTGTCAGCTCTTGGATCATGTTGAATCACGTGAAGTGCATAAACTGAAGGGGCACTGTCATAAATCGCTGGACACGTGTTTTGTTGTTCAATTTAGATTTGCCATAATTTTCTCAGTTTCTCAGGTAACAGCAAACAGTGTCTTCTGGAGCTACAGCTAGTTCTACTCTTAAGTCACTTGTCATTAAAATATAGAAAAGGAAATAAGAAATAACATTTTTAAACAAACACTATATACATGCACAAAAAATATTATTGAAAGCCTCTGTTAGTATGAGGATTTCATAGACCTTCCACAAATAAATGGCCTTTACATATTACCGGTCCACTGCCCACAAAGAAACTTCTCTCTCTCTCTCTCTCTCTCTCTCTCTCTCTCTCTGTCTGTCTGTCTGTCTGTCTGTCTGTCTAGATTAGATTAGATTAGATTAATACTAGTTCCATGGATCATGAATACGATATTTCGTAATGATGTGGAACGAGTCAAATTTTCCAATACATGACATAATTAAGTTAATTTAACAACATACTTAAGTTAATATAACAACTTTTTCATTTTTTTGTGTTTTTTTATTTTTTTTATTTTCTTTTTTTTTTTTAATTTATATGTAAAAATTCCTCTATGGAGTAGAAGGAGTTGTCATTCAGAAATTCTTTAAATTTCTTCTTAAATACTTGTTGGTTATCTGTCAGACTTTTGATACTATTTGGTAAGTGACCAAAGACTTTAGTGCCAGTATAATTCACCCCTTTCTGTGCCAAAGTTAGATTTAATCTTGAATAGTGAAGATCATCCTTTCTCCTAGTATTGTAGTTATGCACACTGCTATTACTTTTGAATTGGGTTTGGTTGTTAATAACAAATTTCATAAGAGAGCATATATACTGAGAAGCTACTGTGAATATCCCTAGATCCTTAAATAAATGTCTGCAGGATGATCTTGGGTGGGCTCCAGCTATTATTCTGATTACACGCTTTTGTGCAATAAATACTTTATTCCTCAGTGATGAATTACCCCAAAATATGATGCCATATGAAAGCAACGAGTGAAAATAGGCATAGTAAGCTAATTTACTAAGATGTTTATCACCAAAATTTGCAATGACCCTTATTGCATAAGTAGCTGAACTCAAACATTTCAGCAGATCATCAGTGTGTTTCTTCCAATTTAATCTCTCATCAATGGACACACCTAAAAATTTGGAATATTCTACCTTAGCTATATGCTTCTGATTAAGGTCTATATTTATTAATGGCGTCATACCATTCACTGTACAGAACTGTATGTACTGTGTCTTATCAAAATTCAGTGAGAGTCCATTTACAAGGAACCACTTAGTAATTTTCTGAAAGACAATATTGACAATTTCATCAGTTAATTCTTGTTTGTCAGGTGTGATTACTATACTTGTATCATCAGCAAAGAGAACTAACTTTGCCTCTTCATGAATATAGAATGGCAAGTCATTAATATATATTAAGAACAACAAAGGACCCAAGACTGACCCGTGTGGAACCCCATTCTTGATAGTTCCCCAGTTTGAGGGATGTGCTGATCTTTGCATATTATAAGAACTACTTATTTCCACTTTCTGCGCTCTTCCAGTTAGGTACGAATTAAACCATTTGTGCACTGTCCCATTCATGCCACAATACTTGAGCTTGTCTAGCAGAATTTCATGATTTACACAATCAAAAGCCTTTGAGAGATCACAAAAAATCCCAATGGGTTGTGTTCGGTTATTCAGATCATTCAAAATTTGATTGGTGAAAGCATATATGGCATTTTCTGTTGAAAAACCTTTCTGGAAACCAAACTGACATTTTGTTAGTACTTCATTGTTACAGATATGTGAAGCTACTCTTGAATACATTACTTTCTCAATAATTTTGGATAAAGCTGTTAGAAGGGAGATTGGATGGTAATTGTTGACATCAGATCTATCCCCCTTTTTATGCAAAGGTATAACAATAGCATATTTCAGTCTATCAGGGAAAATGCCCTGTTCCAGATAGCTATTACACAGGTGGCTGAGAATCTTACTTATCTGTTAAGAATAAGCTTTTAGTATTTTGCTGGAAATGCCATCAATTCCATGTGAGTTTTTGCTTTTAAGCAAGTTTATTATTTTTCTAATTTCAGAGGGAGAAGTGGGTGAGATTTCAATTGTATCAAATTGCATAGGTATGGCCTCTTCCATTAACAGCCTAGCATCTTCTAATGAACACCTGGATCCTACTATATCCACAACATTTAGAAAATGATTATTAAAAATATTTTCAACTTCTGACTTTTTGTTCGTAAAGCTTTCATTCAATTTGATGGTAATACTGTCTTCCTGTGCTCTTGGTTGACCTGTTTCTGTCCAAGCACGCCTTGGAAGGCTGTATCATCCTCAGGTGATAGGCATCACTGGATGCAGATATGAATGGGCATGTGGTCAGCACACTGCTCATCCAGCCATCATCAGCTTTTGTGACTGGACCTGCAATGTCTCGTCAAGTAGCTCCTCAATTGGCCTTACAAGGGCAGAGAGCACCCTACTCACCAACATTGCTCAGCAGATCTGGACAGTCATCCATCCAAACCCAGAACTTCCCACAGAAGAACCCCAAAAGTGCCCCACTTGTGACAGGATACTTTCCGGGACTGGATCAGACTCTGAATGTGGCTCTCCAGCAGGGATACGACTTCCTCAAATCCTGCCCTGAAATGAGATCCATCCTTCATGAAATCCTCCCCACTCCACCAAGAGTGTCTTTCCACTGTCCACCTAACCTTTGTAACCTCTTAGTTCATCCCTATGAAATCCCCAAACCACCTTCCCTACCCTCTGGCTCCTACCCTTGTAACCGCCCCCCCCCCCCCCCCCCCCGAGTGTAAAACCTGTCTCATGCACCCTCCCACCACCACCTACTTCAGTCCTGTAACCCAGAAGGTGTACACGATCAAAGGCAGAGCCACGTGTGAGAGCACCCACGTGGTTTACCAACTGACCTGCCTACACTGTGAAGCTTTCTATGTGGGAATGACCAGCAACAAACTGTCCATTCGCATGAATGGACACAGGCAGACAGTGTTTGTTGGTAATGAGGATCACCCTGTGGCTAAACGTGCCTTGGTGCACGGCCAGCGCATCTTGGCACAGTGTTACACCGTCCGGGTTATCTGGATACTTCCCACTAACACCAACCTGTCAGAACTCTGGAGATGGGAACTTGCCCTTCAGTATACCCTCTCTTCTCGTTATCCGCCAGGCCTCAACCTCCTCTAATTTCAAGTTGCCGCCACTCATACCTCACCTGTCTTTCAACAACATCTTTGCCTTTTTACTTCCGCCTCGACTGACATCTCTGCCCAAACTCTTTGCCTTTACAAATGTCTGCTTGTGTCTGTGTATGTGCGGATGGATATGTGTGTGTGTGCGTGTGTATACCTGTCCTTTATTCCCCCTAAGGTAAGTCTTTCCGCTCCCGGGATTGGAATGACTCCTTACCCTCTCCCTTAAAACCCACATCCTTTCGTCTTTCCCTCTCCTTCCCTCTTTCCTGATGAAGCAACCGTTGGTTGCGAAAGCTTGAATTTTGTGTGTATGTTTGTGTGTCTATCGACCTGCCAGCGCTTTTGTTTGGTAAGTCTCATCATCTTTGTTTTTAGATATATTTTTCCCAACTGCTAGCTAATTTTGACAGGCTTAACTTCGGTGATCTGATGGGGACCGGTGCCACCATTGCAGCAAGGCCATTGCCAAAGAAACTTAAACTTCCACAATTTAATTATTTAACATTCTTAGGCTATTATCTCAAACACAGTTCTAGGACTCGATGCGAGAGGTTTGTAAGAGGTTAATGTCTTCACACTCTTTTAGTGATTATTTATTTGTATAGAAATTTTGTTACCAAATTTGTGTTAGATTCATAAATATATGAATTAATTTGCAGCTCAGGGTATCTAGGGATCTTACGTGGAGTAAAAGAGAATCAACAAGTAAAGATGCACCCTTGATGGAGTTGATTGAACTGGGAATTAACCGAGTAAAGTATGCTTGTGACATTGTCAGTGTAATTGCAGAAGAAATTAAATTACACTCAACTGCTGGGAGGTAAATTGGAACATACTAAAATCATAGTTAAAGAAAATATAAAAGAAAACTCCATTATTTCCTGCTCGTTATTTTGTTTCAGGTGCAAGACTCTTGTTGTCATTGATGGCTTCAATGCATTCTTCTACCCCACAACTCGTGTCTTTTCAGAGACAAAGAAAGCTGTTCCTCCATCAAATATAACTCTAACTGAAGCATTGTTAAACATCACAAAGTTTGACTGGGTATAATTTTATTAATTTACTGTTTATAATAGCACCGTAAGCATAATAATGTGACAAAATTTTGATTAATTTTTTTAATTTCAGTGCAATGGTGCAATAGTTCTCACTGTAGATAAACTTCTCGCTTATGGGGAGAGACGACAGAGTGATTTACCAGTAAACCTGCTTGGGAAAGAGGTGGGTTACATTTTATGTAAACACTGTTTTTAGTGTAGTGTGATTTTTGCTACTGTTTTGTGCATACTGAATATAAATTTATTGAGATAACATCAAACTGCATGTCATGCTGTCTTTCTTTAGTAAAAAAATTGAAACAGAAAATGGAATAGGCGCAAATAGTTCACTAAATAGATCACTGTCTTTCCACTCTAGGTATTTGATACTTAAATAATGGCACATGGAAAGACTAGTTCTTTTTTATATTTCCTACAAATAAATTTATTAACATGATCAAGTGAAATTCATGGATTTCTGCTTTTTCCCTATTTAATCATTTGTGCTATGTAAACTGAGAACACTTCAACAGCGTCTGTCATGTCACATGCACTTGTTTGTGTTTTACTGCCCAACTACTAAATTTGTTCTCTTTTTTGCCATGGTTCTGTATGCTCTATACATTTCAGGGTTTTGAGCATCTGGATCCATTTGTTCCAATCCATGTGCCTGAATACAGTGATAAGGAGATCCATAGCTGCCTAGACTATTATGCAGACAGACGATGGATACAAAATGAAAGAGGACTATCTGAAGATGGGCGCAAGGAGTTGATATTTATCAGTGCCTATAATCCAAGACGACTAATGTTAGAGTGTGCCTCTTTATAATTTTCTGTTCTTTTTAAAAAGTATTCATGTAGTGAAAAGAGAGTTATTAACCATATGCAGGAAACTCATAGGTATGAGAGCTATGTGAAATGTCGGTCATTAATTGATTGTAAGGCTTTACTATGTGTTGGTGAGTGAGAATCAATTCTCTGGTTTGTCAGCCATCAGAAACTTATCAGAGCGTGTAAAGGCATAGAAACTGCCACACAGTTAATGAAAAATAGTAGTGATTGTGGTGTACTTAAAATATGAAAATGGAATGAACAGTTGTGACACTGAATATATTTATTATAGTGCAGTACAGTGAAAAATATTTAAAATTTGTGTTCACTGAAAATAACATTAACTGAATGTTTTTAAGTAAAGATAAAAAAATTGTTTGCTTTTTAATTTAATTTTTTATTTTTCCCTGATACCTGTTGTTAATTTGCAATTGAAGTGTAGGTGTGGCATAAGGCCAACACTACACAAGCCATGTGGAACTGGTGGCACTGTAGCCTTCCATTCTGTGCTACTGACAGTTCTTATTGGCCCTTTCCTCAGCAAACGTGTATGCTTATTAATTGTTTAACATTATTTGCTGTATCACATAACAGGGACTACATTTCATGTGAGGCAACAGGAAAATTCAACAGGGTGTTCTGGAAAAAAAAAAAAAAAAAATTTATTGCATCCCCCAACTTGTCTCACCTGAAGAATCAGAGATGATCACTGGGAACTGAACCCAAGACTTCATTTTCAGTTGCTAATGACACTAATCACTAGATCATGGAAGATGTTGCCAGAATGATGAAGCATGTGACAAAGAGGAAATGTAGCATAAGATGTTTTTAGATGGCTGTGAAACCAATAACGAAGTAATTGATTTCAGAAGACCTCAAATACTTTAAATATAGGGTATAAAAACAATTAATTCCTTCATAAGACTAGATCATTTATAACAATGAGGCTTATAACAAGCAAAATTATATTAATTATTGAGTTATGTAAGAACTTTTAATTCATAAAATAAATACAGAGGCAGTCTTTGCTAGATATGTCAAGAAATTTGTATTTGGGTTGATGGAAAATCACTGAAAATATGTTTTGCAACATGTCCAGCCATCAAGCAATTATTACTGAAATAGCTGTTGGCTGACTGTTGATATGCAAGAAGATTGCAGAGAAAATAAGCAAATGGCCAGAAGGTTTCGTTTGATTCTCTGACAATCGCTGTATCATCACAGAATGAATTTTTTACCTTGAAGACAAAGTAATGAAGTCTGCTGTCATGCAGCAGTGATCAGTTATTTGGGTGCTTTATTACAACATTACCTGTTTATGAATTTATAGGCTATTTCAGAAGCTAAAAGGTTACCTTTTCAGATTTTAGTCCATGTGGCATTTTTATTTTATGTGCAGTTGCTGTGCTATCTGTAGAACTCTGATGCTGTGAAGGACAAAATGAAAGCGATTTTTCTGTAAGGTGACCAACTCAATTTGCACTGTCTATTTTTGTGAAGGAAACAACTCTGTTGGTCATTATTTTACAGCTGCTTTATTACCCTCCTGTTGGAAACTGTTATACTTACGTACTGAGGACAGATATTTACTTTGTGTGCTGTACGCCCACCTTTCAAAGGGCAACACAAAATGTAGCATGTAAGTTCCATCCACCTTGGTGGTACCACTGATAGTGCTCTCTCTGAGTGGCTTATTTGAATCACTTGCCTGCTGGGCTGCTTACATCTCATATAGGGCAACAAACTCACCAAGGGAAATGGTAACTCATAGCTCATGGTTCCATCCATCACTAAGTATATGCAGTCTGGCTTGTAGATCGTTGACATTGTTTAGAGGTGAGAAGAAAGTTACTGTGATTAAAAACTATAGTTTCTTTATAGTAAAGAAGCTGTGCTATCACTCGGTATTTTGCACTTCTATATGAAAAACAGATTTCTACTCTATGGAAATACTCTCATAGTGGTTTTTCATTTATGTATTTGTGATAGTCTTCCTGCTGTATGCAGCAGCATCAGCAAGCGGAATGGATAGCACCAGTATCAGTGCCATTCTCTTCAATTTGCTTTGTACATTCAAAGATTACTGTGTCAGTACAAATAGGCACAGGCCATTTTGGCATATACAGTAAAACCTTGTTTATACGTTTTTCAACAGACTACAGAAAAAAAAGTTTAACTGTGAAAAATGTATATATGAAATATAGCACCGTACTATCAAATTAATTTGTAAACACAAATGAAAAATCCAGTAAATAAAAAGGTTACATTTTACAAAACGTAATATAGGCTTACTAGATACCATACTTAACAAAGATAAATGTAAACCTCTACACAGAAGAAAACGTCATTTTGTAAAAAAGACCATAATTTTTGCTTTTTTCTTTGATTCAGCAATAGCATACACTGTACCCTCAAAATGGGATAACTTTGCATTATTTCGTCAGGAACATTGTGGTGCATCACAAATTGTTTAATTATTTCTAATGCATTTTCTGCATCGGTAAATGTCATGGAGGAATGCTGAAGCTCTTCTGTATCATCCTGATCGTCAGTTTATTTCTCGTCCAGGTCCCGCGATGCATACTGAACTATCTCAGCGATAGTCATGTAAATTTGGGAGTCATATTGATAAACATTGTGTGTCAGACAGCTGCAGCGATGCTAGCACTCCTCAAGCGGTTGATTTCTCCATGCAGTAAACATAAGATGAACGCTTCCATTGATCAAATCTAAGGCGAGGCGCTAGATTTGATCAAAGAAAATTTGAGCAATGCCTAACTTTGAAAAAGTTCCTTATTACACTATCAAATTTTATTATAGTCTAATTTGGGCCTTACCAATCCACTTCCTGGCAACCCACTCTGAAACACTGCACCATAACTTGTGCACACTGTGGGTATTTCACCAGGACATGAAAAATAAAGTAAAGTCAAAAATGTATAAATGAAGTTTTACTGTATAACTCATCATTAGAAGCTGTTGGTGCTCAAGACATGTTGGACCTCTGTGGTATGGATCTTTCTGCATCATATTGTATGCAGAGTCTAAGGAGTTATTAATTTTCTTAACACAATACTTGTGATTGTTAACTTAATAACAGAGGAATTTGGGTCTAGGTCGACAATCCTTATTGTTACACAGTGAGACAATTTGTAGCCTTCAGGCATTGTTGCATGGCCGAAAGTCAGAGAACTGTAAAGCTTGGCCATAGTTGAGTAAGGGAGCGAAGAGACTATGGTGGGAGAACCCAACAGCAGTTACGAAGGAGGACGCGACGTCGCTAGAGAGCTGATGTGTATCAGTACCCTTCTTGGTTTCAAGTGTAGTGATACTTCTCAAGGTGGAGATTAAGAGTCGCTCATTCCAGGTCCTGTCAATTACTATATCAACTCTAGCATGTAAAACAGTGTGGTGAGATCTGATTTTATGTGTTATCCGAGGCTACCAAGTAACTGTGAATACAATGAATAATTAGCCATACAATGGGATGAGTGTAATTTGATGTTGCAGCATTAACTTTATAATAGAATTATGTTCTACAGCAATTAGTAAAGTAGATGAAAAATCCATACTCAGAGGCTGTTAAGTATAATTTCTTGTGTAAGAAAAAAGAAAATAAGGAAGAAAACGAAATATATATCCATAATGGAATAATCAGAAAAAGATAAAGTTGCAGTATTGTTGTTTTAAAATTCATGGTTGCTGATCAAGAAACGGCAGTGGTATGCCTGGCCACTGTCCATGTTTGTTGGGTAAATTAACATGATTAAAGAAGAACTGCACAAGTATTAGTATACTCAGCGCATAGGGCATTTTATTAGAATAGCAGTAGTGACCGTGAGATATTTATGTTTTAGTTCAGTTGGTCGATCTCAATTTACGAATGCCTGAAGCCAGCGACGCAGAGTGGAGTGTTGTTGGTCAAGAAATGCAAGACTGGGAGTGGGAACAGGCATCACTTCTGGAAAGTTTGAAGGCTGGCAGGTGGATATAAAATGTGTCCTAGACCAGAAATATTGCATAGTTTGCAGCAGCGGGCACCACTCGTTTCCAAACAGTTGGAGTACAGAATAACATAAAAAGGCAGAGACGAAGTAGGGTCTGATAATGTTATGGACTGTAATATTTAGGAGAGTCATTCGGAGGTATCGATAGAAGGTATTCTAATACAAAAAGTATTAACAATTATTAAAGGTGGTATTGTGATGTAACTTTCACCCTGGTGGGACAGCAGGCAGGAGGAGACATCATTGTTCAGGAGACTAAGGCTGGAGCCTGGAGTGTGTAAAAGGTGGCTCCACAGTTATGGCAAAACATACTTTGTGGATATTTCATAAATAATGTTGTTTAAGGTTGGGTCGTGTAGGAAGTGAATTTGTTTGGTGATTATAGGCGGTTTTGACTCGCAGACATAGATGATGTGAGACAATGCACAAAGCTTTTGCCAGTCGTGGTACCATTGCTTCTGTGAAAGTGTGGCGGCCGCACCGTTCAAATACGCGAAGGGCTGAACTACGGCACAGCCGACACAAGTAAGCGACGCCCGGCATTCACGAGTGCAGCTATACCGCTACGCCAAATTTTGGCAACAGTGCATTGTGCACCGGACGCACGGAACAAAGCAAGTAGACAGTGCGAGCTGGTCAACGCAACACGACACACATCTCCGCTCCACCGACTTCGCCATAGCTGACCACGTGCATCGAGTCAACGAGACTCCCCCGCAAACGCATATGCGCAGTCTGAAATGCAGTCGCTCGTTTCGCGGAGTGCACCCTTCCATTTGACAGTGCCTCGTCCCTTCCGCAGACATTGTGGCCCTTCTGCTCGCGCCAGGAGCTGGACATTCGGCGACACGGCCTTTGTCTCACTCGGTCCACGCGGTCACGCCACGGCTCATCACTGGAGTGTATACCCTCCGGGATCTGTGATCGAGCCGTACCGCTAGGGCAACATGCTTGTACGGACGAATGTTAATGATGTATTGCATTTGTAATGTAGTGTAAGACTTTCCAAGAATAAATGTGTCATGACCAAAACTGCTCTAGTTATTCCGTCACCAAGCCTCTCCCTTGAATGACGCCTGCCGCTTGGGTTCTGAGGCCATCCTTGGTTCCTTCCGGCGGCTGGCTGATTTGGTGAAGACAACCAGCATCGCACGCGGAGTGCAAGCTGAGCTTAATATCTGCAGCATAGTGCCCAGAGTCGATCGCGGTCCTCTGGTTTGGAGCCGTGTGGAGGGTCTAAACCAGAGGCTCAGACGACTCTGCGACTATAATGGTTGCAAATTCATCGACCTCCGTTATTGGGTGGAGAACTGTAGGGCCCCCCTAGACAGGTCAGGCGTGCACTACACACCGGAAGCAGCTACTAGGGTAGCAGAGCACGTGTGGCGTGCACACGGGGGTTTTTTAGGTTAGAGGGACCCCCCCTTGGGCGAAACGATAAAATACCTGACGGCTTACCAGAGAGGACATTATCATCGTTGATAAAGAACGTCCGTCCTCAGAGACCAAAAACAGGAAAAGTTAACGTAATATTGGTAAACTGCAGGAGTATCCAGGGCAAGGTTCCTGAATTAGTATCTCTTATTGAAGGAAATAGTGCGCATATAGTATTAGGAACGGAATGTTGGTTAAAACCGGAAGTGAACAGTAACGAAATCCTAGACACAGAATGGAATATATACCGCAAGGATAGGATAAACGCCAATGGTGGAGGAGTATTTATAGCAGTAAAGAATTCAATAATATCCAGTGAAGTTATTAGCGAATGCGAATGTGAAATAATCTGGGTTAAGCTAAGTATCAAAGGTGGGTCAGATATGATAGTCGGATGCTTCTATAGACCACCTGCATCAGCAACCGTAGTAGTTGAGCGCCTCAGAGAGAACCTGCAGAACGTCGTGAAGAAGTTTCGTGATCATACTATTGTAATAGGGGGAGACTTCAATCTACCAGGTATAGAATGGGATAGTCACACAATCAGAACTGGAGCCAGGGACAGAGACTCTTGTGACATTATCCTGACTGCCTTGTCCGAGAATTACTTCGAGCAGATAGTTAGAGAACCAACTCGTGAAGCTAACGTTTTAGACCTCATAGCAACAAATAGACCGGAACTTTTCGACTCCGTGAATGTAGAAGAGGGTATCAGTGATCATAAGTCAGTGGTTGCATCAATGACTACAAGTGTAATAAGAAATGCCAAGAAAGGAAGGAAAATATATTTGCTTAACAAGAGTGATAGGGCACAAATCGCAGAATATCTGAGTGACCACCATCAAACGTTCATTTCTGAGGAAGAGGATGTGGAACAAAAATGGAAAAAATTCAGAAACATCGTCCAGTACGCCTTAGATAAGTTCGTACCGACTAAGGTCCAAAGCGAGGGGAAAGATCCACCGTGGTATAACAATCATGTACGAAAGGTACTACGGAAACAAAGAAAGCTTCATCATAGGTTTAAGAGTAGTCGAATCATAGCTGATAAGGAAAAGCTGAACGAAGCGAAAAAGAGCGTAAAGAGAGCAATGAGAGAAGCATTCAACGAATTCGAACATAAAACATTGGCAAACAATCTAAACAAGAACCCTAAAAAGTTTTGGTCATATGTAAAATCGGTAAGCGGATCTAAATCCCCTATTCAGTCACTCGTTGACCACGATGGCACCGAAACAGAGGACGACCGAAGAAAGGCAGAAATACTGAATTCAGTGTTCCGAAACTGTTTCACTGCGGAAAATCGTAACACGGTCCCTGACTTCAGCCGTCGCACGGACGCCAAAATGGAAAATATTGAAATAAACGATATCGGAATTGAAAAACAACTGCTATCACTTAGTAGCGGAAAAGCATCCGGACCAGACGAGATACCCTTAAGATTCTACAGTGATTATGCTAAAGAACTTGCCCCCTTTCTATCAGCAATTTATCGTAGATCGCTGGAAGAACGTAAAGTACCTAGCGACTGGAAGAAAGCGCAGGTCGTTCCCATTTTCAAGAAGGGTCATAAATCAGATGCGAATAATTATAGGCCTATTTCGCTTACGTCAATCTGTTGTAGAATAATGGAACATGTTTTGTGTTCTCGTATTATGACGTTCTTAGATAATACAAATCTCCTTCATCATAACCAACATGGATTCCGCAAACAGAGATCATGTGAAACTCAGCTCGCCCTATTTGCCCAAGAAATTCACAGTGCCGTAGACACTGGCGAGCAGATTGATGCCGTATTCCTGGACTTCAGGAAGGCATTTGATACGGTTCCGCACTTACGTTTAATGAAAAAAATACGAGCTTACGGAATATCGGACCAGGTTTGTGATTGGATTCAGGATTTCCTAGAAGAAAGAACACAACATGTCATTCTTAACGGTTCAAAATCTGCAGATGTAGAGGTAATTTCGGGAGTACCGCAAGGAAGCGTGATAGGACCTTTATTGTTTACAATATACATAAATGACTTAGTTGACAACATCGGTAGCTCCGTGAGGCTATTTGCAGATGACACGGTTGTCTACAAGAAAGTAGCAACATCAGAAGACTCGTACGTACTCCAGGAAGACCTGCAGAGGATTAATGCATGGTGCGACAGCTGGCAGCTTTCCCTAAACGTAGATAAATGTAATATAATGCGCATACATAGGGGCAGAAATCCATTCCAGTACGATTATGCCATAGGTGGTAAATCATTGGAAGCGGTAACGACCGTAAAATACTTAGGAGTTACTATCCGGAGCGATCTGAAGTGGAATGATCACATAAAACAAATAGTGGGAAAAGCAGGCGCCAGGTTGAGATTCATAGGAAGAATTCTAAGAAAATGTGACTCATCGACGAAAGAAGTAGCTTACAAAACGCTTGTTCGTCCGATTCTTGAGTATTGCTCATCAGTATGGGACCCTTACCAGGTTGGATTAATAGAAGAGATAGACATGATCCAGCGAAAAGCAGCGCGATTCGTCATGGGGACATTTAGTCAGCGCGAGAGCGTTACGGAGATGCTGAACAAGCTCCAGTGGCGGACACTTCAAGAAAGGCGTTACGCAATACGGAGAGGTTTATTATCGAAATTACGAGAGAGCACATTCCGGGAAGAGATGGGCAACATATTACTACCGCCCACATATATCTCGCGTAATGATCACAACGAAAAGATCCGAGAAATTAGAGCAAATACGGAGACTTACAAGCAGTCGTTCTTCCCACGCACAATTCGTGAATGGAACAGGGAAGGGGGGATCAGATAGTGGTACAATAAGTACCCTCCGCCACACACCGTAAGGTGGCTCGCGGAGTATAGATGTAGATGTAGATGTAGAACACAATGCGTGGTCACGGCAATAAAGCCGGTTCACCGCACGTTAATGACTGTAAGCGGTGATACCACACGTCTCCGCTTCAAAAGTAAATAAGTTGGTTGTCTTTATTGTTCCACTGTTGCTGCCGTAGTCTTCTAACATTAAAGTCGCTGATGACGATTTGATTGTGACAGGGAAATAATTTCGTTATTTTATGTTGGTTGCGAATTCGCATTTCTAAAATTATCCTGGTGGTGTGTGGTACGCGACCTACGTGGCAAGTAGTTTCAAAAAGGGTAGAGTGGTGGGAGATCATTATTGTGCCTTCTGGTGCAAGTAACTTGCCTTGCACATCTGTAGTTTCAGGCTGACAGAAAAAATTACATTCGCGAGCACACCCTGAGTTCTGATTGAAGCAGCTGGAACTTTGTGCCACTACAGAACCGAATGTAGAAACACAAAATAGGAAGACACTGGGTCTCTTCAGTGCATCAAGATTTTATCAGATTTGTTTGTGGTACATTTACGATGGAAATCACTTCCCCAGAGTACTATTTTCGCACTACTTTCGTACTCGTACAACGTCACTCGCTCCTCCCTTCGATTCGTATGCGAAAATGATTCAAGCTGTGCAACGACCTGGCAAAATTGGATTGTCGATGCCTGGAAAAAGTTCTGTAGGTAAAGTGATTGCTCCATGACCGACGAACACAGCACCATCCAGTTTCTTTCTTTCGACGTTTATCAAAGATGTTTATGTACTTCCAACGCCCATGTTCTTTTAGTTTTTAAATTTTTTACGACAAACTATAAGAGCATAATTAAGAACATAATTAGTTACTGAATCTCCGTGGACAGTATGTCATGTTTGTCAAACGACCCATGTTTTCGCTTGTCTCACAATGCGTACACTGAAGCTCTTAATTGTAAAATGCACTAGGTAGACCACCATATGACAATCGCATTTTTGTAGCTCTTCTAATTCAGAATCCAAATTTACCTCTCCCGAGTAAGTCCGGCGCAAATCTCAAAAATTCTTGAGAAAATCATGTTCAAAGTTTTCTGACCACGTTTATCATGCTACTACTTGAACCATATTACACTGTAATAATAACGACTGTTTCAGACATATATAATGCAATCTTTGTTTTCTTCCTCGCGCCATGTTGGCAGCCCACACTTGGCGTATGTTATGGAAAAATTCCAGTCCTCCTCTTTCGTTCGTTTATTGTTATACGGAAACCTAAGAAAATAGCCGTTTGGTTCACTGTAAGAGAGATATTTTTCGAGAAGCAGTGTGGCTCCTTTGCAGAGTGTTCGCTCACTGCGTAGGAGGGCGGGGGTGGGGGGGGCTGAGGTCGATTTCACGTGGAATCAAATTTTTAAACAAAGGCCCATGTTCTTTGAGCACTTCCGTTAAGTGTAGAATATATAACACGCACGAGAGTGGAAATCACTTGATAGAATCTCCTTTCGGTCAGTACCATTTTCCTTTCTTCTGTTCAATTTGAATACCTATATCATTTAAATATACAC
This sequence comes from Schistocerca cancellata, assembly GCF_023864275.1. Classification (NCBI taxonomy): domain Eukaryota; kingdom Metazoa; phylum Arthropoda; class Insecta; order Orthoptera; family Acrididae; genus Schistocerca; species Schistocerca cancellata. The sequence continues at coordinate 506,976,029 of NC_064631.1, forward strand.
TACTTACCATTAAAATTGCTGCACCACGAAGATGACGTGCTACAGACGTGAAATTTTACCGTCGGGAAGAATATGCTGTGATATGCAAATGATTAGCTTTTCAGAGCATTCACACAAGGTTGGCACTGGTGGCGACACCTACAACGTGCTGACACGAGGAAAGTTTCCAACCGATTTCCCATACACAAACAGCAGTTGACCGGCGTTGCCTGGTGAAACATTGTTGTGATGCCTCGTGTAAGGAGGAGAATGTGTACCATCACGTTTCCGACTTTGATAAAGGTCAGATTGTAGCCTATCGCGATTGCGGTTTAACGCGTTGGTCGAGATCCAATGACTGTTAGCAGAATATGGAATCAGTGGGTTCAGGAGGGTAATGCAGAACGCCGTGCTGGATCCCAGCGGCCTCTTATCACTAGCAGTCGAGATGACAGGCATCTTATCCGATGGCTGTAAAGGATCGTGCAGCCATGTCTTGATCCCTGAGTCAACAGATGGGGACGTTTGCAAGACGACAACCATCTGCACGAACAGTTCAACGACGTTTGCAGCAGCATAGACCATGGCTGCATTTACCCTTGACGCTGCATCACAGACAGGAGCGCCTGTGATGGTGTACTCAACAACGAACCTGGGGGCACAAATGGCAAAATGTCATTTTTTTCGGATGAATCCAGGTTCTGTTTACAGCATCGTGATGGTCGCATCTGTGATTGGCTACATCGCAGTGAACGCACATTGGAAGCATGTATTCGTCATCGCCATACTGGTGTATCACCCGGCGTGATGGTATGGGGTGCCGTTGGTTACACGTTTCGGTCACCTCTTGTTCGCATTGACAGCACCTTGAACAGTGGACGTTACATTTCAGCTGTGTTACGAGCCGTGGCTTTACCCTTTATTCGATCCCTGTGAAACTCTACATTTCAGCAGGATAATGCACGACCGCATGTTGCAGGTCCTGTAGGGGCCTTTCTGGATACAGAAAATATTCGACTGCTGCCCTGGCCAGCACATTCTCCAGCTCTTCAAAGCTACAGCGGTGTCGGTCAGAAATGTACTGGTCCTGAGAGAGCGTCTGGAGAGGTCTGTAAATTGGTTCACACAGATGTCATCAGTGAGTGGATTCCCCTCAACATCATCTTGAAAGCTATAGAATTGTGAGTGCCAATGACACCAGCAATCACCGTATTTAATGTGTCTTTACCTCCTGGCAGTACATTTACTTACCTTGAGATGACCACCTTAATGCAACAACTCCTTCGTCCTCTCTTCTACTTAAGAATGTCAGTGTGCATCACCCACGATAGGAAAGTACAATCATCTTGCAGGGACCTTCCGATTGGCCAGCTTCTTTTTTATCATGATGTTTCTCCCCTCAGTGACGGTACTCCTACCCACTTTAGTGCCACATGTAGCACCATTTTGGCTATCTACCTCACAGTCTCCTCTCACAGTATCTTGGCTTTGCTACAATGGTTCTGTATGCCAACTTTTCTGACAATGGCAACTTTTTGGTGATACTGTCACTTTCTTGTCACTGTTCAGCAGGCCACTTACCATGCTGGTCTCTTCGAAGGACCGACTAGCAGCTGTATGCTTCTGTTACCCTAGGTGTGGGTCAAGCTCTGTAGCGTTCTGGGCCACCAATGATCAATAACTTTCTGGTGTCCTCTTTATTGGTTGTATGTCTACTGATACATTGGTTCTTGCCCAACACCTCATGATCTACTTGGCTACTGCACTGGTGTCCTCTTACTACACAGCTACCTTTCGAACACACAAAAGACCAACTGAAGACATCTCTCACCATCACGCAGAACTATACAATGAATTCTTCACTGACTGGGAACTACTTCAAGATCTTGACTCATCACATGACATTGCCTCCGTTCCTGATTCGATTCATAATGAGATGCCCCAAAACCTGAATGTTACTCAAAGGCTCCATCTTCTCAGAGCTTTCTACTGTATTTCGCTAGAAGGTGTTTTCTCTTCACGTTGGCGAGATAGCATTGTTATCTCAATCCCTGAACAAGGCAAAAATCCAATGTCCATGCACAGATAACATTCGGTTTGCTGCCTGAAACGATGATAGCTTAACAATTATGCTGTATCCTTATCAGTGTGGTTTCTGGGTGGGACAGTCCACAACAAATCATCTGGTTAGATCGGAAACAGCAATCTGAGAGGCTTTTCTAAACGCCAACCTCTCATTGCAGTCATTCTGACCTACATAAGAGACACGCAATCACTTGGTAACGTCACACTTTATTCACTCTCTTTGACTTGAGCTTTCAAGGCTCCCTAATGATTTTCATTCGACTTTTTTTAAATTTTCCAGTCATTTCGGGTTGGGTTGGTACAACACTCAGCTCCTCGAAGGATGAAAAGAGCTGAGGGCTCATGGATGAATGTTACACTCTTCCTCATCACCATCAGTGGGCTAGTGATCTCTGTTGGACCTCTGGTCACCAGCAGGTTACATTTCAATGATTTTTCCTCCTGATACATATCCTTATCTATAGCCTTGGCTTAATGCCAGTTCAAAGGCGCTATCTGTAGGGCCTCCACTTGGACCATTTCCCATGGCTTCCAGTTTTCTCCTGAGTAAGCGCGATTCATTCATTGCTGTTGTTGTACAACAGTCAATGCTAGTGGGTGCTAATAGCAGCATCCAGTTGCGTGAGTGATGAGATTGCAGGCTGATGAAGCCTAGTAGATACGCTGATGACTGAGAAACAGTACTTTATTAACATCACGTCATTAACAATGTGAGGCAGACACGTCCAACTCGTGCAACCCGGGCCGGTGAACGCTCACAGGCGTCGGCATCTGCTCTGGCTAGAAAGAACAGTGTCAGAACTCTGCGGTGCTTAAGCTGGGCAGCGTGATGGCTGATGGCCTGACTGTGGGTCTCGACCTCGTCATCAGCATCACCCTGTGTTGTGCTGCTGCGACAACACCCTGTAACAGTGGACACTCGTACTTAGGCTACTCAGTCCCTACGTTATACATTGCAATTTTACACAATGGCTTCTTACAAATTATTGCAAATTCTACTTAAACTAGGTAGTGACAATACATTACCTCCTTCCATGGTGAAGACATGGACCCTCTGGTCTTGCTTAGGGCTGGTTCCACGATAATACTAAGCTGCAACTACAGATATTGCACATCTACTATATTAAATAAGTTTCTTTAATTTACATCTATGGCCACAATCTTCTTTGTTTAACAGATTACCGGTTTCGATCTTTAATGACCATCATCAGATCTTTTTCATAAAAACAAAGTCCTAATGTACTGCAGCCATAGTGGCATCGTCAAATGTTAAATGCGGAATCAGCACCAGCATCGTCAAATACATACGAGGGCTATCAACAAAGTACATTATATTTTGGAATTAAAAATAAATAAAGTATTGGAAATTTTTTTTATTATATACAGATGAAAGGCACACTTCAATACTGCTTTTCTACATAGTTGCCATTTAAATTAAGGCACTTATCATAGCGATGGACGAGCTCGGAAATCCCTTCGTCATAAAATTCGGCCGCCTGCGCCTTCAACCACGTGGTTACCTCTTCTTGAAGCTGTGCGCCGTCATCAAAACGCTGCATAGCCAACCACTTCGTCATTGCTGGGAATAAGTGGAAGTCGCTCAGTGCCAGGTCGGGACTGTACGGCAGACGAGGAAACAACTCCCACTTAAAAGATTCGAGAACTTCACGAGTGGCATTTGCCGTGTGGGCCCGGGCGTTGTCGTGAATCAGCAAGACCTTTGAGCCCAACTTTCCCCTGCGCTTGTTTTGTATTGCTCTTCTGAGGTTGTGCAGAGTTTGGCAATACCTTTGAGAGTTTATTGTAGTGCCTCTTTCCAGGAAATCCACAAAAATCACACCTTTTCTGTCCCAAAAGACAGTCGCCATCACCTTCCTTGCCGACATTGTCTGCATGCATTTCTTGGGTTTTTGGGGGGAATTTGTGTGCCCCCATTGCATTGACTGCAATTTTGTCTCGCAGTTCACATGCTTAACCCATGTTTCGTCACCAGTAACGATGCGATCGAGTAATGAGTCGCCATCTTTCTCGTAAGCGTCCAAAAACGTTAACGCTGCAGCCATTCGCTGATTTTTGTGAATCTCTGTCAAGATTTTTGGTATCCATCTTACACAAAACTTGTGGTAACCAAGCTTTTCGGTAACGATTTAGTGCAACAAACTTCGTGAAATTTGTGGAAAACTCGTAGAAAGTTCTTTTATTGTGAAATTACGGTTTTCACGGACCGCGGCATCGACTTTTTCGACAAGTTCGGCAGTCACTATGATGGGTCTTCCACTTCGCTCTTCGTCGTGAACGTTAGTTCGGCCATTTTTAAATTTTATGACCCATTGACGCACTCCACCTTCAGTGATTATGTTGTCCCCATACACTTCACAAAGCTGCCAATAGATTTCTATCGGTGTACAGTTTTTTGCAGTCAGAAACCTTATTACAGCACGCACTTCACACTTCGCGGCATTTTCAATTAACGCTGACATTTCAAACTGTCACAGTAACTCAACGGAGTACAGCACGAACCTGTCACTAGCACGGCAGGATGCCGACTGAGCAGCTGAATGCCATGACACCAAGATGGCCACGCTAGCCCCGCCCCTAACGGACACAAACGAAAACGTAATGTACTTTGTGGATAGCCCTCGTATAAATCACATCACATGCACGAGTCATATTGTCAGTAAAACTATATTAAAATTTTATAACTACTTCCTATCCGCTTCACTCTACAGTTTCTCTTTCCATATCTTGCGCTTAGGATCTAGTCCACCAGATTCTGGATTACCCATGGATCAGATTTCTGAACAACTCAACGTCTCAGATATACAAAAGCTAGGCTAAGCGAAATCAGAGTCAGCACGGTGCTAGGAATTGCGACACTCGTCACAGTTATTTACTGTCTACCAACTTGATCCTACTCCACGTGCTGCATTAACTGCTCTGCAGTGATCTGCATCTTCTGTGTGGCTATCGTCTGACTTAGTGAATGGACTTGGACTTGGTTCCCATGTATCATTCAAGAAGGTTAGTTTCCGCTTAGGCAACATCTCCAAGCGCTAGTCTGACCAATACAGCTGCAGTTGCGTTATATTTAACAGAGTAACTCATGTCATGATAGCCAGTAAATGAAAATTTGGTCACATAACATCACACATGGTTCTGTTTATCAGCTACCCACTGCATCTTAATTCTTAGCGTCTGGCCCCCTGCACTTCCTTTGCTCGTAGCAACTCCCAACCACTACTATTGTTCTTTGTGATGTAACAAAACGAAAGTGATGTTGTTATTCAATGGAAAAGTTGGAATTTGAGATTTCGCTTACTGTTTTATCAATCACAATTGGCGTAAGAATCATGGATTGACCATTGTCATAAAATATTGCATTATGAAATGTGAATAGTCTTTACTTGCAGTTTCTCGTGGCTTGAAGTAGTCACAGCTAGGGTGCTATTGATTAAGAAATTGCATTATTGTCTTTCTAATTACTTCATGATCGTAGGCACGATCACACCCGGTCGTGAAGTTATTCTTATGACAAAACAATTTCCTAAGGGACCAGAAAGTTCTTAAGGGCGCAAAAACAACTGTAACATCACACAAAAGGGAAATTCAATATTAAAGCTGATGCAAGAAGACGATAAAAAAGTTTTCTTTTTGTCAATGTAACACACACATTGGATTGCTGATCTTGGTGTCTGTAATCTTAGCAAAATGCATAATTAAAATGAAAATAATAACAGAGTCTTCCGTCGGTTCTTGGTAGAACAACATTACAATAATAAATGAAAAACAACAGTTTGCTTTTGTTCTACAATATTATTTTTATTGCTAACCGGTTTTCGGCTTACAAGGCCATCTTCAGACATTTACTGAGTATTATCACCAAAGAAGTTAAATGTTAGCAGACAACATTGGAAGAGAAGTAACACATCTCATTTATTTAATGTAAACTGGTATACAGCCACTGCTTTGATTATAATGTTAATGTTAAAATGCAGTACCACCACACTCTCAAACTGTAGGTTCCCGCAAACACCTCAATTTTCCCGCATTTACTAATTTCTGTTTATCTTATTGATATTGCTTAAGTTCGTCGTGTATTCTGTATTTACATTGACAACTGTCTGTTCTTTTTCAATTGGTTGTGTATCATTCTCCATGTTTCATACCTCTTGATGCAGCCTTGTCTAGTACTAATTTTATCTTATTTCATTAGTTTTGTTTATTAATAGAAACTGTTATATAGGCATGCTATTCCTATTTTGTGCTAAAGGTTTTCCTGTCAACTCCATTGTTATTTATGTACTGTTCAGTTTTTACTATTTCATTGCAAAGATGTTATTCACTGTATGTTTCTATTTCACTCTAGATGTGTTACTTCTCTTCCAATGTTGTCTGCTAACATTTAACTTCTTTGGTGATAATACTCAGTAAATGTCTGAAGATGGCCTTGTAAGCCGAAAACCGGTTAGCAATAAAAATAATATTGTAGAACAAAAGCAAACTGGTGCTTTTCATTTATTATTAATGAAAATAATACTGAGGAGATGATAGGAATGAGCACTGCTAAATGATTCAGTATTTCCAGAACAAATATTTATTATAACTAGAACATATATCGAACCTTAATAACTGAGCGAGGTGGCGCAGTGGTTAGCACACTGGACTCGCATTCGGGAGGATGACGGTTCAATCCCGTCTCCGGCCATCCTGATTTAGGTTTTCCGTGATTTCCCTAAATCGCTTCTGGCAAATGCCGGGATGGTTCCTTTGGAAGGGCACGGCCGATTTCCTTCCCCATCCTTCCCTCACCCGAGCTTGCGCTCCGTCTCTAATGACCTCGTTGTCGACGGGACGTTAAACACTGATCTCCTCCTCCTCCTCGAACCTTAAGCTTAGTACTACATTGACGGTAGGTTTTTATGTCCGTTTCATGGCCATTGAGCGCTCTTTTATATAGATATCCATTGTCCTCTTGAGTCGCTCGTGCGTCGTCACGACAAGTTATAACAGTTCTTCTTTTCACACTCCACTCAAACTTTTCTTTACACTCAGACGTAACACGTTTTTATACATTTAGTAACAGTTAGATCAGACTGCTACAAATCAGCGTCCGTCTTACTTAAGAAAAACAATACAAGTCTCTTAGCGCTCAAGGCTTCATTTGTTCTCCAGCGAACAAAATAGTGAAGGATCGCATATCTATCCGTATTTTTCTGTTTATATTGCCGCCCAAAGACGACGAATTACATTATTTAGGAAATTCCACCGTCGCTATGCGACGCCTTATTATACATTAATCATTCTTTATAAACATGTATTTGCCTTCGGGCTGAAAGTATTAACTATTTGCTGTTTTAATGATGCCAAAAATAGCGAATATCACACCGCCTCCCATGAGGAGAGAGGGAATGTCCTCATGAGATATTCGTGAGTTTTGGTATGACACTTACATAATGTTACTGGCGTACTAAGTACATAAATTGAAATTACATTTATAAACATATATCAGATATTTATCATTTTTCAAAATAAAGTTTTTCACTCTTTGTTCATCAGTCACTTCATTCCTTAATACCAAAATTCACATGTATGTGCATATTTAAGTTTGGTCCATATTTGCTTATAACAATAAGTGAACGTTCATTTCTCACGTCAGGGGATAGAATTTAGAATTTACATCCTCGTGAGCTTAACAACTAATACATGAGTACAGCGAGTGTTTATTTTCACTAAACTAGAGTGGACAGTGTTCGAGCCTATGTTGACTCATTGTGGTTCAATTACAGTTTAATGACGTAGCACTACACTTGGTGATGCTTTCACTTTCTTTGTTAGCTGTCTACGGCGTTCATCATGCAGTACATCTGTCCTTTCCACTGTGGTGCCAGGAATTCAAGTGGATTCCCGGGTTTTTTATTTACAATATGAAACAGAAGAAGTGGAAAATTATTAGTATAACTTACAATCTATTGGATACATTGGTTAAGGATCGGGACTGGTCTGGAGTTCAGGGTCTTCCTATAGTGCACATTCATTTTCTTTGTCCATCAAGAGACAGGATTATAATTCATTTTAGCAGTGTTCAGGAGTGCCGGTATTAATGGCTTTAAGGTCTGAGTAATCTGACAATCTACTTCTGACTCATCTTAACTTCAACTCAAGAAAATTGCTTAATTTACGTATGAAAATGTAGTCACACAAGTGTGCAAATGTCTTTCCTCCAGTATGTACGATTGAAGTCATGGCGGTTCGCAGTTTAAAGTTTGGATTGTTTCGTCACCCACACGTCAGCCACTCACAGCGGCTGCACAGTGTTGCGTGAGCTCCAATACTCAGTATCCGTTCCACACCTCGCGCGCGTTTTCTATCGAAAGAGCCGGACACTGAAGCTGTCTCCATACTTCCCTGTCAACTGCCTGCCATAAGGCTCACAGGTAAGTGACGACGAATATTTTACTGTCGCTGCACTTATAACAACACGGAACTTTGCGTTGCACCTATTGTCGTAGCCTTGACTTCTTTTTACACTTGCAGTACAACACTACCACTAATACACACTGAACAGTTATTTTTATTATGCACGTCGCACTTTAGTGTGCATCTTCACACAGCATTCGTGCTCAGTTCCTTCGTCGATAGCGTTCATTTACAAAACAATCAATTTTGCAGGTTTCCTCCATTGGTACAGAAAGTCTTATATTCTACTATTTACAAAAGATCACTTACGAGCTAATATTTACAATTAATGGTCACTCCTTTGGTTAAGTCCAGTGAACAACTGCTTTATGAATGGACTCTTTATGTCTTAAGGTTTACTTGTGAACCTAAAAATATTCTTTCAAACTTTCTTTTAAGGGCTCATCTCCTCATTATGAAACTACAGATTTCGCAACACTAGTTGCATTTATTCTTTAATGCACCCAAGATCATTTTCTACTGCCACGTAGCATAACTACTACTTAACGGATACGCATTTGGGTAACGCGTGTCTGCTATTTTTCGCATGAATGGAATTACCCACATTTCACTGGGTTTACGCAACCTGTCCATAACAAACATTACCAAAGCTAGCGAAGTTCATCGCACTACGTGTCTCATTTCTCACCGAGCGAGGTGGCGCAGTGGTTAGCACACTGGACTCGCATTCGGGAGGACGACGGTTCAATCCCGTCTCCGGCCATCCTGATTTAGGTTTTCCGTGATTTCCCTAAATCGTTTCAGGCAAATGCCGGGATGGTTCCTTTGAAAGGGCACGGGCGATTTCTTTCCCAATCCTTCCCTAACCCGAGCTTGCGCTCCGTCTCTAATGACCTCGTTGTCGACGGGACGTTAAACACTAACCACCACCACCACCACTCATTTCTCATAAGCACTGCTTTGTCTCCAAGCACACGTGCCTTTTACAAGTCGACCCTTGGTCTGGGTTAATGAACCAGGATCAAAAGGAACGGGCACAAGGAAAATGGATTTCATAAGAGGAGTGTCTTAGGAGACATTTTTACAATAAAATCTGCATGTAAATAAAATTATCATTATAAACATACACACATATAAATTTTTAACCTCTTTCATTACAGTATGCTGTGCTACTTCTACGTCTTACTCTCGTTATAGTCAGTATTAAGTTTAAACATCACTGCATTGCTTTTTCTTTAGAGTAGCCTTCAATTAGGGTATTGAATGGTTGCTAGATTACACTACAAAACTTCTGAAGATCTTTACTTGGACTTATTTATGATACAGGGGGCTTGCTGTGTGGTTACTTAGTACCTTGATTCTACTGAAATCAATTCGTCAGCTAACATTCCTCATATACTCTTTAGATTGGGCTCAGATCACAAGGAAACAGTTTACTTTCATAGCAATTAATGGCCTCGTGGAGTACTTACGCTACATTATTGATGCTTCATGGTTTGCCTCTCTTTGTACTGTATTTCAACTAACTTAGTTTACTACAGCTTATTGTCTCCTTGCATGAACACATGTGGGTTACCACTTGTTTTCTCATTTAACAGACGCCTTAACTGAACTTTAAGCTAAGATATTTTCTCCACTCCTGTTCACTGTCTGGACGTTTTGAACGTGTATTTTTTAAACAGGTAATTTGGGCTTTTACAACAGAACTTCAAGTACTTACATTACTAAAAATAAATCTATAAATCTTCTTGTACCTTGAGAGAAGTGCTTACTTACGCACCCTCCTCCATTCTCACCTTTACATATTTATATAGCTCCGGGCAATCACCTCGCAAGCACTTTGTTTTTTGTATACTAACTTAAAGTTAAATTGAAATTCTTTCGGCAACCTTAATTTCCTGCTTCAGCTTGTTGAAGAAATATCAGTTCATGTCCATCACTATAAACAATTTTTCCATACTTAACATTTAATACTTAAAGTTTACATGTAGTAGCCATTACCATGTAGTCAGTGCGCTGTTCAACACAATACTTATCATTAACAGTTCACACAAGGAAATTTCCAGTACGCAAGAGGTAAGAAACCAAAGCTGATTCTATCTGCAATTGAGGCTGTGTCTGTAAACGAACTCTGTTTCAATGGACCAATCGCTCCCGATATGGAGAAACCCTGAATCAGCAATGATAAAACTTTTGAAACAGAAGACACCTGTCTGAAGAGACATGATGACATGACATTGATGTTTGCTCCTGTATCAACAATGGCTGTGACAGGAATGTTGGCAATAGAAATCTTAATCGAAGCCTGGACCTGTTCATCATAATTGTCGTTAATGTCTTGAGCTTTTTTGTCAGGTGCAAGGTCATCTCGTAAGTCGGTCTCATGGTCGTACCGAATCGCATTAACATACTCAGAATAAGAGTATTCGTTAGTACTCCCACTCGAACTCGCAGCGACCTCTAGGAGGCTGAAAGGCGCTGCCTCTAATTTTCCGCGGGATGTTTAGTCTGTTTGTCATTCATAGCCTTAAGTGTTTGTTCCGTTTCATATTGGTGCTGGTTATGTGGTACAAATGCCGGTGTAAACGGGACAAATCCACTGGGGGTATTCACTTGTGAATAGAATACTCGAGACGTCTGCTGTCGCCCCATCTTTTGGCTGCCGGCAAAACCATTTCCTTGTGAAGGAAAGTTCGCATTTGGTGCCGTTTGAAAATTGTTCCGCGGTCCTCTATCCTGTGAAAAGTTGTTCTGATGTTGTGCTGGATGGCCTCCGCCTTGCCCATGCCACTTGCTATTTTTCCACCTATAACTTTGATTGTACACTGGCCCATTTGAAAAAGTAACACTCGTTAGTGGAGAATTTCCATACTGCTCAGGCGCAGAATTAAATGGCCGGTTTCCATACCGCTGTTGTGCCTGGTGGTTATAAATTGGGTGGTATCTCTGCTGATTACTGTAATTGGTTTTCTGCTTCCGTTTAAAGTTAATGCCGTTTGTGTTTTCATACCGGCTGGCAGGTTGGTACCAGTGATCGCAGTAGCGCGCTCTCTCCTTCGACGCATTGTTGTCCGCGTGCGATGCATTCTGCTGGCTGCCAGGGAAGAATTTTCTGCTGCCAAACCTGGAACGCACATCCTCGCTAATTAAATCTAAGGAATCCAGCACAGAAAGGAATGCATCCGTGTCTTCTTCGGACACATTTACTAGTATCTCTCTAATGGACACAGGGCGTTTGCTTTAACCATAATTACGTCCTTGGAAGAAATCGGAGAATCCCAGAATTTAATTTTTTGCTAGATACTTCTCAAAGTATCGGCGGAGACTTCCATGATTGTCATTGAAAATTTCCGTACCATACACCTCCTTCCTTAATCTCTGCTATACCCCATTACTCCAAAATTTTGCCAAGAACATTTTCTCAAAGTCTTTATAATTCCTACACGTTTCTACCATTTCCGTTCCCCATAATGCTGCATCACCGGAAATAAATACAGTGACGAAATGAATACGCTGTCTGTCTGTCCAGCTCCTGGGAAATATGCCGGAAAATTTCTTTAGGAACACGATGGGGTGTATGTCTCGCTTCTGCGGATGAAAAACAGGAAAAGTGCGATGCTTAATCACACTTTCCTCTTGCATTAAACTCACAATTGTGGGCGGATCATTTAATTTCCCCACTCGGGGCTCAACAGCACTGTTGTTTTGCATGTAATCAGGTGGTGAACCATAAGGAGTTGACTGACATTCGTCACCGTCTATAGAGTTGTTCCCTAAAGTTTGCGTATGCGTGAGCGGATTTTCTACCCAGTTTCTCAGCATTCTGACTTCGTCCACTACTTGCTGCTTCCACTCGGGAAGATCCCGTGTAAGTGTCCTTCGAATCTGTCCCAATTCAGAAACCACTGCGTCTCCCGACTTACCAGGAGCAGCTAAGATGTCATATGTTACATCCCTGACAGTCTCCCTAAGCTCCTCACTGACCTTGTTTTCGATAAAAATATGTTTACCCTTTATCCATTCCCCGTAGTGTTCCGACAATGCCTCCGCGTGTGCTTTCACGGTGCTCTTAACCTGTTCTTCGATATTGATTGAGTCTATCTGCCTCGACAGATCCTCTACTACACCTTCAATGTCAGATACCGTATATTTAACTGAGTTTATTTCTTTGGTAGCTGCCTGAATTTTTGTGTTTAATGTTCCAGATACTTCAGCTATTTCACTTTTCACCTGTTTCTGCATTTCTGAATTTGATCACTCACCCAAATGGGTATTTAATTCAGCCGTAATTTCTTTATGCTGATCTGTTCTGATTGTGCATAGCTGTGTTTTTACTGATTCGCTTACAGCATCTAATCGGGCGTTAACAGCCTCAATTTGTGTTTTTACTGATTCACTTACAGCATCTAATCGGGCGTTAATAGTCTCATTTTGTGTTTTTACTGATTCGCTTACAGCACCTAATTGGGCGTTAAGTCTCATTCTGTGTTTTTATAGTCTCATTTACTGCGTCAAACTGTTGTTTCAGCATTTCCATTAACGCACCGAGGTCATTTGTAGCTGCAGCGGGAAGAGTTTGGACTTTGGGGTTACTTTCCCCTGTTACAGACATAGTTAGTTCAATTTCCACACGGGAACCTACCGTTCGCGATCGTAGAGGGTGTGGAATACTGTTAGTCTTCACTCCCGTCTCCTGTTGTCACCTGTCTCTGTTTACTATCTGCCATTTTCGTCAGTAAATCACGTGCTACGCAAAGCTTTCGTCTTTTGTCAGTGACGTGGTGAGTCCGCTAAGAGCACCGCACTCTCATCAGCAACAAATGAAATTCCATCTGGCGAGCAGACAAGTGGAACCTAAACGTTTCAGACAAATGAATGAAGATGCTCTTCACTGCAAATTGCACAAAATATCCACCTTGTTGAATACAGCTATACTAACAACGGAAAAAAATTTCCATTATCAAACTACGAAGAATTTTACTTTGAAAGATAAAATAAAGCAGATTTTCTATAGCGGGAAGGAGATAGAAAGGATATGGATCGACTTGGAAAAGCAACGTTGCTACTGAAGCACTACACTGCGTAAGCAAAACTCTGACTTACTTTTTGAAGGCTTGATTACCGCTATGTTGTCTCAGCAAATTCGCGTCTCTTTTCTTTTCCATCCTCTCGATAATTAAACTGCGTTATTGACCAGCATATTTTCCGTCTCTCTCTCAGAGGGATGATGTGTACATGAAACGACAGAACATTTATTAACACAAGCACATAGAAAATTTTCCAAGTATTTGAACTAATTTTTGGTCAGGTCCCTGTTCGGGCGCCAAGTGTGATGTAACAAAATAAAAGTGGTGTTGTTATTCAATGGAAAAGTTGGAATTTGAGATTTCGTTTACTGTTTTATCAATCACAATTGGCGTAAGAATCATGGATTGATCATTGTCATAAAATATTGCATTATGAAATGTGAATATTCTTTACTTGCAGTTTCGCGTGGCTTGAAGCAGTAACAGTTAGCGTGCTATTGATTAAGAAATTGCATCATCGTCTTTCTAATTACTTCATGATAATAGAAACTATCATAACCGGTCGTGAAGTTATTCTTATGACAAAACAATTTCCTAAGGGACCAGTAAGTTCTTAAGGGCGCAAAAACAACTGTAACATCACACAAAAGGGAAATTCAAAATTAAAGCTGATGCAAGAAGACAATAAAACAGTTTTCTTTTTGTCAATATAACACGCACATTGGACTGCTGACCTTGGTGTCTGTAATCTTAGCAAAATGCATAATTAAAATGAAAATAAGACTGGGGAGATGATAGTGAGATGTTTATATTTTCCCACCTCCGCGTTGCAAATGTTTTGACTTTTGAGTGAAATGCCCAGTCGATGTGCTGTTGTTTTCACGTCAATTCTACCAACAGTGAAAGTTGTTTAGTTCTCGGGGTGTTGTAAGATTCCTGGATTCGTCTCGTCGCTGTGCAGCTTATGAAAAGGATTGCGGAAGACTCGCAAATAAATTCCAAAGTACAGGGTTATTACAAATGATTGAAGCGATTTCACAGCTCTACAATAACTTTATTATTTGAGATATTTTCACAATGCTTTGCACACACATACAAAAACTCAAAAGTTTTTTTAGGCATTCACAAATGTTCGATATGTTAGTGATTCGGCAGACATCAAGCCGATAATCAAGTTCCTCCCACACTCGGCGCAGCATGTCCCCATCAATGAGTTCGAAAGCATCGTTGATGCGAGCTCGCAGTTCTGGCACGTTTCTTGGTAGAATAGGTTTAAACACTGAATCTTTCACATAACCCCACAGAAAGAAATCGCATGGGGTTAAGTCGGGAGAGCGTGGAGGCCATGACATGAATTGCTGATCATGATCTCCACCACGACCGATCCATCGGTTTTCCAATCTCCTGTTTAAGAAATGCCGAACATCATGATGGAAGTGCGGTGGAGCACCATCCTGTTGAAAGATGAAGTCGGCACTGTCGGTCTCCAGTTGTGGCATGAGCCAATTTTCCAACATGTCCAGATACACGTGTCCTGTAACGTTTTTTTCGCAGAAGAAAAAGGGGCCGTAAACTTTAAACCGTGAGATTGCACAAAACACGTTAACTTTTGGTGAATTGCGAATTTGCTGCACGAATGCGTGAGGATTCTCTACTGCCCAGATTCGCACATTGTGTCTGTTCACTTCACCATTAAGAAAAATGCTGCTTCATCACTGAAAACAAGTTTCGCACTGAACGTATCCTCTTCCATGAGCTGTTGCAACCGCGCCGAAAATTCAAAGCGTTTGACTTTGTCATCGGGTGTCAGGGCTTGTAGCAATTGTAAACGGTAAGGCTTATGCTGTAGGCTTTTCCGTAAGATTTTCCAAACCGTCGGCTGTGGTACGTTTAGCTCCCTGCTTGCTTTATTCGTCGACTTCCGCGGGCTACGCGTGAAACTTGCCCGCACGCGTTCAACCGTTTCTTTGCTCACTGCAGGCCGACCCGTTGATTTCCCCTTACAGAGGCATCCAGAAGCTTTAAACTGCGCATACCATCGCTGAATGGAGTTAGCAGTTGGTGGATCTTTGTTGAACTTCGTCCTGAAGTGTCGTTGCACTGTTATGACTGACTGATGTGAGTGCATTTCAAGCACGACATAAGCTTTCTCGGCTCCTGTCGCCATTTTGTCTCACTGCACTCTCGAGCGCTCTGGAGGTAGAAACCTGAAGTGCGGCTTCAGCCGAACAAAACTTTATGAGTTTTTCTACGTATCTGTAGTGTGTCGTGACCATATGTCAATGAATGGAGCTACAGTGAATTTATGAAATCGCTTCAATCATTTGTAATAGCCCTGTACAGTGCAGTTTTAACACCAATATATTTCCAGGACTCTGGTGTCCGAGCCTGGTGAACTGTACCGGTTACATCACACGTACCCAAAGTTGACATCAAACGACACAGAGTTCACAACAATCAACAAACGAGTGAGCCTACAATACATTTGCTCGCAACCCTAGCCAAAAAACGAGTGCCCCAAGGCACCTGCGTGACCTCTGTTTATACTTTTGTTAACAATTACCTACATTGAAAATTACAATTTTATGTAAAATCACAATTGAAAGTTAAATCGAATATGAGATACACATTGATAAAACTGAAGAACTGGGCTTATCTCACTAGGGGTAAGATAGATACTGCCTACAGGAAAATTAAAGAGACCTTTGGAGAAAAGAGAACCACTTGCATGAATATCAAGAGCTCAGATGGAAACCCAGTTCTAAGCAAAGAAGGGAAGGCAGAAAGGTGGAAGGAGTATATAGAGGGTCTATACAAGGGCGATGTACTTGAGGACAATATTATGGAAATGGATAAGGATGTAGATGAAGATGAAATGGGAGATACGATACAGCGTGAAGAGTTTGACAGAGCACTGAAAGACCTGAGTCGAAACAAGGCCCCCGGAGTAGACAACATTCCATTGGAACTACTGACGGCCTTGGGACATCCAGTCCTGACAAAACTCTACCATCTGGTGAGCAAGATGTATGAAACAGGCGAAATACCCTCAGACTTCAAGAATCATCATCATCATCATCATTATTTAAGACTGATTATGCCTTTCAGCGTTCAGTCTGGAGCATAGCCCCCCCTTATGCAGTTCCTGCATGATCCCCTATTCAGTGCTAACATTGGTGCCTCTTCTGATGTTAAACCTATTACTTCAAAATCATTCTTAACCGAATCCAGGTACCTTATCCTCGGTCTGCCCCGACTCCTCCTACCCTCTACTGCTGAATCCATGAGTCTCTTGGGTAACCTTGCTTCTCCCATGCGTGTAACATGACCCCACCATCTAAGCCTGTTCGTCCTGACTGCTACATCTATAGAGTTCATTCCCAGTTTTTCTTTGATTTCCTCATTGTGGACACCCTCCTGCCATTGTTCCCATCTACTAGTACCTGCAATCATCCTAGCTACTTTCATATCCGTAACCTCAATCTTGTTGATAAGGTAACCTGAATCCACCCAGCTTTCGCTCCCATACAACAAAGTTGGTCGAAAGATTGAACGGTGCACAGATAACTTAGTCTTGGTACTGACTTCCTTCTTGCAGAAGAGAGTAGATCGTAGCTGAGCGCTCACTGCATTAGCTTTGCTACACCTCGCTTCCAGTTTTTTCACCATGTTGCCATCCTGTGAGAATAGGCATCCTAAGTACTTGAAACCGTCCACCTGTTCTAACTTTGTTCCTCCTATTTGGCACTCAATCCGTTTATATTTCTTTCCCACTGACATTACTTTCGTTTTGGAGATGCTAATCTTCATACCATAGTCCTTACATTTCTGATCTAGCTCTGAAATATTACTTTGCAAACTTTCAATCGAATCTGCCATCACAACTAAGTCATCCGCATATGCAAGACTGCTTATTTTGTGTTCACATATCTTAATCTCACCCAGCCAGTCTATTGTTTTCAACATATGATCCATAAATAATATGAACAACAGTGGAGACAGGTTGCAGCCTTGTCTTACCCCTGGAACTACTCTGAACCATGAACTCAATTTACCGTCAACTCTAACTGTTGCCTGACTATCCATGTAAAGACCTTTAATTGCTTGCAAAAGTTTGCCTCCTATTCCATAATCTTGTAGAACAGACAATAACTTCCTCCTAGGAACCCGGTCATATGCCTTTTCTAGATCTATAAAGCATAGATACAATTCCCTGTTCCACTCATAACACTTCTCCATTATTTGCCGTAAGCTAAAGATCTGGTCCTGACAACCTCTAAGAGGCCTAAACCCACACTGATTTTCATCCAATTGATCCTCAACTAATACTCGCACTTTCCTTTCAACAATACCTGCGAAGATTTTACCCACAACGCTGATTAAAGAAATACCTCTGTAGTTGTTACAATCTTTTCTGTTTCCATGTTTAAAGATTGGTGTGATTACTGCTTTTGTCCAGTCTGATGGAACCAGTCCCGACTCCCAGGCCATTTCAATTATCCTGTGTAGCCATTTAAGACCTGACATTCCACTGTATTTGATGAGTTCCGACTTAATTTCATCCACCCCAGCCGCTTTATTGCACTGCAATCTATTGACCATTTTTTCCACTTCCTCAAATGTGATCCTATTTCCATCATCATTCCTGTCGCATTCTACCTCGAAATCTGAAACATTACTGATCGCATTTTCACCTACAGTGAGCAACTCTTCAAAATATTCCCTCCATCTGCCCAAGGCATCCACAGGATTCACCAGCAGTTTTCCTGACCTGTCCAAAATACTTTTCCTTCTTACCTCCCTTTCGAAGACTGCTAATTACACTCCAGAATGGTTTTCCAGCAGCTTGACCCATAGTCTCCAACCTGTTTCCAAAGTCTTCCCACGATTTCTTCTTGGATGCTGCAATTATCTGTTTGGCTTTGTTTCTTTCTTCAACATAACTTTCTCTGTCTACCTGGGTTCTGGTATGTAGCCATTTTTGATACGCCTTCTTTTCCTTTTACAGGCTGCCTTGACTGTATCATTCCACCAAGCTGTTTGCTTCATCCTACTTTTACACACTACTGTTCCAAGACATTCTTTAGCCACTTCTAGTACTGTGTCCCTGTACCTTGTCCATTCCTTTTCCAATGACTGTAATTGACTACATTCAACTAACTGGTACCTTTCTGAGATCGCTGTTATGTACTTGTGCCTGATTTCCTTATCCTGAAGTTTCTCCACTCTTATCCTCCTAGATATGGACCTGACCTCCTGCACTTTCGGCCTCACAATCCTAATTTCACTGCAGATTAAATAATGATCAGTGTCATCAAAGAATCCCCTGAATACACGTGTGTCCCTCACAGCCTTCCTGAATTCCTGATCTGTTATTATATAGTCAATGACAGATCTGGTTCCCCTGCCTTCCCAAGTATACCGGTGAATGTTCTTATGTTTAAAAAAGGAGTTTGTGATTACTAAGCCCATACTGGCACAGAAATCCAAGAGTTGTTTCCCGTTCCTGTTGGCCTCCATATCCTCTCCAAATTTACCCATAACCTTTTCATACCCTTCTGTTCGATTTCCAATCCTGGCGTTAAAATCACCCATGAGCAGAACACTGTCCTTGTCCTTTACTCTAACAACTACATCACTGAGTGCCTCATAAAAACTATCCATCTTATCTTGATCTGTCCCTTCACAATGCGACTATACTGACACAATCCTAATTTTCTTGCTAGACACTGTCAAATCTATCCACATCAGTCATTCGTTTACATACCTTATTGCAACTACGCTGGGTTCCATTTCTTTCCTGATGTAAATCCCTACACCCCATTGTGCTATTCCTGCTTTGACGCCTGACAGGTAGACCTTGTATTCTCCCACTTCCTCTTCTTTCTCACCCCTTACACGAATGTCACTAACAGCTAAAACGTCCAGCCCCATCTTACTTGCAGCCTCTGCCAGCTCTACCTTCTTCCCAGAGTAGCCCCATTGATATTAATAGCTCCCCATCTCATTACCATTTGTTTGCCAAGTCGTATCTTAGGAGTCCCTGGTTTGTCAGTTAGAGGTGGGACTCCGTCACCTCCAAAGGTCCGAGGCATTTTGCTCTGATTATTGCCAGCATCATATTTAGAGTACCAGGGAAGCAGGTTGCTAGCCTTACTTGCCCCGGGTCCCATTGGGTTTTACCCTTAACGGCTGAGGGACTAACCGGTGGATTTGGTAGTCTTTGCCGTATGAGCACAAAGGTGACCACGACTCAGAATATGTCCGAGATGCCCAGCCTTATTCCAAAGTAACTGGTATCCCGACTGTCGGGACCACTTACTTAGCCATTCATACGTTGCCCGTGGTTCATGAACTAGGACATGACTACAGGAACCCACACCATGAACTTCAAGAAGAATATAATAATTCCAATCCCAAAGAAAGCAGGTGTTGACAGATGTGAAAATTACCGAACAATCAGTTTAATAAGCCACAGCTGCAAAATACTAACACGAATTCTTTACAGACAAATGGAAAAACTAGTAGAAGCCGACCTCGGGGAAGATCAGTTTGGATTCCGTAGAAATACTGGAACACGTGAGGCAATGCTGACCTTACGACTTATCTTAGAAGAAAGATTAAGGAAAGGCAAACCTACATCTACATTTATACTCCGCAAGCCACCCAACGGTGTGTGGCGGAGAGCACTTTACGTGCCACTGTCATTACCTCCCTTTCCTGTTCCAGTCGCGTATGGTTCGCGGGAAAAACGACTGTCTGAAAGCCTCCGTGCGCGCTCTAATCTCTCTAATTTTACATTCGTGATCTTCTCGGGAGGTATAAATAGGGGGAAGCAATATATTCGATACCTCATCCAGAAACGCACGCTCTCGAAACCTGGCGAGCAAGCTACAATGCGATGCAGAGCGCCTCTCTTGCAGAGTCTGCCACTTGAGTTTGTTTAACATCTCCGTAACGCTATCACGGTTACCAAATAACCCTGTGACGAAACGCGCCGCTCTTCTTTGGATCTTCTCTATCTCCTCCGTCAACCCGATCTGGTACGGATCCCACACTGATGAGCAATACTCAAGTATAGGTCGAACGAGTGTTTTGTAAGCCACCTCCTTTGTTGATGGACTACATTTTCTAAGGACTCTCCCAATGAATCTCAACCTGGTACCCGCCTTACCAACAATTAATTTTATATGATCATTCCACTTCAAATCGTTCCGCACGCATACTCCCAGATATTTTACAGAAGTAACTGCTACCAGTGTTTGTTCCGCTATCATATAATCATACAATAAAGGATCCTTCTTTCTATGTATTCGCAATACATTACATTTGTCTATGTTAAGGGTCAGTTGCCACTCCCTGCACCAAGTGCCTATCCGCTGCAGATCTTCCTGCATTTCGCTACAATTTTCTAATGCTGCAACTTCTCTATATATTACAGCATCATCCGCGAAAAGCCGCATGGAACTTCCGACACTATCTACTAGGTCATTTATACATATTGTGAAAAGCAATGGTCCCATAAAACTCCCCTGTGGCACGCCAGAGGTTACTTTAACGTCTGTAGACGTCTCTCCATTGATAACAACATGCTGTGTTCTGTTTGCTAAAAACTCTTCAATCCAGCCACACAGCTGGTCTGATATTCCGTAGGCTCTTACTTTGTTTATCAGGCGACAGTGCGGAACTGTATCGAACGCCTTCTGGAAGTCAAGAAAAATAGCATCTACCTGGGAGCCTGTATCTAATATTTTCTGAGTCTCATAAACAAATAAAGCGAGTTGGGTCTCACACGATCGCTGTTTCCGGAATCCATGTTGATTCCTACATAGTAGATTCTGGGTTTCCATAAACGACATGATACTCGAGCAAAAAACATGTTCTAAAATTCTACAACAGATCGACGTCAGAGATATAGGTCTATAGATTTGCGCATGTGCTCGACGACCCTTCTTGAAGACTGGGACTACCTGTGCTCTTTTCCAATCATTTGGAACCTTCCGTTCCTCTAGAGACTTGCGGTACACGGCTGTTAGAAGGGGGGCAAGTTCTTTCGTGTACTCTGTGTAGAATCGAATTGGTATCCCGTCAGGTCCAGTGGACTTTCCTCTGTTGAGTGATTCCAGTTGCTTTTCTATTCCTTGGACACTTATTTCGATGTCAGCCATCTTTTCGTTTGTGCGAGGATTTAGAGAAGGAACTGCAGTGCGGTCCTCCTCTGTGAAACAGCTTTGGAAAAAGGTGTTTAGTATTTCAGCTTTACGCGTGTCATCCTCTGTTTCAATGCCTTCATCATCCCGGAGTGTCTGGATATGCTGTTTCGATCCACTTACTGATTTAACGTAAGACCAGAACTTCCTAGGATTTTCTGTCAAGTCGGTACATAGAATTTTACTTTCGAATTCACTGAACGCTTTACGCATAGCCCTCCTTACGCAAACTTTGACATCGTTTAGCTACTGTTTGTCTGAGAGGTTTTGGCTGCGTTTAAACTTGCAGTGAAGCTCTCTTTGCTTTCGCAGTAGTTTCCTAACTTTGTTGTTGTACAACGGTGGGTTTTTCCCGTCCCTCACAGTTTTACTCGGCACGTACCTGTCTAAAACGCATTTTACGATTGCCTTGAACTTTTTCCATAAACACTCAACATTGTCAGTGTCGGAACAGAAATTTTCGTTTTGATCTGTTAGGTAGTCTGAAATCTGCCTTCTATTACTCTTGCTAAACAGATAAACCTTCCTCCCTTTTTTTATATTCCTATTAACTTCCATATTCAGGGATGCTGCAACGGCCTTATGATCACTGATTCCCTGTTCTGCACATGCAGAGTCGAAAAGTTCGGGTCTGTTTGTTATCAGTAGGTCCAAGATGTTATCTCCACGAGTCGGTTCTCTGTTTAATTGCTCGAGGTAATTTTCCGATAGTGCACTCAGTATAATGTCACTCGATGCTCTGTCCCTACCACCCGTCCTAAACATCTGAGTGTCCCATTCTATATCTGGTAAATTGAAATCTCCACCTAAGACTATAACATGCTGAGAAAATTTATGTGAAATGTATTCCAAATTTTCTCTCAGTTGTTCTGCCACTAATGCTGCTGAGTCGAGAGGTCGGTAAAAGGAGCCAATTATTAACCTAGCTCGGTTGTTGAGTGTAACCTCCACCCATAATGATTCACAGGAACTATCCACTTCTACTTCACTACAGGATAAACTACTACTAACAGCGACGAACACTCCACCACCGGTTGCATGCAATCTATCCTTTCTAAACACTGTCTCTGCCTTTGTAAAAATTTCAGCAGAATTTATCTCTGGTTTCAGCCAGCTTTCTGTACCTATAACGATTTCAGCTTCGGTGCTTTCTATCAGCGCTTGAAGTTCCGGTACTTTACCAACGCAGCTTCGACAGTTTACAATTACAATACCGATTGCTGCTTGGTCCCCGCATGGCCTGACTTTGCCTCGCACCCGTTGAGGCTGTTGCCCTATCTGTACTTGCCCAAGGCCATCTAACCTAAAAAACCGCCCAGCCCACGCCACACAACCCCTGCTACCCGTGTAGCCGCTTGTTGCGTGTAGTGGACTCCTGACTTATCCAGCGGAACCCGAAACCCCACCACCCTATGGCGCAAGTCGAGGAATCTGCAGCCCACACGGTCGCAGAACCGTCTCAGCCTCTGATTCAGACCCTCCACTCGGCTCTGTACCAAAGGTCCGCAGTCAGTCCTGTCCAGTCCAGTGTCTAGCATTTGTAGACTTAGAGAAAGCTTTTGACAATGTTGACTGGAATACTCTCTTTCAAAATTCTAAAGGTGGCAGGGGTAAAATACAGGGAGCGAAAGGCTATTTACAATTTGTACAGAAACCAGATGGCAGTTATAAGAGTCGAGGGACATGAAAGGGAAGCAGTAGTTGGGAAGGGAGTAAGAAAGGGTTGTAGCCTCTCCCCGATGTTATTCAATCTGTATATTGAGCAAGCAGTAAAGGAAACAAAAGAAAAATTCGGAGTAGGTATTAAAATCCATGGAGAAGAAATAAAAACTTTGAGGTTCGCCGATGACATTGTAATTCTGTCAGAGACAGCAAAGGACTTGGAAGAGCAGTTGAATGGAATGGATAGCGTCTTGAAAGGAGGATATAAGATGAACATCAACAAAAGCAAAACGAGGATAATGGAATGTAGTCGAATTAAGTCGGGTGATGCTGAGGGAATTAGATTAGGAAATGAGACACTTAAAGTAGTAAAGGAGTTTTGCTATTTGGGGAGCAGAATAACTGATGATGGTCGAAGTAGAGAGGATATAAAATGTAGACTGGCAATGGCAAGGAAAACGTTTCTGAAGAAGAGAAATTTGTTAACATCGAGTATAGATTAAAGTGTCAGGAAGTCATTTCTGAAAGTATTTGTATGGAGTGTAGCCATGTATGGAAGTGAAACATGGACGATAAATAGTTTGGACAAGAAGAGAATAGAAGCTTTCGAAATGTGGTGCTACAGAAGAATGCTGAAGATTAGATGGGTAGATCACATAACTAACGAGGAAGTATTGAATAGGATTGGGGAGAAGAGAAGTTTGTGGCACAACTTGACCAGAAGAAGGGATCGGTTGGTAGGACATGTTCTGAGGCATCAAGGGATCACCAATTTAGTATTGGAGGGCAGCGTGGAGGGTAAAAATCGTAGAGGGAGACCAAGAGATGAATACACTAAGCAGATTCAGAAGGATGTAGGTTGCAGTAGGTACTGGGAGATGAAGAAGCTTACACAGGATAGAGTAGCATGGAGAGCTGCATCAAACCAGTCTCAGGACTGAAGACCACAACAACAACAACATTGATAAAAATTTACAATCTCAGTGCTGAACAAGGTGAACCTATTTTCAACTTAGTTACGAGTTAATATGACATTTTCTGACTAATTATGTTACAGGTAACAATTGTTGTTGTTGTTGTTTGTTTATAACAAATCAACTAGTGCCGGAATTTTAGTGCTAACATATATCGGAGATTCAATTAACGTGCTTTATTTATATGTTCTATTTAAGTTGCTGTAGCAATTTTATAATGATAGGTTTACTGGTACATCCTGACCATGTGCTATATTTCGTTCGATTAATTACAGTATTAATTTCACATTTATATTTTGTTTTTCGCATAAGAACAATGTTAATCAGGAAAGCATCATTTTCGAATTATATGTATACTGAAGTAGTGGTTATTTTTGTATGTAATTTGGAAACAGGTCACTTTACAGTTGAGCAATTAGGACTGGTGTTTATCTTTAATGCTCTCCGAGGGGTTCTGATAGGTAGCAGTGAGATACAGTAATATTTCAGTAGGAATGAGCACTGCTAAATGATCCACTATTTCCAGAACAAATATTTATTATAACTAAAACATATATCGAACCTTAAGCTTAGTACTACAATGACGGTAGATTTTTATGTCCGTTTCATGTCCATTGAGCGCTCTTTTATATAGATAGTCATTGTCCTCTTGAGTCGCTCGTGCGTCGTCACGATAAGTTATAACAGTTCTTCTTTTCACACTCCACTCAAACTTAGATGGAACACGTTTTTATTTATTTAGTAAAAAATTAGATCAGACCGTCACAAATCTGCGTCCGTCTTACTTAAGAAAAACAGTACAAGTCCTTTAGCTCTCAAGGCTTCATTTGTTCTCCAGCGAACAAAATAGTGAAGGATCGCATATCTATCCATATTTTTCTGTTTATATGCCGCCCAAAGACGACGAATTACATTATTTAGAAAATTCCACCGTCGCTATGCGACGCCTTATTATACATGAATCATTCTTTATAAACAAGTATTTGCCATCTGGCTGAAAGTATTAACTATTTGCTGTTTTAATGAAGCCAAAAATAGCGAATATCACATCTTGTTCACTGAAAACACTCAATGTAGCCCTGCTCACTGGAGGTTCAGCTTTGGTTCCACCACTTCTTTTTGGTATGAACGACCCTCTGCATTGCCCATGAACAGCTGCATGGCACGCGTACTTCCTCCTATCTGAATCTCGCGAATTGAACATATAGTAACCTTCCCTGTCTGACATTGCTGCAATTCTTTGTTAGTCATCGCCACGTGCTAATCTACATCTTCCGCTATTAATAACACCCTATCCTCTTTAATTTGCATCAATTGCCCCACTATTTCCAGCCTCACCAGGTAGGAGAGTACCACGTAACTCTTGAACAAGGTATGCTTGTCCGCCACTGCTATTTTGACTGGTATGTAGAAAAGTGCTTTCTCTGTTCTCACTTTTACCTTTGCCCATGGTAACAGACAGGCCGATTCTGGTTGCTAGACTCTACTACTAAATGTACTTTGTGTGGTAATTCTTCCCCATCTCCTTGCAAATTGGTCAGCTCCACTTTTGCAAAGCAGGTATGGTCGCCTAGCGACTGCTACAGTGTTATTAACTTTATTCTTACGTCTAAAGCTAGCATCTAAGCTTGCATTGCCTCTAAATCCTGGTTTAGAGTGTCATCTGATACTTTGGCGCACTCCATTGCCCCTCTAGTTAGCTGCCGAAGGATGTTTGTATTGTTGAGATTACCAGTCTCCAAGTTCATCATCTGCGTGGAATAGCACTGCACAGTTGTCCTGTTCCCCTCTGCCATTTCTCTTGCGTCTTCTGCTGTCCTGTTCAGCTCGTTCACGTTGCTCGCATCTGCTGTTCCAAATACTGTCTTACGTAACCTGCCTCACCTTTTGCACTTCGCGCTACACAACTTCCATTACTTTCGAAATCTGCTCCCTCAGTCGCACATATGCCAAAAGCAACTTCTTGTGTTCTTCTGACAGCTCCCTAAATACTCCCTTACTGCTCGCTAATTCCTGAAACTCTGTTAACATTGCCTCCAACCTTCTTATCTCAGTGCTTAGTTCCCATTCATTGAATACTAAACTTAATTTCCATTTGTGGCTAGATATTATCACATTGTTATGCCTGGAAAAGAGAACTCCTCCATCCAGTTGACGGTTCTGCAGCGCCCCTACTCTGCCCCAGACGAACAGATAGTCACTACCCTAAAATATCCTTCCTTCTTCACCAAATGGCAACCTAAGAACAGGGATCATCATTGTCTCCCCTCCCCTTAGAATACCGCTTTCTGCTACCAGCATCCTTCATACAATTACTACAAATATTTCCTAGACTCACAAATACACATGACCCTACTCATAACGGTCGTAGCAATCTACAACATACAAACATAGTAACCAAGATCTCAAAAATTATAACAAAACATAACACATATTAATTACTTCCTTGAACTTAATGCATATGGTGTACAATGTGTATGGACCTCCTCCTCCTGTCGTTCGTTCTTCTGTTCCTTCTTTCTTGCCTCGTTCCTTGGTCCCACAAATATTCTCCCTGTAATTGCTTCTGAGACACCTTTGAACAGGCCTAGATGCCCAATAAGTACAATTGTTGACCTCATTGACAAATGTAGCTACATATTCACAAGTGACGTGGTATCAGTCACTAAGTGCTGGCACTGGTACCGTGTCACAATCGTCTATATCTTTCCTTTTGGAGTGCGTAGACTTGACAACATTACCAACTGGTTCGCTTTTTACTCAGGTAAAAGACGCCCCTACGTTTCAAAGCCTCTTCTTGCGTTTCCGCTGCCTTTATTTTTTTTCTTTCTGAACCTTCTTCAAAACTTCTCTTACTGTTCTTGCATATTCCGAGTCTGACTCTCCGTCCCTGCATGCTTCCTGCTTCGTCGTATCGAATGGCGATAGCATCTTCTTACATACACCACCTTGAATGGCGAAAACCCATTGCTAGTGTGTGCTTTCAAATTATAAGCGCTAACCCCATTATGTTCCTCCATATCCTTTGAAAAAACAATTACGTCATATAGATACACAAGACATTGAAAAGGCTTGAGTCCTTTCAAGATCCTGTTCAACATGCGCTAGAATGTTGGTGATGCATTCTTTAAACCAGACAGCATTCTCGTATGCTGATAATGTCCCCAAGGCACTGAAAACGCAGTTTTCGCTCTATCCTCCTGAGCGACTTCTAACTGATGATAACCACTCTTCAAGACCATTATTGAGAAGTATCTGCACTAGCCAAGATTATCAATCGTCTCCATGATGTTTGGAATTTCTAGGTATCTATTGTAGTCTTACTATCCAAATGGTGGTAATCACAACAGAATCGATATTTCCTTGAATCCCACATAGTCCTCTTCCGTACTCTTACAGTTCCTGCTCCCAAGGGGCTACTACTCTCTTCTATTATACCATCATCCGACTGTTTATTAATAAATTCTGCTAAAATCAGCTGTACAGCTTCCAGTACAATGGCGATTTATTCCCTGTTGGTATCTTGTACTGCGTCATAGGTGCTGAAAGCAATGGCTCTCATTGAAAGAACAACTCCTGAAATCCTAAAACACATCTTCCATCTGTACCCCTTCTGATCCTTCCAAATGCTTCACCTTTTCAAAAAATGCAGACTCAGGAGCATCCTGTGCCCTCATATAGTCTGCAAATCCCGTGCAGCGACCCTTCTCTTCCAGATTTTCTAACATCGCCACCAATGTTCTCTTTAACAACTTAGCCGCCTCAGCGCCAAAATTAACCACATTGACAGGTAGTACCTTACCTTTATCCCTCTCTTGTATGAGTATGATACTTTGCTTCACTAAACAACATCGTGAATCTAACATGTCACTATCTCCCGGTGGTTCCACTAACGCAACACACCTGCTGGTACGTTAGGCTCCACATTCATTCAAAGTGTCTTTCTGGCTCCACTTGACACACAGTCACGAGAATTAAGACTTAATGACATTAAATAAATGAAACTATATGGCTCCAGAGACCTTTTCATGATCTACATATGTAAACTGAACCGACGAATGAAAATTTGTGTCAAGGCTGGGACTTGAACCCAGGTTTTCTGTTCATGAGGCAGACGCGCTAACCATACGCCACACTGGCACAGTGGCTTTGCATAACTGCATGGACTGCCGTAGCACGTCTCCCTCCTCAATCCAAATTCCCATTCATGCTTCAGCTCACTTGGTATTTCCCCTAAACTCGAACAGCGTTGCAGAGGCTCGCCAACTGTACTGAAATGGCACCTCACCATCGAACGAAATGGGCCGTTTGTTGCGATCTACCTGGATTGCCTTCTACAACAGATGCTCCTCGCGACAGATCAACATTGATGACATCTTCGTCTAACTGGGATGTTTTTCCATTAATCTCCATCAGATGTCGTCAAAGGTCAATTATGGCATGATGCTGATACACTAAGTCTAACCCTAGGATAATGCTATAGCCCTCGCTTGCATGAGACACCACTTCCACACACTGCCTAAACTTGGTTGCCTCCAACGAAAAATTTTCCATTATCGACTTCACGGGTATCGTATATCGCTATAGCCTACCCCACGCAACGTATAATGTGGTAGGTTCCATCGCCTCTTACCCAATAACTCTCTCGAAACTAGCAACACATGAACTACCAACGTATGCGCCCCTGTCTACAAGAAAACCTCATAGTCTCTACATCTATTACAACTGCTATGACACAGTCCACCTCTGCATTTGTTTTCACCGCATTTAATTTTACTAGGCAGATCTGCAGTTCCCTATGAAGTTTAATGGGTGACTATTGCTACCCAGAGACCCCCTACCATTACTCCCATTCCACTGCTGCTGATCCATGCCACCCTTATTGTTATTCCCATTAAAGCTCTGGTAGTTCATACCATCCCTATTACTCTGTGGCTGGGGGCATTGCTTCTGTACATGCCCCATACACCCATAGTTAAAACATCTTATATTTGATGTGAATACGTTTCTACAACACTTTATTCTCGTCGGAATATCAGTCCTCTCAAATTCCAACGCTAATCTAACACTCCTTAGCTACTCACATTACCATGGTTACTTCTTCTGTCTAATCATGAGCCACGTGGATTGCCTACATTGCTTAGGATTTCGCTACTGTTAGGTCATATGGGTAGGCAAGTGAAACAAAACAGATTCGGCACAAGAAGCAGAGTGCCCAAGTAAATTACACTTAAAGCATCGCAAAGGATCTAGCCATTCAACCCTTGATTTACATTCATATTGAGCAGTATTCACTACTTCTTCCGCCCTCGCAAAGTAGCTCTACACTTGTCGCGACCGTTGACTCTTAACCCCATGATTGTCACCACACCTCCTGCACATGTGCAACTTACGGGTCACAGCGTGCACGCCGCAGCCGTCAGGGTTCATGTAGTGCATGTTTCTACGCACAGATGTCGTTCCTCTGTTACACAAAGTGCGTTATCGACACCTCGTATGTATATCACAACCTGGGCTGTAACTGTAAGATCTGTTGCTTCATCGAGAGCAACAGAGAAAGCAACGAAGTATTTAGCCTTATTTATTAGCTGCCTGTGCAGATCGCCGGCCATAGCACTGGTACGCCTTGTCACTGTTTGTTTGAATAGACTGATTTCTTGAAACCTGATAACGTTCGTGGGACACACAAGTTCTGCAGCATCACTCAGGCACCCTTTCACAAACTCCCCTTCGGAAAAGGGTTTCCCAGATTGTGCAATTCTTAATGCGATTTTAAAACTTGCTCGCAGTGAAGATTTAGTGTGGTTGTCATTCTGGAAAATTGAGAACAGTACATTGTACAGCGTACAGTAAAACAGACAAATGTAACACAATAAACTAAGAGTTCAAGAAGTATCAGTTACTCTGACGTACAGTAAAATCGAGTTGATGTGTCTCATCCATTTTCTGAAGGACATTTAATTTTGCTTGGCGTTCTTCACTGTTGAGTACACTACACTCGTCTTTGTGATATGTATTGTAATGTCTTTCAATTGAAAACTTATGCTGGACGCCTATTATTTGGCGGCATGGCAAACACTGTGAATTTTCACCAATGGCTACAAAAAAGAATTGCAGTTCCCAGTCATTTTTAAACGACTGAGAACATATATCTCCCGTCCTTTGCTTTTTCACAGTACTTGCCATTTCTCAGTACTTCTCTGTTAAGGTTACGATCACCAGGGGTAAACGAGACTGGATATGTTGCGCTCTTGCTTGTACCACAGGGAAGTTGAGCCGCCGCCGTTCATTTAGGACACATGTCTAATAACAGATGTCGCTGTCGCTCGCTGTCGCAAACGTGCGCACATGTGCAGCACTTTCACACGTCTGCACACTGTGCAGCGTTTGGCCGGCCCTGGTCAAGAGTGAGATTTCTGACAAGGTAGTGAACAGATGTTTGAAATTCTAAAAAGAGTAAGTACAGGTTAAAGGAAAAGAACGGTAATCAACAAGACGTAGGAGAAGTTGTAGAGAAACATAAGAATGTAAGTTCAAGAGAAAGATGCTTGGATTGAAAAGGGATAGGACAAAGTTGCAGGCCTACTAACCTAGAGTTGAACCTACACATCGAGTGAGAAATGAGGGCTACCTTGATATTTCAGACAGTTATTACAACATCTATTTTAACATGTCAATTCCACTTTCTATTGTATGATGACAGGCTTTTTTTAGATAGTTCCTTGTTAGTTTACTCAGTATTACTCCTGCTGTCACACTGTCATTGCAGTGAGCGAGAAATGCTATGTATACAGTTCCTAAATGCGCCACATACATTTCAAATCGTTCATCAGTTGGATTCTTCTTCCTACAAAAAAAAAGTTAGGCTGTTAGACACTTTAGAACAGAACAAGCACGCAAGATGCTTGTGGGATGGAGGCTACTCCCCGTGAGTACCACTCTTATGTATGGGATAGAACAATATGGTAACCAGCGCACTAACCGCATTATGCAGTGTATAATGCAGTTCTCTGATTACATTATCTGGACTGTGTGGTGTGCAGTGCGATATGCTGGATGCAATGTCTGGATTATGCAGTGTGTGATGCAGTATGACAGTCTCAATGCCTAGTCTGTGAACCACACTGCATGGCATCTGCACTTGATATCCAGCGTTTGGAACAGTGTGGCGTCTGTGAGTGGCAGCCTCCATCCCACAAATGTCTTGTGTGGTTATTCGGCTTTAAAATGTCTCACAGCCCTCAACTTCTTGGTAGGAAGACAACTCCAACTGATAAACACTTCGAAATTTGTATGATGCATTGAACAGCTATCTTCGTAGCAAATTCTCCACTTCATCTCTGTGACAGACAGTTTCAAGACAGAAGCACCATTTCTAGTACATGGGAATGACAATGTGATAGCAGGAGAAATGATGAGTAAAATTGGCAAGAAAGCATCTAAACCACCTGCCCTCATACATCATAAAGTAGGATTAACTGATATTAAAATGGACGTACTGATCGAACAACTGTCTGGAATATCATAGTAGCACTCAGTTCTTCTTCAAAGTACATGTTCAGCTGTAGGTTAGGAGGACTGCAAGACTGTCTTGCCCCTTTTCAGTCCATGCATTTCTCTCTCAAACTTACATTCTTATGATTTCTTATGGATTCTTCTACAGGTTGTTTATTACCAGTCTTTATGTATTGGCGTAGGCTTTCGCCAGTATCCTGGTCGGCAAAAATGAAGCGCGAAGATCGATTAGTTAGCGCTGGATCAAGCGCGCCTATCTTGAGAGTGGCCAGAGACATACAAGCAACGCACCCAACGCCCTCTCGACAGCGTGTATTTAGGCCACTGCCGCCGACTAGAGGGCTTCACTCACTCAATCGTCCAGTTTGGCGTCTGTCAGTTAACACGCAGAGCAGGTTTAATTCGTCACAGACTATGACAGTACATAGCGACCAGATTAGCGACTATAGTGGGACTTGTTTACCTCAACTCGAATTGTACCTTACTAGCAGTTCAAATGGCTCTGAGCACTATGGGACTTAACATATGCGGTCATCAGTCCCCTAGACTTAGAACTACTTAAACCTAACTAACCTAATGACAGCACACACATCCGTGCCCGAGGCAGGATTCGAACCTGAGACAGTAGCAGCGGCGCGGTTCCGGACTGAAGCGCCTAGAACCGCTCGGCCACAACGGCCGGCTTTACTAGCAGTGAGAAACTAAAGTTTGTAATATCAAGATTACTGATATTGAATTACATCAGTCTGCAAGAGGACTATTACTGATGAGCTACACCACAAAGCATGGACTCTGTTCAAGTTAAGTAAATGTTTCCAGTTCATGTAAATAAAGAACCGTATTAATCCATGTGTGAATTGTGTTGTAGAAAGAGGTTACCGCCAACCCACAACAAAATCCTCTTCCTGGCTTCCTTGCAGTACAAGTTTCCCCAGTGGCAATGAGGATAACTCAGTGGCTATCGAAGTTAATCAGCTTGGCTAAAGATTTTGCTTGCAAGGGTTTGATGATTTGTTGTTGTGATCTTGCATGTATTTCAGGAGGGGAACCGCAGAACTAAGCAAATTTCTCTTTCCAGAAGCTTTGCTTGCTTTTTGATATAGCATATTTGTGTAAACCACAAATTCTCCGCCCCCAGCCGCCGTGTCTCAGCCGCAGACGGTCAATGCGATGGATCTAGCACACGTTTTTTAGTTTCAGAACCAAAAAATCGCTGCCCGACTGACGACGGTACAAATGCTGACTGCACAAGCAGAGAGCACAACGGACCAACCACCCAGCCCAACAAGTGCCGCCGACCAATGTACCAATGTTCTGGCAATTTAAGGAAACAGAGGAGGAATAGATTAAATACCTCAGTTCCAAGCACATTGTCAAGTTGTTCGTGTTCAAGGTACTGTGAAGTTACAATACTTCCCTTCGATTGCAGGGTCACCATTGTTCATGTTAATACGAAAACTATTCCCAACTGCGCCTCCCGGCGATCTCGTCTATGACCAAGTAATCGCTGCATTAACTCAATACTACGACCAGATAATCCTAGTAGCTGCAG
Organism: Schistocerca cancellata; assembly: GCF_023864275.1. Lineage (NCBI taxonomy): Eukaryota > Metazoa > Arthropoda > Insecta > Orthoptera > Acrididae > Schistocerca > Schistocerca cancellata. The sequence continues at coordinate 507,009,450 of NC_064631.1, forward strand.
CTGGCTATCAGTTCTTTTGCTTGCAGAAAAAGCCGAAACAGACATACCGCCAGTGGTACACAGATTTAACGGGCGTGAGTAGGAAGTATAAAGTTCAGTGTAGTTGTGGCAACTGTTAGAACATTTGCAGTGAATCTTACTGTGTTGAAATCAAGAGACAGTGACAACATATTCGGTTTAGATGCCTTTGATTCGTTTGTCCTTAGCATCCAAGACAATGTACCTTCAGTGTAGCCAGCTTACTTTAAAAATATCCCGAATTATTTTCAGAGAGAATGGGAAAAGCTAGTAACTTTGTAGTGCATGTTACATTGAAAGACAATGCACAGCCTGTTTTTCCAGGCCTACTTCCTTCCAATTGCTTTATGAGACAAAGTAGCCAGTGAATTGAAAGAATTGCAAGACAATAGTGTAATTGCTCCCATTCAAGCTAGTCAATGGGCAAATCCTCTCGTTTTGTTGCCTAAGCCTTCTGGTCGCATTCGCATTTGTGTTGACTTCAAGTCTACAGTCACCCCACAGTCAGTAGTTGGCTCTTATACGTTACCTCGACGTGACGAACTCATGGTCAGGCTTGGTGTAGGACGTTACTTTTCTTAGATAGATTTGAGTCATGCTTACTTACAAATTCCATTGGACGAAGAAACACAGAATGTGTTTGTTGTAAACAGACACATAGGACTGTTCCAACTACTTGCATTTGCCCTTCGGCAGTGCTTCAGCACCCGCCATTTTTCAACGTTACTTGGAACAGCTGACTGCAAAAGTGACATTTTGTTCCAACTACCTTGACGATATGGTCGTCTCAGGTCGTACACCAGAGGAACACATTGCTAATTTGCGTACTCTTTTTTCGAGTGTTGTCAGAAGCAGGACTCAAGTGTCGTCTCGAAAAGTGGGACTCTTTTTAAACTGAACTACAGTACTTAGGTGTTGTGATAAATAGTCATGGTGTGCACCCACACCAATCTCATTTCCTTGCAATTCGTGACCTGCCTGTTCCTCGAAATGTATCTGAACTGCAGCCAGTTCTAGGCAAGACGACATACCACATTCTGTTCGTATCGAATGCCGCTCGGATCGCAGCTCCATTGTATCGTTTGCGTCTGAAAAATATGCCTTTCGTGTGGACCAAACAGTGTCACGACGCATTTCAGAAACTCAATAATGTCTTGCTCAGTGACAGATGATCAGTGCATTTTGACCCTGCCATTTCGACGCTTCTTCCTACGGAAACGACGCTGTGCATTCACACAGAATTGGGGCACAAGACAGACCCATTGCTTTTGCCTCAAAGTTGTTAACACAAACTCAGTGCAATTATTCTCAAATAGAAAAAGAGGCTCTCGCTATTGTGTATAGTGTGACCAAATTCCATCACTGTTTGTATGGTCGCAGGTTCTATTTAGTGACAGATCACAAGCCTTTGCAGTCCTTGTTTCATCCGTCAAAGCGGTTCCTACAAGCACTGCTCAAAAATTGCAATCATGGGCTTTGTCGCTTTCGCAGTATCAGTATGAAATTAAGTACAGGCCTACGGCAAAGAATGGAAATGCAGACGCCCTAAGTCGCTTTCCGATTGGCTCAGGCTCTGATTTTGATGCCTCTATCGCATATTGTTGCCAAATCAATGCTGAGGAGTCTGAATTGCTGGAATCTTTTCCTTTGCGCTACAGAAAAATTGCACAGGCCACGGAAGCGGACCCTGATCTGAAGATTTTGTTGAATTACATTCGCACATCTTGGCCTCGCTCACTGAACCGTGTTCAGAACTCAGTAGTGCACTGATACGTTGCTCGTCGGCATAATCTTTCATTACAACAGGGTGTGTTGTTAGTTCAAAATGACAGTGGACAGTCGCATGTGCTCATTCCCAAAATGTTCCAAAAGGATCAAAAGGATGTGTTGCGATTGCTCCACCAAGGACATTGGGGAATTGTTTACACTAAACAGCGCGACGGCACTGTACTTGTCAGGATATGGACGCCCATACTGAACAGATGACATCACAGTGTCGCGCATCCGCGGAAAACGAATCCGCTCTGCCACAGACATCCTCAGCTTGGTCTCAGACTCAATCCCCATTGCAACGAGTGCACACAGACTTTGCAGAATCATTCTGGAACACTGAAAATGAAATGATCGTACGTCATTGTTGACCGGGAAACCCCACGCGGGGTGTTCTGTCGCCGGAATTGCAAGGCCTTTTTAGCTGACGCCACTTTGGCGACTTGCGAGTCAATGATGATGAAAGACACACAACACCACGTCATCTCGAGGCAGAGAAAATCTCTGACCCCGCCGGGAATCGAACCCGGGACCCCGTGCGCGGGAAGCGAAAACGCTACCGCAAGACCACGAGCTGCGGATTATGGAACACTAATCGGCTCATAGTAGGAGACTCTTTTAGCAAGTTCCCATTCGCGGTGCCTATGGCTCCTACCACATCATATAGCACCATTCAAGCATTGTCTTCCATATTTTGCATAGAAGGTTTGCCAGAAGTACTTGTGTCAGACAATGGACCACAGTCCACGTGATTTTGAACAGTTTTGTGTACGAAATGACATTCGTCATCTAACAAGTGCTCCGTTTCACTCCCAGTGCAACGGAGAAGCAGAACGCTTTGTATGCACTTTTAAACATCAGATGGCAACGCTTCGCATCACCGGCACACAGGAACAGGCGCTGCAACTCTTTCTTGCCTCCTGTCGCTACCACCCACTAGATGGACCATCACCGGCAGAGCTTCTGTATGGCCGCCGTCATCGGACGCTGCTACAATTGCTACACCCACAGCAGCATCCAGCATTGCCAATGCTCGGCAAGAATCGCTTTGCGCCGCGCGATCTTGTTCTTTTTAGCGTTTATGGCAACTAAAGGCGCTGTGAAAGAGGTACGATACAGGAACGCACTGGCCCTTTTATCTTGATTGCAGGTCCCAACTGTTTGAAGCGCCGCCACCAGAACCAAATTCGTGCGTGTCACTTGCCCAGTCATTCTGCTGCTTTCTTCCCCCAGATTCAGGGCCTCACGGGATCGTGAAGCCTTCGCAGCCGCCAGCTGGTGCCACCAGGGCACCCCAGGAGGAGCGGATGGACGATGCGCCCTCCCCCCCCCCCCCCCCCGCCCCTCTCGCCGACCCGATGGACGGGGTCCCATCGTCGCTGTTGCTGTCACCGTCACAGTCATCGTCCCAGGACACGCCCTCTGGTCTGGACTTGTACCCTGGCAGCGGCTTTCCGGGGGATGTTCCTGTTGCCTCGCAAGCCAGGTGGCGGGGTACAGTCGGGAGTACACAGTCAAGGCTCTACGTCCAGTGTCCTGCCAGTCCCTCCCACTCCACTGTTGTTTGAATCCTCCCTACATGACAACAGTGCGGCATTTTTGGGGTGGGTTGTTGGGGAGGAATGTGCTGGCGAAATTTGTCGCAAGCACACTGGTCGCCAAAGATGATGTGTGAACATCGATTAGTAGGCGCTGGATCAAGCGGACCTATCACGAGAGACGCCCACAAGCAACTCGCCACCAAAGCCCTCTCCATAGCATGTACTTAGGCCACCACCAGTGGCTGGAGGGCCCCACTCACCCAGTCAACAGGTTGGCGTTTGGTAGTTTACTCGCAGAGTGGTGTAGTGCGTCACATGCTACGACAGTACATAGCGGCCAGATTAGTGACTATAGCGGAACTAGTTTACCTCAAGCAGAATTGTACCTTAATAGTTGTGAGAAACTGAAGTGTGTAATAACAAGATTATCGATATTGACGTTAAATCAGTCTGCAAGAGGACTATTACTGATGAGCTTGTAACACAAAACATGGACTATATTCAAGTTAAGTAAATGTTTCCACTCCACGTAAATAAAGAACCGTAATATTCCACGTGCGCATTTGTGTTGCAGAAAGAGGATACAGGCCACTCTTGACAACATCCTCTTCCTTGCTTCCTTGCGGTACAAGACTCAGCACTTTACCCATAGCCTATGTTTATTTTTCTTAGAGTTCCCAACATCTGTTCACTACGTTCACTACGTGGTCTGACAGTCGAATGTGTCGCATTTTTTCCCACCATGGCATGAATATGTTAGGTAGATATTCGGTAATGGTCATATGTTGGAAGAAACTGCGAGAAGCCATACCAGAAAATATATCCTGTAGACCTTTCGTTTAATGACCATACATGCATCGTAATGGTTTTACGTATTATTTATCAGAATATTTAGAGATTTTTTCTATAACATTAAAAGGCACACACGGGAATACTACTAACCTAACTTAGACGTTGAAGTCATTTATCAATGACTGACTTATGCTGTCATATAGTGGAAACTAGAAGACATTTCGATGAAACAGCATGTTAAACACTAGTAATAAACATGTGTATAGGAAGGAAATGAGAGTTGTCTTGCTTTCAACTGATGTTGTTGTTTTTGTCTTCAGTCCAAAGACTTGTTTGATGCAGCTCTGCACGCTAGTCTATCCTGTGCAAACCTCTTCACCTGCGATTAACTACTGCAACCCACAACCCTCTGAATCTGCTTACTATATTCATAACCTATCCATTTCCATTTTTAAATTTTATAACCTACCTGCTTGATTAAGGGATCTGACATCCCACGCTCCGATCCATAGAATGTTTGTATCTTCTGATAACGACGTCCTACTGAATAGTCCCTGCCCAGAGATGCGACTGGGAAGTATTTTACGTCCATAATATTTTAGCCAAGAGGATACCATCATCATTTAACCATACAGTAGAGCTGCATGCCCACAGGAAGAATTATGGCTGTAGTTTCCCCTTGCTTTCAGCTGTTTGTAGTACCAGCACAGTAAGGCCGTTTTCGTTGATGTTACAAGGCCAGATAAGTCAATCATCCAGACTGTTGCCCCTGCAACTACCGAAAAAGCTGCTGCCTCTCTTCAGGAACTACCCCCATGAACCATGGACCTTGCCATTGGTAGGGAGGCTTGCATGCCTCAGCGATACAGATAGCCATACCAAATGTGTGGCTTTCAACTATCCACATTCAACTACTTTAAAACTCACCCAAACATTGTAATGTCTCCATGATAGTGTTAACATTATCTTGCAGCACAGAAAGTTTGCCATCTTCTGCTGATAGTGTTAACTTAATCAATCAATCAACATGAATAAATATTAGTGAGTCATAGCTGCAATGTGTAAACTCATACAAATACTTGGATGTAAAATTTAGTAGGAACATGAAGTGGATCGAAGTCAATAGGCTCAGTCGTGAATAAGGCAGATATCAGACTTCAGTTTATTGGTAGAATACTCACTACGGAAGTGCAAACAGTTTGAAAGGAGAGTGATTACAAATCATTACTGAGACCCATCCTAGAATATTGTTCGAGTGTGTGAGACATGTACCAAATAGGACTAGAAGGGATTATTGAAAGTATACAGAGAAGTGCAGCACGAATAGCCACAGGTTTATTTGAGACATGGGGGAATGACACTGAGATGTTGAAAGAACTGAACTGAGAGACTCTTGAAGCCAGAGGGAAACTATCCCAAGAAAGTCTACCGACAAAGTTCCGACAACCGGCTTTAAGTCATGACTCCTGGAATATATTTCATACCCATAAATATCGCTGCTTTAGGGATCGTGAGGATAAGATTAAATTAATTACAGCATGCGCAGAGGTATTGAAACAATCATTTTTCCTGTGTTCCACACATGAAGGGAACAGGAAAAAGCCCTAATAACTGCTACAGTGAGCATACCCTCTGCCATGCACTTCACATTGGTTCACAGAACATAGCTGTGTATGTGGATGAGATTTCATAAACAAAAACGTAGCGTTTCAAAATTATTCGTTTTATAGTTTCAGTTCCAATTTCCTACAAGTTTTTCATTATTCTAGTTCATATCACAACTCACTTTACACATAATTAATATAATTCTTGCGTCATTTTATCGGCCTCTTCTGGCCATTTTAGCGATAATTTTTGATAAGGGCAGGGGAGAGGGAAATGGAGTGTAAAGTGCTAGGGATAAACTTATTTGGCAGGAATATTGCACAAGATTTTATTAATAATTGTTTAACACAAAGTTACAAAAACTATTAATCGCGAGATCAGTGGATAGCCTCATAAAATTACTGATGGAAATTCAAAAAAGAATAAAGAAATCGTAGGAGCCGTTTTAACACACAGTTACAAAAATTTTTAACCAAAGAATCAACAGATAACCATTTCAAAATGACTGACGAAAATTCAAATCAGGATAACAGAATTCGTAGAAGACTATCAAAGGAAACAGAAAGAAAAGCAATTTAAATAGCAATCACTAATTGCCGAAACTGCAAAGAAGGCGACTTGCTGCACTCATAGAATAACACACTAATAAAACTTTTAGTCTAAGTGCTTCCATAATAGCAAAACAATTTAACAAACTCGCAAGCAAATTAACATTGAAGGAATGATTGGCTGAAGTCTTTTAATTAAACGAAAGTCACTGTTATTGAATTACAGTTCTGCAAGAAATTCTGTTGTAAAAAATATGGATACAGTGCAGTTTAGCAGAAATGCGACATTACTCAAATTGCACAGAAATCAACTTACAGCATTAAGAAATTATGTTATGAAAATAATAATAATATTAAGCAAAAGATAAATTGCTACTTACAAAAGGTGTCTTCAGTAAAGAAAACACCACACACATTGACACAAATGAGCACACCTCAGCACACATGTCTTCATCACCACCGGTAGTTCTGAGCAGAATGCGACTGTCATGTGAATAACAATCTGGAGTGGGGTGAGGTGGGGTGGGGAAGGAGGAGGGATTGCAGGTACAGGTGGGGTGAGAGAAGAGAGCTGTCTGGCGGAGCATGTGGGGACTAGAGACTGCCAGGTACAGCATTGGGCGTTGGGGTATGGGGGAAAATCCGGGAATAGGAAAGGAGAGGAATGGGGAAGGGAAACGGTATTGTAAGGGTAACTTCCATCTGCACAGTTGAGAAAAGCTGGTGGTGGCTGGGAGCATTCAGATGGATCAGGTTGTGAAGCAGTGACTGAAACCAAGCACGCTGTGTTCACCTGTATGTTTTTCCACAGGGTGGTCTACTTTGCTATTGGCCACAGTTTGGTGGTGGCCGTTCATCCTGTGGACAGCTAGTTTGTTGTTTTTATTTCTTCTCCCTGAACTTTAATTCCTACTCAAAATGTTTCTTTGGTTTCCATTACTGCTTATTCAATATACGTATTAAATAATAACAGGGATAGACTACAACCTTGTCTCACTCCCCTCTCAACCACTGCTTCCCTTTCGTGCTGCTCGACTCTTATAACTACCATCTGGTTTCTGTAGAAATTGTAAACAACCTTTTGCTCCCTGTATTTTATCCCTGCTACCTTTAGAATTTGACAGAGAGTATTCCAATCAACATTGTCAAAAGCTTTCTCTAAGTGCCGGCCGGGGTGTCCGAGTGGTTCTAGGCGCTGGAACCGCGCGACCGCTACGCTCGCAGGTTCGAATCCTGCCTCGGGCATGGGTGTGTGTGATGTCCTTAGGTTAGTTAGGTTTAAGTAGTTCTCACTCACCAGCCACCATATTACCTGCATTTTGACAGCTGCCATTCCTTCCACACTAAACAATCCCCATCATACAGCCTTGCTACGTGGGGATGGCATATCTGTAGTTACAAGACCTCCCTTTCCCAGAGTGCTGAAGGTCTCACTAACGCCTTCACAGACCGGCTTATCTCAGGAACTAGTCCGCAAACAGATTTCCCATACCATTTCCACACACTCTCTCAATCCTCATTTCACTCCCAAGAGCCAGTTACAAAAGAGTTACCCCTTTCGCACCCAATACCACCCTGGACAGGAATAACTGAATCACATCCTTCGTCAGGGCTTTGATTATCTATCATCAAGCCCTGAAATGAGGGGCAGCCTATCCAACATCCTTCTCAACCGCCATAAAGTGCTGTTCCGTCGCCCACCCAACCTCCACAACATCCTAGTCCATCCCTATGTCAACCCCTTCCCACAGGGATCATATGTATGTGAAAGACCTAGGTGCAAGACCTGCCCAATCCGCTGACCCAGCACTTCCTACCTCAGTCCTGCCACAGGCTTATATTAGCCTATGAAAGGCCAGGCCACCTGCGAAATCAACTCTGCTGCAACCACTACATAGCGTTTTATGTTGGTATAACAATCAACCAGCTGTCCACTGCCTGATTGTGGCTAAAAGCAAAGTAAACAATCCTACAGCACAACGAACAGCTGAACATATCATGCTTGATTTCGATCACTACTTCACAACCCAGTCATCTGGATCCTCCCTCCACCACCAGCTTTTCCGAACTGCACAGATGTGAGTTATCCTTACAACATGTTCTCCACTCCCAAAATTATCCTGGTCTCAACCTACGGTAACCTACTGTCCCAACACCCTCCACCCAGCAATTTCTGCTTGCCCATCCTGTCATCTCATTCCTTTTCATATTCCCTCACCTTCTTTGTGTGCCACTCTTTGCTAGTGTGCCCACTTGTCCTCGCCATACCCCTTCTTTCTCCACTTCTCCTCTCCCTGTTTTCTCCCCCACTCCCCACCTTCCAATGCTGAGGCCTAGCAGTCTAGTCCCTGCATGCTCACCAGAGAGTGCTCTTTTCTCCTCCCACCCGTACCCTGCTATCGCTTTCCCTGCACCACTCCACACTGTCATTCACGTGACAGTCGCATTCCGGTCAGAGCTGACAGCGTAGCGGTTATGTGTGTGTGTGTGTGTGTGTGTGTGTGTGTGTGTGTGTGTGTGTGTGTGAGGGTAACATAGTTGTGGGAATGTGTGTGGTTTTTCTTTCCTGAAGAGGCTTAGGCTGAAAGCTGTAATGTGTAACAGCCTTTTCGTTGTGCCTGTCTGCAATTCAATGGGCCTTCTTCATAGTGAGTAGCGATCTATTCTTTACGTGATATTGTTGATATTCCAACCTGGAGTTTCCATTGTTTGTTATGAAAATGAGGTATAAAACAGAAATACGAGGTTTGGAACTTTAATAGTGGCAACTATTTATTTACAGGTCCTACAAAATAGATACGTGTTTCAAAGTATTACTGACCTTCAAAGTAGTCACCAGCATTGTGTGTAACCCGATGCCGGCGATGTGGAAGTCGTTGGATACTCTTAGCAGTGCCAGTTGTGTTGACAGTTCGAGCGGCGCGGTCTATTGCCCGACGAATTTGTAGCAGTTCTGAAGCGAATGCCGTGAAGTGCTTCCTTCAGTTTAGATATCGAGTTGAACTCACTAGGGCTTAAGTCAGGGGAGTGCAGTAGGTGGTATAGCACTTAGCAGCCCCATCAGTCAAACAAATCGGCTACAGCTTGCAATGTACGTGCTTGAGTATTGTTCTGCAAAATGATGGTCAGGTCCTGGAGAAAGTGTCATCACTTCTGTCTCTATGCTGTTCATTTTTGGAACACAACCTACGACCAGCTTAGAGACAAAAGTGATGTCAGTTTGCAGGACACTGCTCAAGCACGTACAGTGCAGGCTGTAACTGATTTGTTTGACTGATGGGGCTGCTAATTGCTATACCACCTACTGCACTCCCCTGATTTAAGCCCTCGTGTGTTCAACTCGATTTCTAAACTGAAAGAAACACTTCACGGCATTCGCTTCAGAACTGCTACAACTTCGTTGGGCAATAGACCGCGCTGCTCGAACTGTCAACACAACAGGCAATGCTAAGAGTATCCTACGACTTCCACATCGCTGGCAACGGGTTATACACAATGCTGGTGACTACTTCGAAGGTCAGTAAAACTTTGAAACACGTATCTATTTTGTACGAGCTGTAAATAAATGGTTGCCACTATTGAAGTTCTAACCCTCGTACCAAAGCTGACGAAATTCCAACTTTCAGTGAACTGAATGTTAGATGGCTTACATAAACAAGGAGAAGTAGTAAAATTAATTCTATTTCAACTGCAAGGACGTTCGAAATTCAGTCACCATAATTGCTTCCACTTATTGGTGTATGGTGATGACGATGATGATGATGTTTGGTTTGTGGGGCGCTCAACTGCGTGGTTATCAGCGCCCGTACAATTTCCCAATCTTTGCCCAGTCCAATTTCGCCACTTTCCTGGATGATGATGAAATGATGAAGACAACACAAACACCCAGTCATCTCGAGGCAGGTGAAAATCCCTGACCCCGCCTGACCCCGTGCTCGGGAAGCGAGAACGCTACCGCGAGACCACGAGCGGCGGACTATTGGTGTACTACCTGAATCCCAGTCAATAGCCTATTACTACTTGATTCGATCTAGTAACATTAAATTAACTGGGGTTGAATGGCTGGCCAGCAAAGCCCTCAAAACAATCGTAATTACATACCAGTCAACAGTGACCAGTACTATAAAAAATAAAACAAACAGTTAAACAAGCTTAAAATGATGCACTGTTAAAATCTATGGAGTTAAGACGCCCATCCGGGGAAGCACATTTATCCAGTCAGTACACGTAAGTGGTTTTTAACTAGAGCCACAAGAAGATAGTACCACAGCGCTTCTTCTAGATGCTACGATGTACTATCGGCATAGAGGAACTACAGTATTATTTTTTGCTTTAGCAATGTATCCAGTCGATATAGAAAGGTAAATCAACTGTTATTCCACTGACGGCAACTTGAAATGCCTGACCTGTCGTACATTACAAATCAGCCTCGTTAACCACCTTGGACAACAAACTGCTTATGATACAATCTTTTCTCAGCGATAATCAGTCCTCATTTGTTACCGATGTCGACCAACTTTAGTAACTGTAGGCTGCCTTTCATTCTGAGATACGATTCCGTATGACCAGAGCCACAAAAAAGAAATCAACGCCATTGTAGATCCTAATCCGCCTCGCGTTTACGCACACCATCACCGTCCTCGCCCAGTGTTTTTTTTCTTTTTCTTTTTTAAATTTATTGGCTTTCAGGTCGTGCTCATTCAGCCAACTCAATAGTAATGTCAGTTATGACGATACGAAAGTAAGGAAAACAAAACACTCAATCCCCCAGTGAGAAAATCGATGACCTGCTCGGGAATCGAAAGCGAGCCTTTTTGATTGGTAATTCGCCGCGCTGAGCGCGCACTTACCGAGGCGGACAGAATAGGCAGCAGCCACGAGGAAAACTGCCCATAGCTACTGCAGTCCTAGTCAAAAATGGCTCTGAGCACTATGGGACTTAACTTCTGAGGTCATCAGTCCCCTAGAACTTAGAACTACTTAAACCTAACTTACCTAAGGACATCACACACATCCATGCCCGAGACAGGATTCGAACCTGCGACCGTAGCGGTCGCGCGGTTGCAGACTGTAGCGCCTAGAACCACTCGGCCACCCCGGCCGGCGCAGTTCTAGTCCGCCGCGCGGCTTCGCATACCATCACCGCCCTCGCCCAGTGTTTTTTTTTTCTTTTTTTAAATTTATTAGTTTTCAGGCCATCCTCATTTCCTCTCTGGTGATGTCGCTTACACTGAGGCGATAAAAGGCATGGGGCAGAGATATGCATACATACATACAGATGGCGGTAGTATTGTGTACCAAAGTATAAACGGCCAGTGCATTAATGAAGCCATCATTTGTACTCAAGTTTCGGACATCATGGCGGCACAACGGGAATTATCAGACTTTGGACGCGGAATGGTAGTGCGTCTAGCACGGGGACATTCCGTTTCGGAAATCGTTAGGGAATTCACTGTCCCAGGATCCGTAGCGTCAAGAGTCTGTCGAGAATACCAAAGTTCAGGCAATGTCGCACATCACGGACAACGCAGTGGCCGACAGCCTTCACTTAACAATCTAGAGTTGCCGGTGCTAACGCATAAGCAACTCTGCGTGAAATAACCGCAGAAATAAATGTGGGACATGCGACGAACGTATCCGTCAGGACAGTGTGGCGAAATTTGCCGTTAATGGGCTATGGCAGCAGACGACCGACGCGAGCGACTTTGCATGTCACACTGTCCTGGGCTCGTGACCATATCGGTTGGACCCTAGACGACTGGAAAACCGTGGATTGGTCAGATGAATCCAGATATTGGTTGGTAAGAGGTGATGGTAGGGTTCGAATGCCGCTGAGACCCCACGAAACCATTGAGCCAAGTTTTCAACATGGCACTGTGCAAGTTGATAGTGACTCCATAATGGTGTGGGCTGTGTTTACATGGACTGGACGGAGTACTCTGGTCCAACTGAACCCATCATTGAATTGGAAATGGTTGGTTCAAATGGCTCTGAGCACTATGGGACTTAATGTTGTGGATTAGCAAGACAGCCAACCCACTATGAGAGGAAGCCGAAAGGCACGCGTTTAGCTCACGCAGGCTGGCGTGAGGTCTGGAACAGGTCAAGGAAATTATACTAGCAAAAAACGTACGTAGCTGCTGGAATACTTAACTTTAATCCATAATTGGTGAACATCTCTCTTGACGGTACATGTTTTACAGCATCAATAGTAACTGGTAATGGCGCCTTGCTAGGTCGTAGCAAATGACGTAGCTGAAGGCTATGCTAACTAACGTCTCGGCAAATGAGAGCGTATTTTGTCAGTGAACCATCGCTAGCAAAGTCGGCTGTACAACTGGGGCGAGTGCTAGGAAGACTCTCTAGACCTGCCGTGTGGCGGCGCTCGGTCTGCAATCACTGATAGTGGCCATACGCGGGTCCGACGTATACTAACGGACCGCGGCCGATTTAAAGGCTACCACCTAGCAAGTGTGGTGTCTGGCGGTGACACCACACTTAACATCTAAGGTCAGCAGTCCCCTAGAACTTAGAACTACTTAAATCTAACTAACCTAAGAACATCACACACATCCATGCCCGAGGCAGGATTCGAACCTGCGACCGGAGCAGCCATTTGGACTTCATGTTCCCAAATAAAGATAGAATTTTCGTGGATGGTTGTGTACCATGTCGCCGGGGCACAATTGTTCGGATTGGTTTGAAGAACATTCTGGACATCTGGAGAAAATGATTTGGCCGCCCAGATCGCCCGACTTGAATCCCACCGACGTAATCGAGAGGTCAGTTCACGCACAAAATCCTGCACCGGCAGCACTTTCGCAATTATGGGCGGCTATAGAGGCAGCGTCTCCGGGTTGCTGCACTACGTCGGACAAAGAATATCCGACACGACGTTAGGAGCTATGCCATGACTTTTGTCACCTCAGTGTTCGTAATGCTCAAATGTGTGAGAATTGCTAAGGAACCAAACTGTTGAGGACATCGGTCCCTAGACTTACACACTACTTAAGCTACCTTATGCTAATAACGACACATACACCCCTGCCCGAGGGAGGACTCGAACCTCCGGCGGGAGAGGCCGCGCACTCCGTGACGTGGAGCCTCAAACCGAGCGACCATTCCGCGCAGCTCATCTCAGTGTAATATCTCCTTTTACAAGTGATTTCGTCACTCTCCCGAGAAAAAAGTACGTGATTTCGAATATAACCGAAAGGCGCATCAAATGTTTCTCTAGACAATTAATTTCACAAAGCATTTATTCTTTTTCCAGTTTTTTATTAGACAGTATAGAATTTACACTTACAACCGATTTCTGTCGCACTAGCAGCTGCCTTAAATATGAGTTATTAATGTTTTGTTTGGATTAACAGCTCTCACCGATGCAATTACTGAATGCTGTGACTCAGTAACGGCCGGCCGGTGTGGCCGAGCGGTTCTAGGCGCTTCAGTCCGGAACCGCGAGACCGCTACGGTCGCAGGTTCGAATCCTGCCTCGGGCATGGATGTGTGTGCTGTCCTTAGGTTAGTTAGGTTTAAGTAGTTCTAAGTTCTAGGGGACTGATGACTTCAGATGTTAAATCCCATAGTGCTCAGAGTCATTTGAACCATTTGACTCAGTGACATGAAGACTGTTCTAGCAAACTCCATCGTTTGGAAATTTTGCTCCATATTCTGGCCCCTGTTTGTATTTCACATACGACATAAACTAATGGACGATGTAAAACTTGTGAATCTCTTAACACTTCTCTTAAAATATAGTCCACTTCCAGTTACACTCCGCAACGCTTGCTTATAACATTGAGAAGGGTGACATGTTAATATGGTTTAGTATCATTGTGTATTAACGTACGTTTATTAAAGGAGCTACATTACAAAGATCTGACAGAACGCAATGCACAACAACTGGTAACAGCTTCATTTGACTTCCCAATGGTACAGAAGTGTTCCGCGGAAAAAAATCCGAAAATCGGTTTCGGTAATTACGATGTAGAACTGTAACCTATGGAACGCATCAAGACTATGACAGACTATGATGTACTAAAATGTGATCATGACCGACCTCTACGTTCTTAGCCAGTGGAGTGTAAATTACAAGAACTGACTTCAGTAGACGAAACGTGAGGCCAAGCGTAAGTATATCGTCAAAGCTCCGTGTTACCGAATGGATTAAAGTGAGCCACAAAATTTTAATGTTCATGAGTACAGATAAGATTAGCAAATGCTGATGCGGATAGCATTTCTCTGTTCTTCACGGATCTCTAGTTGTGGTTGAGTATGTGATGTAGAACACCAAATGTAAGGTGGTTATATTTTTTGGTGTAGGTCTATTCTAGCATGACGATCTTCTCCGTATTGTGCGGGATAGACTTGGCCACTGTTTCTATGTTTCGATACAGTGTATCGATACGTGGAACTGTTTCAGTGTTTCGGAACGGCTGTGGTTCACTGTTTCGAAACAGTGGTGTTTCATTCCGCCCCTGTCTCGGATAACCGGACCAGATTCGATCTCGAGCCAGACACAGAAACTGTATTGTTGTTTCAAAATAAGGCTGTTTCGGTCCACCTGTGCTTAGAACGGACTAATTGTATCGAAACAGTGATGTTTCATTCCGCTCTGTGGCGGACGAGATTCGGGCTTGGCACAGGTACTGAAACACAACACACCACTTCATGAAACACTTTCAAGAGTGTCGAAATCTTTTTGACAAGCAATAGCATGAAGCTTAAGATATCCGAAAATAAAGCTTCGTTTCTAGCTGACTGTCCTATTCCGAAATGGCGTAACATCTGCTTTATAAGCACTAACCAAACAATAAAACAACGCATATTATTCACATTCAGAATAATAAATATGTGAAAATCATTCAGTTAAATTACAGTTTTATATAACATACGCTTCTCTGTTCATGTACAGTAATAATATTAAGAAACGCAAGTAAGCCTACAACATTTTGAATAAAAAAGGGCGTAGAGTGATAGTTATTAGACATATACATAAAATTGATGTAGGGTATAATTGCAAGCAATCTGTTTGACATATCACTGCTAGTGTAATAGTGATCGGGAAGGGCTGGGAAGCAGGGAAGCATGGTGAATTTATAGTAACGGTTCGAAACACCTTGCAAGAGAAAATTTTTTTCTGTTATATTTTGTTATTTATTCGAATTATTTGGCGTACTCACTGTGCCTATTATCCACAATGATTCCCTTTGTGTGCATGGAAATTAGCAGGATGGGTATATTACCCATACTAACGGAATGTGGGAATCCCAGTAGCATATCCGTTGTTTCTGCAGTTTGCTCCCATCTCCAGTTCCGTTCGTGGTGGTTCTTCTGTCTTCAGCTATGGCTGTCCTCAGCCAATTGAAAAGTATGAAGCCAGACAATACGAAAGCAGCGCATTTGCTGCAGGAAATACGAAGCTGCCAAGACTTTCAGCGATATGATTAGCGCTCTCGCACCTCATTTGTGTTTATATGGACGTACTTATACAGTAGACATTCAAGATGCTAAAATATGTAGGTTTATTAGATTACAAAACACAAACTGTTTCACTGTTTCGAAACAGCGTATCGAAACATATCATTGTACTGTTTCATTTGTTTCGAAACAGTTACGTGTTTCAGTTTGCCCATCTCTAGTGCGCGAGATGGGTGGCGTGCGTGCTAGCGCGCGCGCTTCCCGCGGTGGACTCAGTAACTTCCGTCGGACGGTTCGCGCGGCTGTCGTGATTGGCGGGCGTGCGTGGCGCCACGTGCCTAGGGCCCCGCCCACCGCTGCTTTGCTGTTTACAGAGGGGGCGCCGACCCACCGAGTCGCGCGATGCTGCGCCGTCACGCACCACAGAGCACGCGCGGACTTCGTCCCGGACATATGCGGCCACTGTCGCCCTTTGCCATCGGGATTGTGCCGCGGCCTGTTTTCCTCTACACTGGGTCGAATGACGATCGTGTATAGCCAGGGCTGGCTGCCGCCAGTGAGTGGAGAAGACAAAGAACAACGATCTCTGAGCCAGAATAATAATTTTCAATAATTTTTCTCCGATATCACCCTTGAGCCGTGGCCGGCTTGAGTCATGCTTGCCTTGCGTTAAACCTTGGTTACAGTCCTGTGGTTTTATTTCTCCTGCGGTTATCGCGATAATGTTGCTGTCCTCTCCGTGAGTGGCAGCAGCAGCATGTATCGATACTAGTACTGCTGTACTATCTTTGGTGTGGCGGATATAGTTCCCGGCTGGGTGGTGTGTGACCAGTCAGTCGGTTGGCGTGGAGCAGCAAGAAGTCTCCATTTTGCTCTGGCTGGGGCCGCTGGCGGTGTGCACGCAAGGTCGAAGTGTAAGGTCTTGCTTGCGAGTGCTACGAAGTTCATTGCCCACCGATCTTGGACATGAAAGTTGAGTGTTCACTTAACCTACTATCGAGCCTCAACTGTTTACATTTCTTCATTGATCCTGGTTGTCGCTCTTGGGATATTCCCGCGAGCAAGAACGTGTGTGTATTCAAATCGGCTGAGATTCCAGCCATCTTCCTGTGGGGTTTAACTTAATTTATTCCCTGTTATTGAAGTGTACCAGGGGTATCTCCTGCCTTGTGGTCGTTGACGTTCCGGTTACCTGCCCTGGTCGTTGACGTTATTTTTGGCAGTGTTTTTCCTTGTCGTGTTGTTGCTATCCAGCACGGCATGTAGTTCGACAGCTGAGGTGTAAGTCGTTGTGGACGCCAATATTCTGTGTGTCGTTGTATTGAAATCTTGTGGTCGTTTTGCTGGTTGCGTGGAGCGGAACTGATTTGTTGATTGGTCGGTCTGCTGTCTGTCGGTTGGGTTGCCTTCAGATTAAGAAGTCGTTAGACAGGCTGCCTGTCTCACCTAAATGGGCGTTAGTGTTACAATCCCAGGCCGACCCTTGGAAACTTCTGTGTGTTACATAGTAATTTCCCTGTCTGGGTTTTAGTTATTTGGTTCATGTGTGCCTTCAGTCGAGTATCAATATCTATTAAATTAATGTTCTTGTCTTGCCCTTAAGGCACAAGATTGTTATCCTTTTATATGGGGCTTTCAGCCGAATTTTACGGGAGATGTTCTAAGATAAGGTCTTCTGCCTTTTAAATTGAAACTCTTTTTCTAGGCCTTAAGCCATTAAACATATTTTGTTGATATGTGGCCTTCAGCCGAGTATTAATATCTCTTAAATTAATGTTCTTGTCTTGCCCTTAAGGTGTGAGATTGTTATTCTTTACAGGGGCCTTCAGCCGAATTTTATATGAAATGTTTTAAAATACGGCCTTCTGCCCTTTAAAATTGAAACTCTTGTTTCTAGGGTTTAAGCCGTTAAATTATTTGCTGATGTGTGGCCTTTAGCTAAGTTTTAATATCTCTTAAATTAATGTTCTTGTCTTGCCCTTACAGCATAAGATTGTTATGCTTTTGCATGGGGCCTTCAGCCGAATTTTGCATGAAATGTTTTAAGATAAGGCCTTCTTCCTTCTGATTGAAACTTTTCTTATTGCTTAATGTGGGACCTCCAGCTAAGTTCCATTAAAATTAAATTGTTAAGGCCTTCGGCCTGTTTAGATTGAAGATTTAGAAAATATTTTTGGGTGAAACCTCCAGAAGAACCTTCTATTTCAATTTCTTGCTTAGGCCTTGTGTCAATGGATTTCGAGTGTGGCCTACAGCAGATCCAAAGTTAATCAAAAGAGGTCGATTAAAGTTTTGAGTGTTTTGCATCCTCTTTGTAATATTGTGTGTTGATAAATAAAGTTTGTATGTTGAGTGCAACTGACCGCAACTTACACTCCTGGAAATGGAAAAAAGAACACATTGACACCGGTGTGTCAGACCCACCATACTTGCTCCGGACACTGCGAGAGGGCTGTACAAGCAGTGATCACACGCACGGCACAGCGGACACACCAGGAACCGCGGTGTTGGCCGTCGAATGGCGCTAGCTGCACAGCATTTGTGCACCGCCGCCGTCAGTGTCAGCCAGTTTGCCGTGGCATACGGAGCTCCATCGCAGTCTTTAACACTGGTAGCATGCCGCGACAGCGTGGACGTGAACCGTATGTGCAGTTGACGGACTTTGAGCGAGGGCGTATAGTGGGCATGCGGGAGGCCGGATGGACGTACCGCCGAATTGCTCAACACGTGGGGCGTGAGGTCTCCACAGTACATCGATGTTGTCGCCAGTGGTCGGCGGAAGGTGCACGTGCCCGTCGACCTGGGACCGGACCGCAGCGGCGCACGGATGCACGCCAAGACCGTAGGATCCTACGCAGTGCCGTAGGGGACCGCACCGCCACTTCCCAGCAAATTAGGGACACTGTTGCTCCTGGGATATCGGCGAGGACCATTCGCAACCGTCTCCATGAAGCTGGCCTACGGTCCCGCACACCGTTAGGCCGTCTTCCGCTCACGCCCCAACATCGTGCAGTCCGCCTCCAGTGGTGTCGCGACAGGCGTGAATGGAGGGACGAATGGAGACGTGTCGTCTTCAGCGATGAGAGTCGCTTCTGCCTTGGTGCCAATGATGGTCGTATGCGTGTTTGGCGCCGTGCAGGTGAGCGCCACAATCAGGACTGCATACGACCGAGGCACACAGGGCCAACACCCAGCATCATGGTGTGGGGAGCGATCTCCTACACTGGCCGTACGCCACTGGTGATCGTCGAGGGGACACTGAATAGTGCACGGTACATCCAAACCGTCATCGAACCCATCGTTCTACCATTCCTAGACCGGCAAGGGAACTTGCTGTTCCAACAGGACAATGCACGTCCGCATGTATCCCGTGCCACCCAACGTGCTCTAGAAGGTGTAAGTCAACTACCCTGGCCAGCAAGATCTCCGGATCTGTCCCCCATTGAGCATGTTTGGGACTGGATGAAGCGTCGTCTCACGCGGTCTGCACGTCCAGCACGAACGCTGGTCCAACTGAGGCGCCAGGTGGAAATGGCATGGCAAGCCGTTCCACAGGACTACATCCAGCATCTCTACAATCGTCTCCATGGGAGAATAGCAGCCTGCATTGCTGCGAAAGGCGGATATACACTGTACTAGTGCCGACATTGTGCATGCTCTGTTGCCTGTGTCTATGTGCCTGTGGTTCTGTCAGTGTGATCATGTGATGTATCTGACCCCAGGAATGTGTCAATAAAGTTTCCCCTTCCTGGGACAATGAATTCACGGTGTTCTTATTTCAATTTCCAGGAGTGTATTTTGGCCCCTTTCCACAACCTAATACGCTCTGTTCTGATAGCCCAGGCATTTCAACCCTGTAGTTTCTAGCCATCGGACACTCATCTATCATGGTATGTAAGTCCAGTGCTAGGCACCAACTCTGTCCAAGTCGTCAAATTACGAAGATTTCCGTTTTTATTTGTGGATCTATCTTGGAGAATCAAAACACAGATTCTGCTGATGCTACTTCACTGATAACAAGGAATACATTCGATTCTGAAATACCACAAGGTTATGTTGTCATTTTGTGAACATGCGCAAACTTTATATTATTCCTGGTTTCTTCACTGTTAGGCAGATCAGTCAAAAACTTCAGTACATTTGATAAGACAATTTTAGATTGTTTTCGAATGTCTTCTCGCCCTTTGCGCACATTGACTAAAGTAATAGCAACGTTGTATGTAAGACAAACTCAAATCCACACAGCGTATGGTGGCTGATGCGCAGTGACCAGTTTTCGCCCAAAGCGCTGGGCGACTTCATTCGTTTGTTCAGAAGGGGAGGCCGTTATGAATTTGCGTTTGGTGCATATTGCATAGTATGACTGTTTATGAAATTTAGCTAACCTATCGAATTTTACTTTAGACATGGATGAAGGTGTCAATCTGTCACAAATCTCAAGAAAATTGGTGTGCTGTAGCAAAAAAAATGGTTCAAATGGCTCTGTGCACTATGGGACTTAACTGTTGTGGTCATCAGTCACCTAGAACTTAGAACTACTAAAACCTAACTAACCTGAGGACATCACACACATCCATTCCCGAGGCAGTATTCGAACCTGCGACCGTAGCGGTCGCGCGGTTCCAGACTGTAGCGCCTAGAACCGCTCGGCCACCCCGGCCGGCTGTGATGTAGCACCCAGATCTTGCCGCCCCAGAGATAAAATTAGTGTGAAATACTCACAACATTCCTCATATTATATAAACAATCCGAGATATCAAAAAGAGATTTTGGCAAATGATAGCACACAAAGAGGAGAGTATTTTGACGTATGACAAACTGCCTATTGGCTTCTGTCTCGGGTTCTTCGGCCGACGTTCATCTAATGATTTTTCTGACGTTTCGCCAGCACGAGTGGCTGGCATTATCAAAGCTTCACCCTCCATTGCCGGTGGTGAACTGGAGGCGAGCTCGCGGCCGCAGACTATACGTACCTGGCGCGCCAACGTCCGCGGGCTTCTCTGCGGTCATTTCCGGTGCGGTCCTCCTCTTGCTACCTGCGACAGTCGTTCGCTGCAGTACGGGAAGCCAGGATCCGTTTACCTTAAGGCTTTCCTCTTTCTTGTTGAAACTGTTCACGTGTTTTTGGATTTCTACAGCTTCTCTGAACAAGCGCGTGTGATAGTGCTTCTCTACAGCCGGAACTTCCGTGTCGGCGAATTTTATTACGTGGTCGGTCTCATTCAGTGCGTGCTCTGCCAGGGCCGATTTCTCCACCTGCCCCAACCTGCAATGTCGCTTATGCTCTTTGATCCTGGTGTTAATGGATCGTCCAGTCATTCCGACATAAACTTTTCCGCATGTGCAAGGTATACGGTATATTCCCGACCTTGCAAGTGGGTCTCTTTTCTCCTTCGCCGATCTAAGACACTCTTGATCTTCCTTGTCGGTTTGAAAGTCGTCTTTACGCCGTGTTTGCGCAATATACGGCCGATTCTGTCCGTCACTCTGGGAATGTATGGCAGAAAGGCCGTACCCGACATTTCTTTTTCTGGTTCCTTACTTCGCCGAGTGTTTGGCTCTGTTACACTTCTAATGTAATTTGTGGAGTACCCATTGGTAGTCTAGGTACCTGAACAACATCCAACACTAAAGAACACACACATGCACACAAAATCACAAATGAGTAATAGTCAAAATCCAGGCACTTACCCCAGGGACCTACGCATCCTGGCGAGAAGCAACACCCAGCCTGGATGGAAGGATCTTAATTGTGGTTCCCCTTAGCTGGGCCCAACCCGACGGATACTTAACGTAGATCGGGGAAAACCACCGTCCAGGCTGAGTTGCCGCGTAACCAGGAGGCGGGAACTGGTCTTACATGCATATGTACACACATACACACACACGCACATAGCACATACATACAAGAACACACACAAGAGGATATGCAGTCAAAAGGTGACATGACACCTGTAAACAAGGGTTAACTCCAAGATAGGCACCTACCATATGAACCTACGCCTCCCGACGAGAGACAACACTGGGCCTGGATGGAAGGATCTTAATTGTGGTTCCCCTTTGCTGGGCCCAACCCGACGGATACACAATGTAGATCGGGGAAAACCACCGTCCAGGCTGAGTTGCCATATAGCCGGGAGGTGCCAATCATTCATCAAGCGAGAACTTGTCTGACAAGCACACATACATACCCACAACCACACATAATGACACACACACAGACCTAAACAAATTCAATAAAATCACTCCATCACATCTAGACTAGTTAATATTTAATTTTGCACTATGTAATAGTAAAAAGCTAACTAAGTTTACAAGTACATATGTGAACTGTGAGTGGCGGCCAGCGTCTTGAAGGTCATTCCAAGACCCTGACCGCAACCCACACATAGGTGGTGGTAATTTCTCTATCCTTTTCTTTCCTATCTTTCTGTTTACTCCTTCTTAAATTCAAAATGAAATTGTTTTCCATTTCCGTATTATTTATATTATTTGTAACGTATCTAAAAGCTGCACAACGAACAAGTAACGTAAAAGCCCGCCTCCACGTGGCAAGACTTGGGCAACAGTGTGAGTGGGATCGGGAACAGGGGAGGTAACTCACATAACCACTCCTGGGCCCGAGCCCAGTCACAGTGGCTAAGAGGCTTAATACGACCCACCATAAGCAATTAGAAGGTGGGTGAATAAATAAAGAGCAGCAAAAAAAAAAAAAAAAAAAAAAAAAAAAAAAAAAAAAAAAAAAAAAAGGGTACCCATTGCTCCTCAGAACAGTTTCCAGGTGTTGCATTTCTCGTTTGAGGTGTTGAGGCTCACATATTCGTCCTGCTCTCGTTACGAGCGTACTAATCATGCCTCTTTTCTGGCTCGGGTGGTGGTTTGACAGTTTGTGCAGGTATCGGTCCGTGTGTGTCGGTTTTCGATACACGCTGTGTCCCAGGTTTTCGCCGTCCCTTGTGACCAGCACATCTAGAAATGGCAGTTTCTTGTCCTTTTCTACTTCATGGTAAATGTTATGTTGGCAGGGAGGCTGTTCAAGTGTCTGAGGAATTCACCGAGCTGTTCTTCACCATGGCTCCACACCACGAAAGTATCACCGACGAACCTGTACCACACCTTAGGTTTGCAAGTCGCCGAGTCCAGTGCCTGTGCTTCGAATTGTTCCATGAAGAAGTTGGCCACCACTGGACTGAGAGGACTACCCATGGCGACGCCTTCCAGCTGTTCGTAGAAATCGCCATTCCACGTGAAATAGCTCGTGGTGAGACATGCATGGAAGAGCTTTTTGATGTCTTGCGGGAACATGGAACCGATGTGCTCCAGAGCGTCGCTGAGTGGCACTTTCGTAAATAACGAAACAACATCAAAACTGACCAGGATGTCGTTTGGCGCAAGTTTCAGTTTCTTCAGCTTCTCAATGAAATGTCCAGAGTCCTTAATGTATGTGCCGGTCTTTCCCACGTGTGGCTGGAGCAGAGAGGCCAAGTGTTTCGCCAGTTTATACGCTGGTGAGCCAGGATCGCTAACGATCGGTCTCAGTGAAACGTTGTTTATATGGATCTTGGGTAATCCATACAGCCGAGGTGGTAGGGCTTCTGTGTTGCGCAGGTTTCTCTGTATGTCGGCCGGCAGAGAAGACGCCTTGATTAATCGATTCGTATTCCGAGTGATACGCTGCGTCGGATCTGCGCTTAGTTTTCGGTACGTCGTCGGATCTAATAGGTCTCGGATCTTTTGCTCATAATCTTCGGTCTTCATTACGACGGTCGCATTCCTCTTATCGGCAGGCAGTACCAATATACTCTTGTCGGCGTTGAGATTCTTAATGGCTTGTACCTATTCTTTCTTCAGGTTGCAAGCTGGTGGTTTTGCTCGGCGCAGTATCCTGGCTGTTTCAGTGCGTATTTCCTCTGCCCTTTCACAAGGAAGGGTCCGAATGGCTGCTTCGGTGTTGGCAATGATGTCCTCCATAGGTATAGTTCTCGGGATGATAGCGAAATTCCCTCCTTTTTGAAGAACAGACACTTCCTCTTCGGTCAATTGTCGTTCAGTGAGGTTGACCACTGTGTGTGACATGTCGGGAATCGCCTTGTGGGTCTGCTTCCGACATCTTTCAAACTTTTTCTTTTGCCGCTCGGTGCAGCGCTCGAGTTCGTTCTGCATGCTCCTGTGAGTGATGCTGTCGATCTTGTCCCAGTCGTCTCGATGCATTATGCTACTTAGTTTATAGAAAATGTCCAGAAGTTCCTGATCCGTTCTTGCCAAGTCTCTCCGTGTTGTATGTATTCGCTCACGAAGAATAGCTCGTTCCATTCTGTCGTAGATACGATATGCTTGGGAGGTGGTGAATAGGCGCTTGCATCTCAAGAACTTCGGTGTAGCACATTCATCTCGGCACCGTGACAGAAAGGCGAGAGAGGACATCAGTCGCGCATTCTTCTTCCGTCGTTGGTCAAGGCGTCGGTACAATCTGCAAATCTCCTCCCCGTAGAGGCGTAATACAAAATTGTTAAGGCTTTCGTGGCCACTTGTTGACAAACTGCCTATTGGCTTCTGTCTCGGGTTCTTCGGCCGACGTTCATCTAATGATTTTTCTGACGTTTCGCCAGCGCAAAACAACATCAAAACTGACCAGGATGTCGTTTGGTTTCAGTGAAGAACAGCTCGGTGAATTCCTCAGACACTTGAACAGCCTCCATGCCAACATAACATTTACCATGAAGTAGAAAAGGACAAGAAACTGCCATTTCTAGATGTGCTGGTCACAAGGGACGGCGAAAACCTGGGACACAGCGTGTATCGAAAACCGACACACACGGACCGATACCTGCACAAACTGTCAAACACCACCCGAGCCAGAAAAGAGGCATGATTAGTACGCTCGTACGAGAGCAGGACGAATATGTGAGCCTCAACACCTCAAACGAGAAATGTAACACCTGGAAACTGTTCTGAGGAGCAATGGGTACTCCACAAATTACATTAGAAGAGTAACAGAGCCAAACACTCGGCGAAGTAAGGAACCAGAAAAAGAAATGTCGGGTACGGCCTTTCTGCCATACATTCCCAGAGTGACGGACAGAATCGGCCGTATATTGCGCAAAACACGGCGTAAAGACGACTTTCAAACCGACAAGGAAGATCAAGAGTGTCTTAGATCGGCGAAGGAGAAAAGAGACCCACTTGCAAGGTCGGGAATATACCGTATACCTTGCACATGCGGAAAAGTTTATGTCGGAATGACTGGACGATCCATTAACACCAGGATCAAAGAGCATAAGCGACATTGCAGGTTGGGGCAGGTGGAGAAATCGGCCCTGGCAGAGCACGCACTGAATGAGACCGACCACGTAATAAAATTCCGCCGACACGGAAGTTCCGGCTGTAGAGAAGCACTATCACACGCGCTTGTTCAGAGAAGCTGTAGAAATCCAAAAACACGTGAACAGTTTCAACAAGAAAGAGGAAAGCCTTAAGGTAAACGGATCCTGGCTTCCCGTACTGCAGCGAACGACTGTCGCAGGTAGCAAGAGGAGGACCGCACCGAAATGACCGCAGAGAAGCCCGCGGACGTTGGCGCGCCAGGTACGTATAGTCTGCGGCCGCGAGCTCGCCTCCAGTTCACCACCGGCAATGGAGGGTGAAGCTTTGATAATGCCAGCCACTCGTGCTGGCGAAACGTCAGAAAAGTCATTAGATGAACGTCGCCGAAGAACCCGAGACAGAAGCCAATAGGCAGTTTGTCAACAAGTGGCCACGAAAGCCTTAACAATTTTGTATTTTGACGTATGTTTATTAATGAAAACTTCATTATCTGCCATGATATTCCACTAACTACAGACTTTTTTTGTAAATGAGTCTACTTTCTAAGGGCGGTTACAATGTTGATGTGACTGTATTCATGAAAATGTTTTAGAACAGTTAGTACTATTCTGTCTACAGCACGTAACCCATCTCAAAGCTTCATTCCTGCTACAGACATTCTTATCAGCTGCGGACTATACAATTACCAGTGGAAAAACTCTTCTATTGGAGCACAAAACATGCGAAAATGTTCCTATTTATTTTTAAAGATTCTGACAGGGAAATGGGATACAGCTGCCTTATTCAATCTTCCTCAGCACCTTTAAAAATTTTCCCAAAAAGTTTGGCATGCAAACATATTTAAACTTTTTTTACATGCAATTCATCTCATACTCGTACAAGTTCCCCTAACTGTAACTCACTCAACCCACTACTCCAACTCTGTAAGTTACTCATACCCATCCATTGCCCATTGCCCTTTCTCACTCATTCAGACCAACTCATTGTCATTGTCACTTTGTGTCACTGTCTCCTGTGTCACAGACACAGTCCCCTTCCTCCTGTCCTACTATTACAGTCTCCCCTCACTTACATTGTCTTCCTCTTGCTGCTCTTACTGCTAATCTATCATTTCTTCCATCCTACTATTGCTGTCTCTTCTCAGTGTCACTCTGTCACCATTCCTCATTGTCATTGTCATACACTCTGTCAATAATTATCACTGACTTTCAACCACTTCCACTTTCTCTTTCCCTTTCACCACTCCCAGCACTATCTGTTTAACTTTTTTCCTAGCACTTTTCTGCCACCGACAACCACACTACTGGCCATTAAAATTGCTACACCACGAAAATGACGTGGTACAGTCGCGAAATTTAACCGACAGGAAGAAGATGCTATGATATGCAAATGAATAGTCTTTCAGAGCATTCACACAAGGTTGGTGCCGGTGGCGACGCCTACGTGCTGACATGAGGAAAGTTTCCAACTGCTTTCTCAGATACAAACAGCAGTTACCTGGTGAAACGTTGTTGTGATGCCTCATGTAAGGAGAAGAAATGCGAACCATCACGTTTCCGACTTTGATAAAGGTCGGATTGCAGCCTATCGCGATTGCGGTTTCTCTTATCGCGACATTGCTGCTCGCGTTGGTCGAGATCCAATGACTGTTAGCAGAATATGGAATCGGTGGGTTCAGGAGGATAATACGGAACGCCGTGCTGGATCCCAACGGCCTCGTATCACTAGAAGTCGAGATGACAGGCATCTTATCCGCATGGCTGTAAAGGATCGTGCAGCCACGTCTCGATCCCTGAGTCAACAGATGGGGATATTTGCAAGACAACAACCATCTGCACGAACAGTTCGACGACGTTTGCAGCAGCATGGAATATCAGCTCTGAGACCATGGCTGCGGTTATCCTTGACGCTGCATCACAGACAGGAGCGCCTTCGATGGTGTACTCAACGACGAACCTGGAAGCACGAATGGCAAAACGACATTTTTTCGGATGAATCCAGGTTCTGTTTACAGCATCATGATGGTCGCATCCGTGTTTGGCGACATCGCGGTGAACGCACATTGGAAGCGTGTATTCTTCATCGCCATACTGGCGTATCACCCAGCGTGATGGTATGGGGTGCCATTAGTTACACGTCTCGGTCACCTCTTGTTCGCATTGACGCACTTTGAACAGTGGACGTTACATTTCAGATGTGTTACGACCTGTGGCTCTACGCTTCATTCGATCCCTGCGAAACCCTACATTTCAGCACGATATTGCACGACCGCGTGTTGCAGGTCCTGTACGGGCCTTTCTGGATACAGAAAATGTTCGACTGCTGCCCTGGCCAGCACATTCTCCAGATCTCTCACCAATTGCAAACGTCTACTCAATGGTGGCCGAGCAACTGGCTCGTCACAAGACGCCGGTCACTACTATTGATGAACTGTGGTATCGTGTTGAAGCTGCATGGGCAGCTGTACCCGTACACGTCATCCAAGCTCTGTTTGACTCAATGCCCAGGCGTATTAAGGCCGTTATTACGGCCAGAGGTGGTTGTTCTGGGTACTGATTTGTCAGGATCTATGCACCCAAATTGCGTGAAAATGTAATCACATGTCAGTTGTAGTATAACATATTTGTCCAATGAATACCCGTTTATCATCTGCATTTCTTCTTGATGTAGGAATTTTAATGGCCAGTAGTGTATGTTGCACTGCCACTCGTTCTCTCACACTGCATGTTATTCCTGCTCTCTTTCTATAGCACAACCACTGTCCACTATCTTTCCGTATTTATTACTTCCCTGTCACTTTGCCACTGCCACTGTTTTCTTCTCCCTCAGCATAAAAGTGCTACTATGTTTACATGCCAAAATTTGTGAAATTTTTTTAAGCTCTTGAGCAAGGCAGAATGAAGTAGCTGGTACCAAATTTTCAGTCAGAGTCATTTAAAATAAGCCTTCCCGACTAGCCGTGTGGTCTAACGCACTGCTTTCTGGGTGGAAAGGCGTCCTAGTCCCCGGCACGAATCCGCCCAGGGTATAGTGTCGAGGCCGGCCTGAGCTTTTTTTTTTTAAGGCGGTTTTCCAGCTACCTCGGCGAATGTGGGCTGGTTCCCCTTATTCTGCCTCAGGTACACTACATCTACATATACGTACTCCGCTAGCCACCAAGCGGTCTGTGGAGGAGGGCGCAATTCGCGCCAAAGTCATATTTCCCCCCTCTGTTCCACTCGCGGATCGCAAGAGGGAAAAACGACTATCTGAACACCTCACTACGAGCTCTAATTTCCCTTCTCTCTGTATGGTGATCATTGCGCGATTTGAAAGTTGGTGGTAATAATATATGCTCTACATCCTCGGCGAAGATCGGATTTCGGAATTTAGTGAGCAACCCCTTCCATTTAGCACATCGTCTACCTGCAAGTGTATCCCACTTCAAACTTTCTATGAGATTTGTAACGCTCTCGTGATGGCTAAATGTACCAGTCACGAATCTTGTAGCCATTCTTTGGACCTTTTCAGTCTCTTGAATGAGACCCCATACATACGAACAATACTCTAAGACTGGACGAACTAACGTATTGTAAGCAATTTCCTTTGTTGAAGGACTGCATCGCTTTAGGATTCTACCAACAAACCGCAATCTAGAGTTCGCCTTGCCCGTTAGTTGTGTAACAGCGATTGCTGCGCTAACACTGTCTCCACGTATGCATACACCATAATTACTCTACCACGCAAACATTAGGTGATACACTCGTCTGGTATGAGACGTTCCCGGAGTGGTCCACTGGGGGGGACCGAACCGCACAATAACCCTGGGTTTGGTGTGGGGCGGCGGTGGGGTGGGTGGACTGCTGTGGCCTGTTGTGGGGTTGTGAACCACTGAGGGCTACGGCGGGATAAAGCCTCTCCGTCGTTTCTAGGGCCCCGGTTTAATATACGTACACATTTAAAATACTCATTTTCCACATTCCCTTCTTTTCCCTGCTGCAGCAGGGTATGAAAAGAAATTTATTGGTCAGTAAAAATTAGGCAGTTTACTTACGTCAAACTGAAATAACAACAGCTATTTTTACACTTCAGACAGAATTTATGTGCAAAAAGATTTTGCAAGTGCTTTAGTACCACAACACGCGGTTCCCAGATGATAACGGAGACACTCTGCAGCAAATTTCTCCGTGTTACGTCACTTTATAAACTACGTTTTCGCTTCACACCGGATTTTACAAGTACAAGTAGGATAATTTTTAACCTCTCTATCTCGGAAAAGGATAAAGACATGAGGAAAATTTTCAATATTGTTCGAGATTGGGGTCTTACGAATATATCGAAAGAAATTTGAGCGACTCGCAGTGCATAGCCGTCTTGGAACCCTCGGCTGGGTTCTGGTCCTCTGGTGACGGTGAAAATATAGCAAAAGCACTTTTTGTAGGGTTTTACGAGGAACAGCCATGAACTAACATTGCCTCCAAAAGTCCTATCAAGCCCACTGTAGATCACATCAAAGATAAAATAGAACGAACCTATTTCCTCCATTTGCCTCAGTAGGAGAAAGTGTGTAATATTTCATACTTGATCCTGTACTCCCACTAAGACGATCCTTCTGTTGAGTATACAAATGGCCCCTAGTCCAAGGGATATCCAAAACGCTTGACTACCTTTTGATCACCAGTAGAACACGAGGTATGAGCACCGGGAAATCCTGTTTTCATGCGCGGTGTTTTGGAACATGTTAGGTACGCACTCTGTCGCATGCGTACGATTACGGTGCGTTTGTGCTACATCCCCTCAGCTCTCACATCGTCTTTATCGGTAAATCCATTTTCCCCACAACTGCGCTGCCCTGCCCACCGCTGTGATTTCGCTCCAGGCGACGATTGAGGTTGCTGTAGCATTAAAGTATCATAACAGCGCAACAAATTAACGTCAAATTCTCTGTGCATGTTCCAATAACATATGGTAAAACTTGATGATAATCAAGCACAGTCTGTTTCTTGCTGCTTATTAGCAATTTTCTGTGGCTGCGTTTCATCACAGATCACGAAGCAACTGCAAGAACTACTTAAACTACATCTACAACTAGCCAATCACTTTAATTCCGGGGTCTGGGACTGGATTGATGGTGTTACCTGGGTGATCGCCGATTCTGCACATAAGAAGACCTCGAGACGTCAGATATTTAAATTCTCTCGTCTCTCTGGCAAACCATCGCTGGAGGCTCCACGAAAGACTGTCATCAATCTCACGAACCTTGAGGTGACTGGGGATGCAATTTCTGTACTAGAGAAGGGACTTAATTTTGCTCCCACACCTAGGTTCACGCCGGTAGCGGACATTGTCAGTGCAGTTGAACAGGTAGCTGCGCGACTACCACCTGAAGCAGCTGAAGAAGTACGCCGGGAAACCTGTCGTGCTCTGACGAGAACTAAACCGATCGAGTCGAATATTACCAGCAGGGAGAGGGCACCCATTCGAGACCTGAGACAGAGCCCTGAGATTGTTGTCTTACCGGCTGACAAAGGCAATGCTACGATTGTTCTTTCCCATAAGGACTACATTGAGAAGATGCAGAGCCTGCTAAATGACGAATCTTACAGGAAAATCAACGCTGACCCCACCAAGAAGGTGGAGAACAAGACTAGAGCTCTTCTCAAGGACGCAGATTTAGCAGAGGGTGTTGCCAAGAAATTGACACCTCAAGGACCTGTACCGCCAAGACTTTATGGACTCCCTTAAGTTAACAAAGAAGGGCTGCCGTTACGCCCAATTGCCAGCAACATTAGGTCACCCACATATTTACTAGCCAAATACCTGGAAGAATTACTAAGCGCTTACCTGGGTAAATGTCCTCATCACGTTCGTAATTCTGTCGATTTCGTAAAACGTCTCGAGAACTTCAAGCTGAAAGACTCAGATATCCTGGTGAGTTCTGACGTTGTTTCATTATTCACCAGGGTGCCTCTTCGAGAGACTGTTGAGCTTATTGCACAGAAATTTGACGAGAAGACGACCGACATTTTCAAGCACGTTCTGACCTCCTCCTATTTTCTCTTTAATGGAGAATACTATGAACAAACAGAAGGAGTCGCAATGGGGAGCCCACTTTCGCCTGTGGTCGCGAATTTCGATATGGAGTACTTCGAGGAACCTTTGGCGTCATCCAAATGGAAACCTACTTGTTTTCTGCTTTATGTGGATGACACATTCGTGATCTGGGCCCATGGAAGGGACAAGCTCTTAGACTTCCTTACACACCTGAACTCCATACATCCGAACATCAAATTCACTATGGAGACCGAAGCGGAAGGAAGATTACCATTCCCGGACGTCATGGTCAAAAGAAGAGCGGATGGCCCCCTGGGCCACGGGGTATACAGGAAGAAAACGCACACCGACCTGTATTTGCAAGCGGATAGCTGCCACGACCCTGTGCCGAGGAATGGTGTGCTGAAAACACTGGTGCACAGGGCGCGCACCATCACTGACGCCCCAGAGTCTGCCCAATAGCTGGAACACCTCAAAACTGTATTCCGGAAAAATGGGTACTCCGAATGGCAGAGGCGGCCGCTGTGACCGAGCGGTTCTAGGCTCTTCAGTGCGGAACCACGTGACTGCTGCGGTCGCAGGTTCGAATCCTGTCTAGGGCATGGAGATCTGTGACGTCCTTAGATTAGTTAGGTTTAAGTAGTTCTAAGTCTAGGGGACTGATGGCCTTAGATGTAAGTCCCATAGCGCTCAGAGCCATTTGAAATTCGGAATGGCGGATCAGACGTGCTCTCTGCCCCACCTCTACAGTACAGCGTGTGGAGACGGAAGAAGTCACGGAGAAAGAGTTAACCACTCCGTATATACCATATACTGGCGCACTATAGGGGAAAATAGGACGAATATTGAGCAAATACCGAGTAGGAACTGTCTTTCGCCCATCAAATAAAACGCGAGTATTGTTAGGGAGCGTCAAGGCGATCTCGGTTTGTCAATGTGAGAAGGCTTATATTCCACAGACAGTGCGTACCATCGGAGATCGTTACCAAGAACATCAGAGGCACACTCGACTTGGGTACCCCAACAAGTCGGCAGTCACAGAGCACTGTTTGTCCAAAAATCACGAAATGGACTACTAACATAACAATATTGGGAGAGCGTCGTTAGAGAGGCTATTGAAATTCATACCAGGGACGGACTCATCAACCGAGATCGCGCTTAGAACCTCAGCAGGGCATGAGAACCAGCATTGAGTCCAATAAAATGACGCCCAGTAAAGGAAACGAACGGGCGACTAGGGCGGACGAGGCAATTACACCGACGCCACCACAGACGCCGACGCCGACGCCAGCGTCTCTCCGACCGCTGACGCGCGGGCGCGGACCGCGGAGAGAACGCCTCGCGAGGAGAGGGGATTTAAGACTGTCGCCAGCCCTCAGGAGCTTAGCGCTGCTGAAGATGCTGCCGCTGAGCGCCGTGCGGCAACTAACGAAAATCTTCAACTCCGTGCTTGGGACCTGCAGCTTCCCATCTCCATGGAAACATGCGGAAGTTGTAGCGGTCCCCAAGGCCGGAAAAGACCTGCGGCTGCCGCAACACCACAGGCCCATCAGTCTGTTGCCCCCAGTCTCGAAGGTTTTCGAGAGGCTGTATGTTAAGAGGCTGTGGCGACACGTCGGGGAGGAAGGCCTGCTCCCTGACGAACAGTTCGGCTTCAGGAGGGGCCACATAACACAGCAGCAGCTACGTCGACTGGCAGAGCAGGCGACGGGGGCGTTGGAGCGTCGCGAGTATCTTGGGGCGGTACTCCTGGACGTTTCCAGAGCCTTCGACAGCGTGATACGCTCCAGCTATAACTTGGAATCGTCATATTCATCCATATAATTTGTGTGACGTCCCCGTTTCTTCTCCTTCCTTCTACGAATCTCGTCATCACTAACTCTGTAACTATTCCTGCCATTGTCAAAAGTTTTTGTCTGGTAAACTTATCTAACCTGCCAGAATCGCAGGTTCAGTTACCTTACGCTTATTCTCGATTAGGCATTATTAAATGTTCGTACAATGCGTTTTCCGCACTATTCCGAGAATAGAACTGAAAGCGGCTGCTAACTGGGGAGCGTACAACTCGTTGTGTAGCGATCTGTCAAAAATTTCGTGACAAAATTTCATTTTCTTAGATAAACCGAGAAGATAATATGTAATCTTTCTTACCCATTGTTCGTCGCGCGGGGAGTGCGGTCTGACGCGTCTTGCCACGGTCCGGGCGGCTGCCCCCGTCGGAGGTTCGAGTCCTCCCTCTGGTACGGGTTTGTGTGTTGTCCTTAGCGTAAGTTAGTTTAAGTTAGGTTAAGAAATGTGTCGGCTTAAGGACCGATGACCTGAGAAGTTTGGTCCCTTAAGAATTCACACTCATTTGAACATTTCTTACTCATTGTTCCTGTTAGTCGTTTATTTTTCCTCTTGTAGTCTAAATCTATGGATTTTGCTGATGATAATAACAACGCTGATCATTCGCACACCCAGTCAACCACATAAACAAACACTGATTGGCATTCAGCTGTTCGGGTTTATTCGGCTCAGCTCTTGTAGCCCCGTGGCCTTTTGTTTGCGAGAGAGTTTTTTATTTCTAGATGCAATGGGGATTCCACTGTTAAAGATATCAAATACGCTATGCACGCATTCAAAAATGATTCATTCAGAAACCAACTTAAAATGTGTTCAAATATGTCTAAAAACCAACTGAGACGCGTTTCAAAATCATATGAATAATCGAGAGACCAACGTTCGCTGGATGCTAAGGCGCTTTGTGAAACAATGTTTTTTCTTCAAGGAAATAAATTTGGGCCCCCCTGAAATTGCCGCCCGGGGCAGATACACCTGTGTACCCCCTCCCCCCCTCATCCCCCACCCTAGTGAGTCACGCACTCTTTCAAATACGTCTGGTTTCATTCGGATTGCGTCACACAACACTGCACACGCGCTCCACAGATGGGCATACACCAAAGTCTTTAAATGTCCCCATAGCCAGAAATCCCACGGATTCAGGCCGGTGAACGGCGAGGCCATGCTACTGGACCTCCTTGGTCAATTCATCGATCATGAAACGTTGCAGTGAGGTACAGTCACAGGATCCGTAGAAAAAGAGTTGGTGTATCGTCGTGTGTAAACTATAGTCGTTCTCTTTCTCCAAGTGTAGTGTTCTTCAAAAGCATTGGTCATTCATTGCACAGAAAGCGATGGAACACACTTATGTATCTTGGTAAATTACGAGGGGCGCTCAATAAGTAATGCAACACTTTTTTTTTCTCAGCCAATTAAGTTAAACTGCGGAATTTGTTGTGGGACATGTGGAATATTTCCGCTTTAGCCTAAATAATTTCACAAAGTTTGTGATGACCTCTACCCACAGGAAAAATAATTATCAAAATCTGAACTGTGAAGTCATCCAAAATTATAGTTGGAAAACCACACTCTCTGTTATACTTCTCAATTGGTCACTGGACTCGCATTCGGGAGGACGATGGTTCAATCCCGCGTCCGGCCATCCTGATTTAGGTTTTCCGTGATTTCCCTAAATCACTCCAGGCAAATGCCGGGATGGTTCCTCTGAAAGGGCACGGCCGACTTCCTTCCCCATCCTTCCCTAATCCGATGAGACCGATGACCACGCTGTCTGGTCTCCTTCCCCAAACCAACCAACCAACCAACCACTTTGTTTATGAACTGAAAACTCTAATATTCACGAGAAACTGCTCTGAAATTAACCTGAACGGACAAAATTGTGTATGTATTCTCAGAAACTTCAAAGACATCTAAGACAATATCTGAAAGGAATTAGGAAAAGTGACAAAATTTCGTGAATCACACACAATACTGTTAATGATCGCATGAACACTGGGGGGTTTCACCATACATCTACCCACTTTTGAGTATAACCAGTGTGTCTTAATGCCGGCCGGAGTGGCCGTGCGGTTCTAGGCGTTGCAGTCTGGAGCCGAGCGACCGCTACGGTCGCAGGTTCGAATCCTGCCTCGGGCATGGATGTGTTGTGCTGTCCTTAGGTTAGTTAGGTTTAAATAGTTCTAAGTTCTAGGCGACTGATGACCTCAGAAGTTAAGTCGCATAGTGCTCAGAGCCATTTGAGCCATTTTGTCTCTTAATACTACGACTCGTAGCAATACAATATCAAAAACTTTTATTACTGGGTAAACAGTCCCTACGTGATTTGACAGCTGACATTTATAATTCCCGCTCACGTCAGGAAATGCACCAATACGGGAACAGCAGCTTTTACGTTATTGGTCAGGACGCAAGCAATTATGGCGGTCGCCGTGATTTTCGCACGAAGCCATATTTCGCGACAAAATACTCTTATTAGTCACTGTCATATATCTAGTCTCATAACAATACATAAAACTACATAAAATAACTACAATAATTTTGCCATGCAAGGAGAATTAGTTCTAACGAGAGGAAGAAGTATATATTTACTGGTGTTTCAACAATGACTACCAGGCATCTTTTAATTCACTGATTGTAATTTTATTTTCGTTAGCAGAAAGCAAACATAAACTAAACAAAGAATTTATTTGAATAGAGTCTGTAAGTCTTATACTTTTAATAGAGAAAGAAAGTTTCTAGGTGAGGGGATAGCGTTCGGTGAAATCTCTTAACTTTTTGTTGCATATGAAGCGTTGCGTTGGGCAGCACGATGTCGGCGGGTGACGATGATGAGAGCAGGATACAGGCAGTTCCGCTGGTTAATCTTCTCCGGCGAAACGCAAATAAAGTTCCGACACAGCTGTATCATTAACCCCGTGGTGATAAACAAACCACAAGACGCCAGTATACGACCGTTGTTGACATGTCCTCTCTTTCAAAGTACATTACGTAGACATCGCACGTTTTTACACTTTATGCACTGTCCGTGATGCTATCGTCCATAATTACACAGTTCGTCACGTTCATATAGTCTTAGCCACAAATACACAGTTCATAGATTTGTTCTTGTGTGTGAAGCACACCGTAAACAATGTCCACTCTGTTCTCGCATTTCAAACTTCGACAACGTCACTGAAAGTCCTTTATATTGCACAGTTAATTAAAGTCTTCACTTTCACGGCTTGATAGAATGTGATATACAACAGTTCCACCACCCAAAACCAATACCAGCAAAGTTCATTTGCATAAAAGCACAGTTCGTGTCGTCCACAACAAAGTAATGTTAGCGGCACTTTCACAGTCCGGTTTATTTGCTCTTAATGTTCGCTGGCGATGGCATTACATACCGCAGTGGTAAAGAGAATTAACAATCTGATAGTTCGGTATCACTGTCCATACAATTACGTATGTCTTTCATAAAAAACAGTACTATTTTTCCGCGCACGCTTCACAGACACACCATCCACCATCCCCTCTACTACACAACAACCTTTCGACTATCGATATCACTATCGCTGTCCCCTGTCTATAGATGTTATATCGTTATCGTAAATTACATAAATCTTTATAAATGTTATTGACTGCATTTTTCACAATTAATAATATTCCAAAAGAGAACTTTACAAACTTTACCAGAGGTACAAAGCAAGAAACATACTTATCCATTGGCAAACGAAATAATCACAATTACATCTTTACATTTAAAAACCACAGTAGAATGTTACATAATCACAATTAGAAATGCCCATATGAACAAAAGAAAATGAATAGAAATCTAAAGAAAATCACAAAAAAATTTATATGCGTAATTAGCAATGCCTTCACAAGTTCCTATATGTAGCCTTCAAAAAGACGTCTGTAATGGAGGTGTATTGTCTTTAAGTTTCTTTTGGCAGAAAACCAGAGCATCGCAGATATTCGTGGGCGCTTCCAGAATGTCTACGGAGACCTGACAGTGAACAAAAGCACGGTGAGCCGCTGGGCGAGACGTCTGTCATCACGGCAACAAGGTCGCGGAGACCTGTCCGATCTCCCGCGTGCCGGCCTGCCGCACACAGCTGTGACTCTGGCAAAGTTGGAATGCGCGGACACATTGGAGGTGATCAAACACCTCGCTGCATAGCTGAACGTCTCTGTTGGTAGTGCTGATACACTTGTCCACCAGCTGGGGTTCTCAAAGGCGTCTGCCCGATGGGTTCGTCGCCGCCTAACAGAAGACCATAAAGAGCGACGAAGGACCATTTGTGTGGAATTGCTTCCACGTTATGAGGCTGGTCGTAACAATTTTCTACATTGTTACAGGCGATGAAATACGGGTTCATCACTTCGAACCGGAAACAAAATCCATAGAGGGTCGCTATACCACCTCTCCTCCGAAGAAAAAGTTCAAAGCCGCACCCTCAAACGGTTAAGTCGTGGAGACTGTTTCGAGGACTCTGAAGTGGTTGTTTAATATCCTCTCTCACAGTGCGACGATCAATTCGGAGGTGTATTCCGCTACCCTCAGGAAATCGAAGAAACGACGTCATCGTCTTCGTCGCCACAAAAATGGAACGGAAACGAATTTCTCTTTCTCTGTGACAACGCAAGGCCTCACACCCAACAGAGTCTCAAAAAACATCATTGGACTGTTCTTCCTCACCCACCCTACAGCGCGGATCTCGCGTCTTCCTTCATTTTGGCCCAACGAATCATGCACTCCATGGGAATCAGTATGTGGATGATGGGTGATTTATTGAAGCAGCAAGACGCTACCTCCGACGTCGACTAGTAAAACGCGGGCTTATGGCCGTCGCATTGAACGGAGATTATGTTGGGAAACAGTTTTTTTTAGCCAAAAGAGGGGAATAATATGGTGTATTGTCATCCTGAATAAAACCAATCCGCTTTCAGGAAAAAATGTGTTGTATAACTTATTGAGTGTCCGTCGTATATGCGCAATGAACTGTGAGATAAGCTGGCTCACATCACCGAATACTGCACATGAATCATAACAAGTACTGGTTTCCAGACGTATAATTGTAGGAAGTTTTCTCTAGTTCTGACCAATACTACTTTTTTTTTAAAAAAAAATAGGCTGTATTTGCAGTGACCCTATAGTGTCAGTGGAACCCAGTCTCCGAAGCATATTGAGCACGGGCAACGATCTGCGTCGAATTAATGTGTCCTACGGTCGTTTCAAACGAAACTGCGATCTAGATAGTACGAGCAAAGTAAAAACAGCGTGCATCTCCTGTGTACATTGAAACCAGCTACGGTGATGTCTATAGTTAAAGCAAGTGTGGGTAGATCAGGCGAGTTTGAAAAAAAAAGTATCAGAATTATTATCAACTCTTAAGGAAGCTGTGAATGATTCACGCGAGAGGTCGAGGGTTATAAACACTTCAAAAGAAAACTTAGCTGATAATACTGAGTCATAATTTGGCGAATTATCTTCAGAACTGAGGACCGGCTCAGCCATTGGAAAACATGAGGCCCCTTGCAAAGAGAAAGTGAAGACGATAACGTGAACGTCAAAGATGTTTTCTTTTTTCAGTACTGAGAAACTGGCTATAGTGAAGAAATTTCTTCAGCTTGCACACCTGATCTGCATAGAGTTTCAGCTGTAGCCAACTTTCAGGCTCTTGGCATCGTGTGGGTTGCTGTAGTTACAGAGAGTATTGCTCATCAGTGTGGGACCCGTACCAGGTCGGGTTGACGGATGAGATAGAGAAGATCCAAAGAAGAGCGGCGCGTTTCGTCACAGGGTTATCTGGTAAGCGTGATAACGTTACGGAGATGTTTAGCAAACTCAAGTGGCAGACTCTGCAAGAGAGGCGCTCTGCATCGCGGTGTAGCTTGCTGTCCAGGTTTCGAGAGGGTGCGTTTCTGGATTAGGTATCGAATATATTGCTTACCCCTACTTATACATCCCGAGGAGATCACGAATGTAAAATTAGAGAGATTCGAGCGCGAACGGAGGCTTTCCGGCAGTCGTTCTTCCCGCGAACCATACGCGAGTGGAACAGGAAAGGGAGGTAATGCCAGTGGCACGTAAAGTGCCCTCCGCCACACTCCGTTGGGTGGCTTGCGGAGTATAAATGTAGATGTAAAGTGTATTCCACATTGATACATCCCGTCCAATTAGCTTCTTTCCATTAATTGCGCATCATGTTTCAATCCCGCCTGGGAGACAAAAACTTTGAGGAATTCGGAGTCGACGCATCACTGCGTGTGCACAAAAGTAACATTTATAATTCCGAACAGCTCTATGCAGTACACAAAGCGATGAGTGAATGAGGTGGTATTTGATTCAGGTTTCCGGACAGAGAACGTTCTCAGCAAAATAAGTTGTATTAAAGTCATTTGTTGTTCGCTTTAGACGCTTGCGAGTATCTACTCCGATCTGGTTTGGTTTGTAGCGTAATCTGAACCTCACCAATCCGCCCGCTGCCACAATTTGATGCGTTTTTCGACATAGTTTGTGTATACTCAATGCTTTCTTTTTCATGTTGTGTGTAGTGATCATTTGGCATTAAAAGGGTGACTGCGCCAACCTCTTCACCTTAAATATTGCTCGATCTATTTGACATCCTGTTTCTCTTAGATTAATTGAAAATAAGGCCTCATTAAACAACGTATAGTGTCTTATAACAGCTACACTCCTGGAAATGGAAAAAAGAACACATTGACACCGGTGTGTCAGACCCACCATACTTGCTCCGGACACTGCGACAGGGCTTACAAGCAATGATCACACGCACGGCACAGCGGACACACCAGGAACCGCGGTGTTGGCCGTCGAATAGCGCTAGCTGCGCAGCATTTGTGCACCGCCGCCGTCAGTGTCAGCCAGTTTGCCGTGGCATACGGAGCTCCATCGCAGTCTTTAACACTGGTAGCATGCCGCGACAGCGTGGACGTGAACCGTATGTGCAGTTGACGGACTTTGAGCGAGGGCGTATAGTGGGCATGCGGGAGGCGGGTGGACGTACCGCCGAATTGCTCAACACGTGGGGCGTGAGGTCTCCACAGTACATCGATGTTGTCGCCAGTGGTCGGCGGAAGGTGCACGTGCCCGTCGACCTGGGACCGGACCGCAGCGGCGCACGGATGCACGCCAAGACCGTAGGATCCTACGCAGTGCCGTAGGGGACCGCACCGCCACTTCCCAGCAAATTAGGGACACTGTTGCTCCTGGGGTATCGGCGAGGACCATTCGCAACCGTCTCCATGAAGCTGGGCTACGGTCCCGCACACCGTTAGGCTGTCTTCCGCTCACGCCCCAACATCGTGCAGCCCGCCTCCAGTGGTGTCGCGACAGGCGTGAATGGAGGGACGAATGGAGACGTGTCGTCTTCAGCGATGAGAGTCGCTTCTGCCTTGGTGCCAGTGATGGTCGTATGCGTGTTTGGCGCCGTGCAGGTGAGCGCCACAATCAGGACTGCATACGACCGAGGCACACAGGGCCAACACCCGGCATCATGGTGTGGGGAGCGATCTCCTACACTGGCCGTACACCACTGGTGATCGTCGAGGGGACACTGAATAGTGCACGGTACATCCAAACCGTCATCGAACCCATCGTTCTACCATTCCTAGACCGGCAAGGGAACTTGCTGTTCCAACAGGACAATGCACGTCCGCATGTATCCCGTGCCACCCAACGTGCTCTAGAAGGTGTAAGTCAACTACCCTGGCCAGCAAGATCTCCGGATCTGTCCCCCATTGAGCATGTTTGGGACTGGATGAAGCGTCGTCTCACGCGGTCTGCACGTCCAGCAAGAACGCTGGTCCAACTGAGGCGCCAGGTGGAAATGGCATGGCAAGCCGTTCCACAGGACTACATCCAGCATCTCTACGATCGTCTCCATGGGAGAATAGCAGCCTGCATTGCTGCGAAAGGTGGATATACACTGTACTAGTGCCAAAGGTGGATATACACTGTACTAGTGCCGACATTGTGCATGCTCTGTTGCCTGTTTCTATGTGCCTGTGGTTCTGTCAGTGTGATCATGTGATGTATCTGACCCCAGGAATGTGTCAATAAAGTTTCCCCTTCCTGGGACAATGAATTCACGGTGTTCTTATTTCAATTTACAGGAGCGTATATTAATTACAGAGACTTCGGTATCAACTTCGCTTATTCAAAAGGAAATATTTATCTCAAAGACACGAATTCAACTGATTTCACTGTCCGCAGTCCGACAAGCAGATCAAGGTAATTAAGGTATTTAGAACTCAGAATTTGTCGTTTCTGAACACCTAAGGGGGAGAAAGAAAAGGAAAGGAAGGGAAGGGAAGTATTGATGTCAGCTGCATTGAGACATACGAGGGGCGTTTGAAAAGTCCGTGCAAAAATAAAAACTACTTACGTGTTTGGGGTAAACTTTTTTTATTTTTCGACATAGTCTCCTTGTAGACTTATACACTTCGTCCAACGCTGTTCTAATTTGTTGATCTCTTCCGAATAATAGGAATTGTCCAAGTCTACAAAATAGCTATTCGTTGCTGCAGTCAGCTCCTCGTTTGAATAAAATCTTTGTCCTGCCAGACATTTCTCCCAATCAGGGAACAAATAGTAGTCCGAGGGATCCAAGTCTGGAGAATAGGGGGAATGTGAAACGATTTGGAATACTATTTCCAATAACTTTGCGACTACAACTGCTCAGGTGTGTGCTGGTGCATTGTCGTGATGGAAAGGGAGTTTCTGAGGTCCAATCGCCGACGTTTCTCTTGCAGCTCGGTTTTCAAACAGTTCAATAACGATAGTTTTACCCTTTTCCAGATAGTCGATGAGGATTATCCCTTGCGAATCCCAAAAGACAGTCACGTAACCTTTCCGGCCGAAGGAATGGTCTTCGCCTTTTTTGGTGCAGATTCTCCCTTGATAATCCATTGTTTAAATTGTTCTTTGGGTTCAGGAGTATAGTAATGTATCCATGTTTCATACACAGGGACGAAACGACTCTTAAAGTCCTGCGGATTCTTCCTGAACAGCTGCAAACCATCCTTGCAACACTTCACACGATTCCGTTTTTGGTCAAGCGTGAGCAATCGCGGAACCCATCTTGCAGATAGCTCTCTCATGTCCAAATGTTTATGCAAAATATCATGTACCCGTTCATTCGAGATGCCCACAGGACTAGCAATCTCACGAACCTTAACTCTTCTGTCATCCATCACCATATCATGCGTTTTATCAATGGTTTCTGGAGTCGTAACCTCGACAGGGCGTCCAGAAGGTTCAGCGTCACTTGTGCCCATATGGCCACTCCGAAAATTTTGAAACCACTTATAAACTGTTCGAATCGAAGGTGCAGAGTCACCGTAATGTTTATCAAATTTCTCTTTAGCTTCCTGAGGCGTTTTGCCTTTCAAAAAGTAATGTTTAATCACCACACGAAAAACCGAGCGAGGTGGTGCAGCGGCTAGCACACTGGACCCGCATTCGGGAGGGCGACGGTTCAATCCCGCGTCCGGCCATCCTGATTTAGGTTTTCCGTGATTTCCCTAAATCGCTTCAGGCAAATACCGGGATGGTTCCTTTGAAAGGGCACGGTCGACTTCCTTCCCCACCTTTCCCTAATCAGATGAGACCGATGACCTCGCTGTCTGGTCTCCTCCCTCAAACAACCCAATCACCACATAAAATCCTTTTTCGTCCATTTTTTGACAATCACTCGACTTCCTTGATTCACACGAATGACAAACGCAAAGAAATAGACCAATATAGCTGAAACTTGGTGTGCGTTCTTTCCAAAGATGCTACTAACTAAACATGACCTCGATACGCACCGGTGGTGCCATCTCTCGGACTTCGCATGGACTTTTCAAACGCCCCTCGTAATGCAGAATCAGTGTTTATCTCAGTTGTGCGGACTACCTGGGCACGCCTCTTGTCCGGGTCTCACTCCTACTGAGCGCTACCTGTCCGCTGTTCCCGTCCCATGTCCTGCATGCTCTCTACTTTGAGAATCCCTAAGGAGATGGAACGTCTTTGTGCACCCGCAATGATGGTGGTGGATTCATTGCCCATCGAGGTGGATCAGTTATTTGAATGTGTGGTGTTTGTTCTTTCGGAGACGCCCGAATAGTTTAGTACTGTCCAATTGGTAACTGATACAAGTCACATTCAGCTACACGTGGTTGGACTAACACATCAATTGGAAGGCAAAAAACTTAACATCTAAGGAAGATTAACCTGTTAACTACGGTAATAATTCTGCTCCTATGTCTGCTGAAACCTTGAAAGAAAGGTGGGTGCCCAAACTGACCGGATTTCCAATTGAGTATATTGAGATATGAAGATGGTTTGAACAATAACTTCGCACAAACAAAACAATCAACATGAGTTGAATTACGGGATACACACTAACAATGTAAAATTTTAACACCAGGAACAGAAAAAAATAGTTGCCCTAAAACCTGCCAAGAAATTCCATTTATATCATCAAATGTTCGAAATACGCGTTGTTTACTGTAAGCTATGTTTACAGTCGCTAATGCAAGGACTTTGTTTACACGGTGCAACCATGTGATGTTTTCAGTTCTCTAGGGTTGTTGGAAGTTAGGCGCAGAGCAATTCTTGTAGGTTAACTTTGAGAAAAAAGTCCAGTGGAGTCAAATAGAAAATCACAGACCAACTGAAAACTCTTTCACGTCCTAATCAGTGATCAGGAGACAGTTGAGTGAGCGCATTCCCAGCCACAAGCGAGATGCGAGCCGGGCATCCATCGTCCTGAGACCACATTTGTCTACGTAAAAGGCACAGTCAAATGATACCGAGACAGACGGTAAAAAATAAGTAAACTCTTTGTTATTTCAAAAACAATCGCTGTAATTGTTAATACTTTTATTCCACTGTGACACAAGATGGCTAGTGCCTTCATGAGTTTGTGGTTGTGGGGAGAGGTCAGGTCTTGTATAGAGCATGTGTAAGGGGTTCCCAGAAAACATCTGAAGTGTACTAGGCATAATATTAGCAACATGTGGGGGGGGGGGGCATTTTGTTGGCTGGTTGTTTCGACTAGGCTGCAGAAATTT
Source organism: Schistocerca cancellata (assembly GCF_023864275.1). Classification (NCBI taxonomy): domain Eukaryota; kingdom Metazoa; phylum Arthropoda; class Insecta; order Orthoptera; family Acrididae; genus Schistocerca; species Schistocerca cancellata. The sequence goes on from NC_064631.1 coordinate 507,053,410, forward strand.
TGGAGAGAAGCCCAGACACACCCTCAATGCAGTTCCGATCTCTCTCCACGCGACTTCCGTATTCTTGGGGCCCGGAAGAAAGACATTCGTGGCCATCGATTTGCTTCGGAGGAAGATGTGCACGGTTGGGCACAATCAGAGAAAGTACTCGTACTGGATGCTGGGGTCTGGAGGTAAGTCGACGGTCTAATGCATCCCAACGGTCTTCCGTTGGGTTCAGATCGCGACCCTGGAAAGGCCTATTTAAGGAATGTTGCTGTCCAAACCTTGCCTCACAGTTGCTGCTTTGTGACAGGGTGCGTTGTCATGCCGATGCAAGCATCGTCGTAGGCTGTGCAATGTGTTCACATCGTTCCGCATATAGCATTTTTCTAAGTGCAGTAAGGGGACCGGCCACACCCTACCATAACACCACCTACTTCATACTTCACTGTTGGCACAACACGACGGCAGGTAACGTTTTTCAGGCGTTCGCCAAACCTAAGTCTTTCCACCGGATAGGCACAGCGTGTAGCGGTGAGGCGTAATTCCAAATCGCTCGCCTCCAGTCATTCATTGTCCAGAGGTGTTGCTCTTCACACCTCCTCCAGTGTCCCTCTGCACTCACTACAGAAATGTGTGGTTTTCAACTCTCTAAGCACAGTCATTATGTTTGCCGGACTGCTGGCGATTCCTTCCGCTAGTTTCATGTGATTTTTTACATTTAGTCTCCGCAATTCTCGACGGCCCCTGTCCTTCAGTACATGCGGTCTGCCTGATCTTCGTTTAGCTGTTCTTTCGCGTTTCCATTTCACAATCACATCACCAACAGTCGACGTAGGGAGGTTTAGAAGGATTTGTTACTTAGGTGACATCCAACGAGTAGTCGATGTTCGAAGTCACTGAGCTCTCATGATCGACCCGTTCCGTGCTCTCTTACTCTAAATTCTGCCTCTAGCATCAGAGGTCGAAGGTTTTTGTCTCTTTCGGTCATTTCCTCCAATTGTGCGTGTGGTGTGTAGATTTCTTGCCTGTAGTGTGTTCTTTTTTTGTAGAGTGATGTTTTTCTTCTCTGCTGCTACTCGATGAGTAGCGATTTAGATCTTTTGTACGTGTTGAGTGCTTGGTCGTACTGACCTAGCGTATTAATCAGTTCGTTTTGCGACTTTCTCGCGTTGGCACAGAACTGTTCTGCCAGAGTGCGGAATCGCGTCTGCAGTTTCTCTATGTCTGCGTCAATATGCAGGTCTTCAGTAGGGAAACGCGGTGGTGTGTGTAGGACTCGTTGGAGCGCCCAGTTTTGTATCGTCTGTAGTCGTTCTATCATCGATCTGGCAGCGTAACACCATGCAGGGCACGCGTACTCTGTTATAGGTCTAATTAGACTTCGATAGACGGCTACTGCAGTGCCTGGGACAAGGGGACTAGTGCTGTTGTGGACTGGGCAAAAGATCTGCACCCTGCCAAGGGCCTTCTTGCGAAGTGCCTCAGTGTTGTACTTCCACGTCAGGAGCTTGTCCATGTCAGACCGAGGTACCCCGCAGTATTTCTGCAGGGGAGGTTTTACCCTTGCAGTTGCAGCATTTAAATAGGTCTTCTGGGGGGTCAACCTTTTCAGAGACGTCTAGTTATCATCATGGCCTCTGTCTTCTCTGAGTCCAGAGAGATACGCCATTTCTTGCCCAGTCATCCGTCCTGTTTAGGGCAGTTTGTAGATGTCTCGTTACCAGGTTCCTGACCGTCTAGCAGGAGAAGAACACGGTGTCGTCTGCATACTGCGCTGTTTATACATATTGTGTGGTGGTGATGTCCGAACTGTATAGATTGTGCGATGTCGGTCCGAGAACGGAACCTTGTGGGACCCCTGCGTGTATTCTTCTCCTGCTTGACAGCGAAGTATGGACCTTCACGGAGAGTGCCCTACTGGAGAGATAGCTTTTCACTAGTTTCACGATCTTTCCTGGGTATACATTTTGTGGAGTAGCCCGGTGTGCCAAACTGAGTCGAAGGCTTTTGCTACGTCTACTAAGACAGTCCCACAGTAGCCTTTCCGTTTGAAGCTTTCTGTGGCTGCTTCAATCACCCTCATTATTTGTTGGGGGCCTGAATGTTGTTACTGGAATCCAAATTGGATTTTGGACAGTATTTGCTCTCTTCTGATGTGATCCTGGAGCGGTACTAAGAGGAGGCGCTCGTATAGTTTACTGAGGGTAGGCAGCAGACTAACTGGTCTGTAGTGTTGCGTGGACACCGGGTCTTTTCCTGGTTTTGCTATCGCAACCATTTCGGCGTGTTTCCGCGTAATTTCATTTAAGGTGTCTGCTAGGTGGGATATTGCCGTAGGCCGGATATGTCTTAGTAATTTGTTGGTGAGCTGGTCGTGCCCTGGTGCCTTTTTTTTATGGCAGCGAATTGATGGTGCTCGCCACATCTTCAATACTGAAGAGTGGCGTGTATTCATCATCATCGTCTGTCTCTAAAAAGGTGGCCAGCTGTCTGCAGACGGTTTCGAAGTGTTCCCTGTCCTGCGCCTCTGCTGACGTGAATTTTTTCGAACATGTCGGCTAGTGCATTTGCTTGATCTTCGGTGCTGAAGTACAGTCCACTTTCGCCACGCAGAGGCGGCATTTTTGGCGTCTTCTCGTGAACGGCTTTGTGGGTTGTCACAAACTGTGGTCACCTAATTTGACAGTTGATAGTCTTTCTGACCATTGCTGGTTGCGGTACTCAGTGAGTGCTACTTTCAGCTCTGTTGTAGTCTGTTGAGCAGTCTTGTGTTTTTGTTCCCAGTAAGTTTCCATTTTTTGGCGATCTTGTTTTTATGCGGAATTTGTGCAAGCAGGTGTTGAGGAAGCTGCCTGGAGCGAGGTGCTCCCGCTGGCGCAGGTGTGGCCTCCGCTGCCGCCTGTGGGATCGCTTTTACTGTTACTCTTGATTTACTTTTATACTGGCGGGTCCACCTCCCGTGACATCTAGCGGTGAACTCCGCATTACACAGTCGAACCCGGATGCTTTTGATCATGTAGTATACTTGATTAAACTGAGAAGTAACATTTATTACTGTGTTCAGACAGGAGTTATGTAGCTGAAGCTGTCAGCTAACGTCAGTTTAAAGTAACTAGGCAATCACGTAGTCAACATTACAGACATTTTAATATACTCTTACAAAGCAAAATTACTTTGTGAGAAGATACTGTTGATAAATGCTGACAGTCAAGCAGAGTAAATACTGTAATTTCAGTGCGTATGTAATAAATGTTAGTACCATTTGCAGAGCTTTTTGTATACTACTTCAAGTGTGCTTCTACTATGTGTAACTGTTAGTGGGACTGTGATTAGAAATATGACGTTGTGGCCATACTGTAGGCGTCAACAGTTATTAGAGTTTGGATTCCTCCGCGTGCGCCCGCATCTCGTGGTCGTGCGGTAGCCTTCTCGCTTCCCACGCCCGGGTTCCCGGGTTCGATTCCCGGCGGGGTCAGGGATTTTCTCTGCCTCGTGATGGCTGGGTGTGGTGTGCTGTCCTTAGGTTAGTTAGGTTTAAGTAGTTCTAAGTTCTAGGGGACTGATGACCATAGATGTTAAGTCCCATAGTGCTCAGAGCCATTTGAACCATTTGAACCTCCGCGTGCACATAAGGTATCCTCATAATTAGGCCTCATTCTCGCAAATAAATTGGCCTTTTAGTGAATATTCCATTATTAAACAGTTCTTGCTGTGCTGTCTAACTAATAGAACCGTAGTACCGCCTATTTCCGCATAGTTAAGATCCCGTATTAGATTTTGTAGAAAAACACCGCATTTGTGTTACATATACCAACAAGCTTTGAGTTATTCATTCATTTGCATTCACACAGCAGCAGAAAACTGATGTTGAAATTTCGGTTAATACATTAACGGCAAGAAACTCCACGCTTACGGCGAAAGTTGTAGGACCCTGCCCAGTCGTCTAATATAGGGTGCGTAGGATGCTGTTTTCTGGGATCGCTAGACAACAATTCAGGCAAATCATATTACTGGAGTTTATTACAGTAAGTTGAACTGACAATACTTAGCTTTGCGTATTCACAAAGGAATGTCGCAAGCAAATGGCAACATGCAAATAATGAATGTCCTTCAGTTTATCCCTTTAGTGACCAAATTATTTCCGGAAGCTGTAGTCTTTTTATGAACACTTTATTGGGCTTAGAAACCATTCATAAAATCATAGTTTAAATCTTGAAAGTGAGAGTTTAGCCTACGAGTATAAATAATTTGTGGGAACTATTGTTCCTACCGAACTCTGGAGTAACTTCACTTGCTAATTTAAAAAAATGTATTTCCTTTATTTTTTAGTACGAAAACATGTTAAACATTACATTTATATTTGTATTAGTTCATACTGTCCTTTGAGTTCACTAAGGTGATGTACTATGGAACTTAGAGAAGCATGGTGCTACACACAAAGGTACACGACAGTTGCTACACATTATTTTTGTTCTCTTTTCTTTGTTCTTGGTGCTACATTGACAGCATCATCTGTTTGTTGTACCTAGAGATGGGCAAACTGAAACACGTAATTGTTTCGAAACAAATGAAACAGTACAATGTAATGTTCCGATACGTTGTTTCGAAACAGTGAAACAGTTTGTGTTTTGTATTCTAATAAACCTACACATTTTATCATCTTGAATGTCTACTGTATAAGTATGTCCATATAAACACAAATGAGGTGCGAGAGCGCTAATCACGTCGCGGAAAGTATGAAACTATCACATAGGCGTCTTGGCAGTTTCGTATTTCCTGCAGCAAATGTGCTGCTTTCGTGTCGCGTGACTTTCATACTTTTCAATCGGCTGAGGACAGCCATAGCTGAAGACAAAAGAACCACCACGAACGGAACTGGAGGTGGGAGGAAACTGCAGAAACACACATTCCGTTAGTATGGGTAATATACCCATCCTGCTAATTTCCATCTACACAAAGGGAATTATTGTGGATAATAGGCACAGTGACTATAGACTCACAAATAACGCCAAATAATTCGAATAAATAACAAAATATAACAGAAATTTTGTTTGTCTTTCAAGGTGTTTCGAACCGTTACTATAAATTCACCATGCTTCCCAGCCCTTCCCGTACACCATTACACTATCAGTGATTTGTCAAACAGATTGCTTGCAATTATACCTACATCAAATCTATGTATATGTCTAATAACTGTCACTCTACGCCTTTTTTTATTCAAAATGTTGTAAGCTTACTTGCGTTTCTTAATATGATTACTGTACATGATCAGAGAAGCGTATGTTATAAAAAAAGTGTAATTTAACTGAATGATTTTCACATATTTATTATTTTGAATGTGAACAGTATGCGTTGTTTTATTGTTTGGTTAGCGTTTATAAAGCAGATGTTACGCCATTTCGAAACAGGATAGTCAGCTAGAAACGAAGCTTTATTTTCGGATATCTTAAGCTTCATGCTATTGCTTGTCAAAAAGATTTCGACACTCTTGAAAGAGTTTCATGAAGTGGTATGTTCTGTTTCAGTACCTGTGCCGAGGCCAAATCTCGTCCGACACAGAGTGGAATGAAACATCACTGTTTCGATACAATTAGTCCGTTCCAGGCACAGGTGGACTGAAACAGCCTTATTTTGAAACAACGATACAGTTTCTGTGTCTGGCTCGAGATCGAATCTGGTCCGAGACAGGGGCGGAATGAAACACCATTGTTTCGAAACAGTGAACCACAACCGTTCCGAAACACTGAAACAGTTCCACGTATCGATACACTGTATCGAAACATAGAAACAGTGGCCAAGTCTAGTTGTACCTTTTGTAGGGAAATGAGTTCCAACTTTCTCCAGACAAACTTCATCTGGTACTCCAGACACACCTCTTTTTGGTGTTTGAAAATGAACAGGCCTTCCTCTTCTCTTACGACTTTAGAAGCCAGAGATAAGCTGCCTTGCGAAGTGTAATCTAAATGTTAGCTGGTCTGCTTCTGTCTTCTGTAGTTTCCACATAACGTAGGAATTGACAACTGCCAAATCCACAAGAAAGAAAAACAGTTTGTGCCACCACTTCCATGAACGACGGCCTACAGCATACCGTTCACGCAGCTGATCAAATCTATCCACACCTCCCATTATTTTATTATACTCTGTCACAGCGAATGGGCAGAATACTTCACTTCTGCTTCCACTAACTTACCTTGTAATATTTATGTAATTTTCAGTCAAATCCAGCAAATATACACGAATACTATCTCCCTCATAAATATAAAAGTAGATAAACACAACACAAGTCACTTCACACGCAAAAGGAAAGCACAGTATCCAAAAAACGCTGTAGCGGTCGAAACAGTGGCTCGTTTTCACGCGGGAACTGCGCTTCTGCATTGATCGACTCACAGGGTAGAAATACAACAGCTATCGCCTAGCCCTTGACAACCTACACATAGCACACTCTAACAGATATGGTAGCACAAGTTAGAAGCGGCAACACGGATTACCACTGAACTTACAGTCAAAACAAATAAGTGGGAACTATTGTTCCCACTGGTCACTAAAGGGTTATACAATTTCAATGCAAGCAAAACAATTCAGTTCATAAGTCACTGATGTAGCGTTTCTATGATGGCTCGTTTTCCACTGCCCACGGCTCCGCAGCGCGGCGCTTCTATTCCCTTCGTGTAGATGCCGCTCCAGTTGTTGTGTCGTCCCACTCAGCGCACTATTGGCCGTCTCAGTGGCCTCTTTGCTCTTCTTCCGTTCCTCATCGTTGTGCCAGCGCTTGTCGTAACGCCGGAACACAAGTGAAATTAACTGAATTGTTCAAACTGACAGATTTCCAGAATGCTGGTTTCGATCATAATTTTTTGTTAATATGCAGAGAATAAACGATTGCGGGCTCTATGGAAACCAAGGCTTACCGATACGGCAACCTTTTTTTTCTTCTTCTTTATTGTATTTTCCCTTTATACAAAGGTGGGCCGGCAGCAGCGTACAGATGCCGCTCTTCGGCCAACAGAAAAAAACACATAGCAAACAGGGAGACACAGAAATAGAAATACATGAATGGTAAAAACAGAAGACACGCACAAGAATAGTAATGAAGGCGTTCGTCGGAAGGCACTGGTTGCAGAAACAAGGTCCACAGTGCACACAAACGAAGGTAATCAGTTTTACACTCGAATGAAAGAGTACACCGATGATAACACTGACGCACAGAAACGAAGAAAACACTGTTGCACTAAACGCTGGTGACGATCTTTGGTACAGAAAACACTGAACACACTTAATGAGATGGGGGACAGGGGGGGCTGCCACCGGGTGTAGGGCACAAGCAGGGGGAGGGGGGGGGGAAGAAGCCAGCAGGAGAAAAGAAGGGAGAGGGGAGGGGAGAGGGTAGGATTAGGTGTGGAAGCCCAGGGAACAGGGGGGGAGGAGGAAGTGGGAAAAATGGGAGAGGGGAGGGGGAAGAAGAAAGTATGGTGAGAAAGAAGAGAGAGGGAGCCCTGGAGGAAAGGGGGGTTGGGGGAGAGGAAGGGGAGGATTAAATCTGGTAGGAGGGGTATATAGAAGGAACGAGGACATCATCAGGAAGAGGGAGCTGGCGGAAGCCACCTTGGAGAGTATACGGCAACTTTTTTTCCCCATATGGGCAGGGGAGGGCTGTCAGCAGCACAGTGGCACAATCCGCTGCTCTTCAGCCAAGTGACATGACAGCTAATACAGGAAGAAAATGATACATGAAAAGGCAATAGAAATGGGGGACATAAAAGCACAGTAAGGGAGAAAATGGAGGTAAAAATACACTGACATGGAGACATTCATGGGTGGACAATTAAAAAAGTCGACATAAAGTGAAAAAACACGGTGATTCGTAGAGCACAAAGACACTGAAGTCACACACACAGGTTAAAAGTTGGCCACAGTATTAAAAACACTCCTGAAGAAGACACTTTAAACCCACTTGGAGAGATGAAGCACACACAACGAAGAATAAAACTGCCAGGAGGGACCTGCCGAGGGTGAGGCCTGAGAGGATGGAAAAGGAGGGGAGAGCAAGGTGCAGCAGGGGAGGGGGTGGGATGAAAAGAGTCAGGGTATGCACCAAGAGGCAGGGACAGATGGGGCGGGAGATGAAGAGGGAAGACAAGGCAGGAGGGAATGCAGAGACACTGAAGGGGAGCACAGGAGAGGGAGGGGCATACCGCAACCTTTTTTTTTTTCCTTTATTGAATTTCAATTTCCCCCGAAGGGGGCGGGCTGGCAGCAGCTTAGTACGCCGCTCTTCAGCCTACAGATTGTATGACAAAGATCAGGAGAACAAATAATAATAAAAAACAGGCGATAAAATTGGGGACTTAGAGAGTAACAAGGCGAAAAGAAATCGTGGAACTTAAAACAAACAACAGAGGGATGATGATGCTAATAAAAATACATACGGAGCAGACAGGGAAAACAATAGACAATTAAAAAAACACGGCGACAGTCTGGATTCTGTTCGCAAAAGACATAAAATTCACACCCAGCGACAGCATGGTTTCTGTTCGCAACACGAGAAAGACAAACAACACTGAATAGTCACTGGAACACTGCACAAAAAAGTTGGCAAATGTGACACCACAGTCGAGAGCAGGTGGGGGGAAACTGGACAGAAGAGGGGAAAACAAAAAAGGGGGGAAAGGAGAGTAAAAGCGCAGGGGGGGAACCGGGAAAGGAGCTGATGGAGGATGAGGACCCACAAGAGGGGTTGGGGGCAGACGCGGCAGGGAGGGGGGTAGGCAGAGGAGGGGAATACAAAAGGACTGGGGGGGAGAAGGGAGGTAGGGAGAGGTTTAGTGGGGAGGAAACAGGACGGAAGGGGGGGGGGAAGAGGGAGCCCAGGGAAAGGACAGAGGAAAGGAGGGGGAGGGAGGATCAGAGTTGATAGGAAGGATAAATGAAGGGAGGGAGGGCATCATCCAGGAGGGGGTGTTGACGGAAGCCACCTTGGGAAAGGAGATGGAGGGTGTAGAGATGGAGGGTAGGGGGGACACAACGGTGAAGACGTGGCAGGGGGCGGGGATGGGAGAGGGGAGGAGCAACCAGGGGGTGAGGGGGTTCAAGACGGCGGGAGGTGTAGAGGATGCGGATATGTTTGACGAATAGGAGCAGATGGGGGAAAGGAATGAGATCATAGAGGATCCGCGTGGGGGACGGGAGGCGGATACGGAAGGCGAGGCGGAGTGCATGACGCTCAAGGATCTGGAGGGACTGATAGAATTTGGGGGGGGGCAGATATCCAGGCAGGACTGGCATAACAGAGGATGGGACGGATTAAGGATTTGTAGGTGTGGAGGATGGTAGAGGGGTGCAACCCCCATGTCCGGCCAGAGAGGAGTTTGAGGAGTCGGAGGCGGTTGTGGGCTTTGGATTGGATGGAGCAGAGGTGAGGTATCCAGGTGAGGTGACGGTCAATGGTGAGGCCAAGGTAGGTGAGGGTGGGGGTGAGACGGACAGGATGTGCGCAGACAGTAAGGGAGAAATCCAGGAGCCGGAAGGAGCGAGTGGTACGACCTACGATGATTGCCTGGGTCTTGGAAGGATTGAGTTTCAGGAGCCATTGGTTACACCATGCAGCAAAAAGGTCAAGGTGATTCTGGAGAAGGCGTTGGGACCGTTGGAGGGTAGGAGCGAGGGTGAGGAATGCGGTGTCATCAGCATATTGCAAGAGGTGTACTGGAGGGGGGGGGGTTGGGGCATATCTGCCGTGTACAGGAGGTAGAGGAGAGGGGAGAGGACAGAGCCCTGGGGCACACCGGCAGAGGGGTAGAAGGTGTGGGAATTGGCATGATGGATGGTAACATAGGAGGGGCGGCGGGAGAGGAAGGAGGCCACGAGATGGATGTAGTTGATAGGAAGGGCGTAGGTTTGGAGTTTAAACAGGAGACCGGGATGCCAGACACGGTCGTAGGCCTTTTCGAGGTCAAGTGAGACAAAAATGGTGGAGCGACGGGAGTTAACCTGGAGGGAGAGGAGATGAGTGAGGCGGAGGAGTTGGTCAGCAGCAGAGAAGGAAGGTCGAAAGCCACATTGGGTGTTTGGGAGGAGGTGGTTTTGGTGGAGGTGGAGATGGATGCGCCAGGAAAGGATGGATTCCAAGAGCTTGCTGAACACCGATGTGAGACAGATAGGACGATAGGAAGAGGCATCAGATGGAGGCTTATTGGGTTTGGAGAACATCAGGATATGGGAGGTTTTCCACAGGTCGGGATAGAAGCCAGTGGCAAGGATGACATTGTAGAGGGTGGCAAGGAGGGAAAGGAAGAAGGGAGGGCAGTGTTTGAGGTGGCGGTAGGTAACGCAGTCGTGGCCGGGAGCAGTGTTGCGTTTAGTGCGGAGTGTGAGGCAGATGTCCTGTGTAGTGATGGGAGTGTTAAGTGCAGATGGTGGGGTGTGGCCCAAGTACTGGAAGCTAGGAGCAAGGGGAGGAACAGAGGTATTCGTACGGTCCATGACATCAGGGAAGAGGGAATAATCAAAGTGGGGATCATCTGGGATGGAAAAAACATCAGAGAGGTGGGAGGCAAAGTGGTTGGCCTTACTGAGGTTGTCAGGAAAGGGACGGTCATTAAGGAGGAGAGGGTACTGGGGGGTGGGGCGGTTCCCAGTAAGGCGGTGGAAAGCAGACCAATACTTGGAAGAGTTGATGGGGAGCGTGGTGTTGAGTTGTGTACATGTCTGGCGCCAGGCTCGGCGTTTCTTCGCAACAAGCAGGTTGCGGATGTGTCGCTGTAATTGCCGGTGGCAGGTAAGTGTATCCTGGTCACGCGTGTGGAGAAAAGAGCGGTAGAGGCGGCGGGACTCTCGAAGGAGAAGGACAGCCTGTGGAGGCAGGGCGGGGCGGTGAGGGTGGATGGCTTTGGTGGGGATATGGGTGGCGACGGCGTCAGACAAGGTCTGGTGCAGGAAGGCAGCAGTGCGAGAGATGTCATAAGGAGACTGGAGGGTAAGGTCGTGGCTGTCAACCTGGGTGTGAATGGAATCCCGGTAGGCATCCCAGTTGGCACGGGAGTAATCATGGACAAGTTTAGGAGGGACGGCAGGGCGAGGAGCGTGGCGGGGATGGCGACCATTAGAGATAGTGAGGAGGACAGGAGCATGGTCACTGCCAATGAGGTCAAGGACATCCACGGTGATGCGCCCAAGGAGGTTGGGAGAGGCAAGGACTACATCAGGAGTGGTGTTGGATTCGGGCCGGGTGTGCTGAGGCAGAGGAACCAGGTCTCCCTGGAGAGTGGTGAGAAACTGATGCCACCGCCGGAGTTCGGCAGGATCACGGCTGTGGATATTGAGGTCGGCGGCAATCACATAGGTGGAGAAGGTGCGGTCAATGTGGGCCAGGAATTCGTACGGGATGGGGGTGCGAGGGCGGACATAAATGGTGGCACAGGTGATGGTAAGGGTGGGGAAGAAGAGGCTGAGGGTGAGATGCTCGGCAGGATTGTTAAGGAGAGGTTGGGGCCGGACAGGGAGGTGCTTGAGGTGGCCTATAGCAACTCCGCCACGCACGAGAGGTTACGGGTTATCGGTGCGGTGTAGAGTGTAAGGAGCCGTGGAGACGGAGATACGGGGTTGAAGGAAGGTTTCATTTAGGACGAAGGCATCCAGGCGGTGCTGACGTAGGGTGTGGAGGAAGAGGAGTTTGTGGGTGGGCAGGGAGCGAATGTTGTGGTACAGGATACGGTATGGTTGTTGTACCATGGGAGTGGAGAGTTAGACAAGGGTGGTGAGGGGGGTGAAGGTGAAGTGGGCCTGGTTGTGGGAGTATGTGGCATAGGTGGTAAGATGGAAGATGGAACGGGCAGCGAGGGCGATTTTGGAAAGAGTGTGTGAGCGCTGGAAGGGGTGGATGTTTTGGAGCACAATGGTGGTGAAACGGATGATGTCCTCGGCAGTAGGGGGAGGGCGGAGCGAGTTGTTGGTGTGGATGGGGTCATCAACAGGACGGACGGGGACGGTGAGCTCAGGGGTTACTGGTGGAGGTTTCGCTTTACACTTCGAGGAGTAGGTAGGATGTGGTACATTGCAAGTGTTGCAGGAGGGGGGAGAGGTGAGGTTGGGGCAATGCTTGAGGAAGTGTGAAGCTTTGCAGTGGGGACAAGTAGGAGGGTTCTTGCAGGCAGAGGTAACGTGGTCGTTGTAGGTGAGACAGCGTTGGCAGCGGTAGGATTGGACTGGGGAATGGGAGGGGTCCACCTTATGGCGCTGATTGTAGATGAGGTCTCCCTCGGTGAGGAGGCGGTCAATGGAGGAGGAGGATTCAGTGAATATCCGCATGAGAAAAGTCGGCCCGGCATCATTGAAGATGCGACGGGCCGAGCGGATTTCAATGGTGGGCCGGGAGTTGAGTTCCGCCAACACCTCAGCCTCCGTGATCACGGGGCTAAGCTTCGTGATCACAGCGGTGAAGGTTGGCGGACGTCGGGGAGGTTGAGGCTGACGGGGAGAGGACGGGGTGTGGTAGGGGGTGAGGGTTGCACGTTGGCCAAATTGGATACGGGGGATGCGGGAGAGGAGGTCGGTGTGGAAGGAAGCATTGGGGGATTTTATGAGGACCGAGTCCTTGCGAGGAATCAGTTGGGAGATGGGAGCATTGGGGTAGTATTTCCGGATGGCGAGGGTGAGGGAGCGTACCGCAACTTTTTTTTTTTTTTTTTTTTTCCTTTATTGAATTTCAATTCCCCCCGAAGGGGGCGGGCTGGCAGCAGCTTAGGACGCCGCTCTGCAGCCTACAGATTTTCTGACAAAGAGCAGGAGAATAAATAATAATAAAAAACAGGCGATAAAATCGGGGACTTAGTGAGTAACAAGGAGAAAAGAAAATGGGGAAATTAAAACAAACAACGGAGTGATGATGAAGCGAATTAAAAAACATACGGAGCAGACAGGGGAAACAATAGACAATTAAAAAAAAACACGGCGACAGTCTGGATTCTGTTCGCAAAATATATAAAATGCACACCCAGCGACAGCATGGTTTCTGTTCGCAACACAACACTGAATAGTCACTAGAACACAGCACGAAAAACGCGGCAAAGGTGACACCACAGTCGAGAGCAGGTGGGGGGAAACTGGACAGGAGATGGGAAAACAAAAAGGGGGGGGGAAAGGAGAGTAAAAGCGAAGGGGGGGGGGGAACCGGGAAAGGAGCTGATGGAGGATGAGGACCCATAAGAGGGGTGGGGGGCAGACGCGACAGGGAGGGGGGTAGGCAGAGGAGGGGAATACAAAAGGACTGGGGGGGAGAAGGGAGGTAGGGAGAGGTGTAGTGGGGAGGAAACAGGACGGAAGGGGGGGGGAGAGGGAGCCCAGGGAAAGGACAGAGGAAAGGAGGGGGAGGGAGGATCAGAGTTGATAGGAAGGATAAATGGAGGGAGAGAGGGCATCATCCGGGAGAGGGAGTTGACGGAAGCCACCTTGGGAAAGGAGATGGAGGGTGTAGAGATGGAGGGTAGGGGGGACACAACGGTGAAGACGGGGCAGGGGGCGAGGATGGGAGAGGAGAGGAGCAACCAGGGGGTGAGGGGGTTCAAGACGGCGGGAGGTGTAGAGGATGCGGATATGTTCGAGGAAGAGGAGCAGATGGGGGAAAGGAATGAGATCATAGAGGATCCACGTGGGGGACGGGAGGCGGATACGGAAGGCGAGGCGGAGTTACCGCAACTGAACACTTTGGCTTCTTAGCCAGTGAAATTTCCGGCAATCAGTCGAGATCTCTTAGGACGAATATGATTTTGAAAAATTATAAAAAACTATCTTTAATGTAATGTAAACATAAAATGAATGGAAATATAATTTACCTATTGCAGCTAGTACCGCACAGAAATTGCATTTTGTTTAAGAGCAAAAGGAGAAAGCAAAGCACGAAGTGTTGGAACCTGTTGCGTCACATACTGGTGTACGCTGGAACCAGCTAGGGCTTAGTAACGACATCTGCCTGTTGTAGCGTGAACTTCTTCAGAAACTGTGTTATGCTGCCAACCAAGTCCCTCGTCATACTCCACTAGGCTTTCACAAAGTACATAGCTCATACATTCCCAGTGAAAGAAGCCTAGGGTGCTTAAGATCAATACTGTCTGCCAATAGACGTTGGTCCCTTATATTTTCAGTACTTCGATGCATCGCCTGATGAGGTTACCGGACGTATGTACCTACACGATTTGTCCCTCCAAGGTCACTGTGTAAGGCCTAGTAAGTTATCCGTATTTTTTTTTTTTATGAAAATTGTATTGCGTACAATGGTGGTATACGAAAAACTGCTTTCATGTACATTTCTACGCTGAACTTGTTTCTCCAGACAATCTGTACAAGCAAAGAAGGTTTTCGGTATTATTTTGATAAATATTGTATATATAGATCGGCATTATAGAGAAAACTGCTTTCACTCACAAATATCTGTGAGATGTTGCGTTGCATGACGTATTAGGTCTTTGCAGATTCGTTTTCAAACTTAATTTGGTTAGTCACACTGTTTAAAAAAAACTGAGGTCTTGCTGGGAGAAAGTGACAGACTATTCCGTTTGTATATTTAAATGCATTATTGGGGGCCATCCTGATGCTGCTTCAGCTGTTCTGATGATAGACAATAGCGAGCAGCATAAAACTTCATGCGACTGCATCTATTACTCTCATTTCCCTTTGAATACAAAAAAAGGAGGAGGTATCGAGCATAATATGATAAAATTTTATTCGAAAACGTAGGAGAAATATTTATTCACTGTGTAACATTGAAAGGTGAAGAGCATTCCATTGCACATCACCTCTTAGCTTCTCTTAAGGCAAATGTCTCCAGGTAGAGCAGAAGGAGTTCAGAAACGCCGCACCATGGGAGCTAAATGTAAATCAAGTGCTAATGTCTTGTACCACTCGTGTTATACTAGAGTTTTATATGCCATAAAGCTACAACAGCTCCTTAAAATTATCAAAATAGTTGGTCCATGGTGATTTAGCAAGGATTCGTTTTTTTTATTTCATGTAGTTATTTCTGTTCGTTCCTACAGATTCTTAACATTGGGCTGGGTATGTCAGGTTGTTTCACAGAAGACAAATGTTGTTCAATAATTGTTGCGACATGGTTGATTTTCGGAAATACGCACATATATTAGGGAAAGAAGTGTTTTGGTGCAGAGTAGAATGGCGTCACACATTGTTAAAGTTTATTTGGAAACGGTCTCCTTATCTCTGCGCCAGGGAAGCTGCTTGTTGACAGTTGAAACCGTCTGCAAAGGAGATATTTCCGTATTGCATTGGTCCAGGAAAACTTGCCAACCACAACATGTATCATGAGGTGCAAGACTTTACGAAATGTGTAGTTTTTTTCCGTTTCTGACGATAGTAACATTAGTCGGTCGGCTGTCTTCTTGCCAGTGCAAAAATACGCATATTTTACTTTTTATGTATGACTGCAGCAAAATAAAATATTTTCGTGGCGATAAAGGTATACACAAAAACCACCACATTTGGCAGTTCGGCTTGGGACATCCGTATTCTAGTAAGCCATCTGCTCGCTTCGGACTCTATCGTATAATGTTTCGTTGCGTTGCATTGATTCATATTTCACAGCATGTTGCTTCGCACCCTGAAATTCCTCGTTAAGGCATCATAAATCCACTTTCACGACCACGTCTGCGTTTGCATGCCGTACGAGGCGAGGACGGTTTTAGGCGAGTGCAGTATCGTATGACATTTAGTACTAAATGCATTACTTTCATCTTTCAACTTCTTGTGAAGCTTCACAGAAATAAGCAGCGAAGGATTACTCGTGTCGCTGTCCAGCTACATTTAGCTTGCGTATCATTCGCAAGCGAATAAATCCATATTGTACTTTTTTTATTTTTATTTTTAGAGAAAAGAAGCTTCTTGCTCACGTGCTTTGAACGAAGGAATGAAGTGATCTGCCATCCGTGATAACACTCACTGTTTGATGACTAAACAACTCGTCATTTGATGCTTTTAATTTTCTCCTTCATTTTCATCCCAAAGACGTACGGTATAGAACATTGTCAAATGATCACACTCTTCGGATGACAGTGCGGTGGTTTCTTTGGAGTTTATCATGCTACGATAGCGCGTTTGTGTCTTGAGGTTGTGGGTTCGAGTTTGTCCTCGGAATGACTGCTGAGTTCAAATGTACCGATTAGTGTGTATCAACATGTTGAATTAAAAGAATTATGTGAGATAGCAATGTAATGACAAATACATTCGAGGCAGCTCAAATTGTACGTCGATACGTTATCTATAGGGATACGCAGGAAACTAAGTGATGGGCTTCATTGGCGCGTATTAGAGGAGTCGTCAATTTCACTCTCATCTAGGGCGTTGATCCACTACTGGCAGAAATAGATGGATGTTTTTTATGTAATTGCGCATGACAAAGCCTTGTTGCAGATAAACTTTAAATACCTCTATCTTTGTCGCAGGAGACGTTCCGTGGCGTTTTCTGCTACTGGCTATCGCAGGACATATCATTACTACCTCGCAGACGAATTCAAATGGTTGATGCTTGCTTCTGGTATTTCAGTACGACACACGAATATGTGTTCCCTGTTCTGACTAGGCCACGGGCCGATCACAAAGCGTTCGAGCTTCCCATGTCAGGTTTCGTATCGTAGCCTGACACAAACTATTCAGACCAATGCCGCGAACCACGTGTGGAAGATAAGCTCTATGCAAAGTGGATGGCCGGAAGCACAGTTGATCGCAAATTACAAGCAACGAGAACTCTAATCAGTACCAATGAAAGCCAGAATCGTCTTAAATCATAACAGACAATCGCACAGATTCAAAGTCAATCTCGAGGCACAGGAAGCAGGGTAACAATTGTATTCGATAAGTAGCACACTCTGTAGCAAGATACGAAGTGATGATCCACCTGCCAGCGCTAGGCCAAGAATTTACCTCCTGTAGAGGGCCAACTACCTGTGACGGTGTTTGCCGTCAGTTCTGCAGTCACGACAGCCGAAAGCAGAACTATGTACCACACAGGTAATATCGTCGAAACGATATTACAGTGGCTGTGTTATTTCGAATTACGATGTGTGGCGGTTTTTGTGTATCATCAACATGGACAAATGCAATGAATATGGATGATATGATACTCTATGGTATTCTGCGGTTTGAATTCACTCTGTTTTTCTTAGCAGTTGCATTGATTTGATTTTGTAAATGATACTGACAATATTATACACATGTATAATGCATTATTCATACTACAACTTCTCCCGGATAATTATTTTGTTCAAATTGCACAAGAATTCCACCTGACGTAGTGAAATAATGTTGACAGTAAGTTGTGTTCATATCACTAAAATTACAGATCGTACATCAGAGCTTTTATAATTTTTGTCTTCGATGCTTCGACCATAGATACTAGTAGACTGGCCTTGCTGTGCAGAAGCTATACGGCTGGTGTGGCTCCAACATAAACCACGTGACTGTTGGCAAAACGTGGCGGGATTTCAAATCAGCGGTCTGCCATCCTATGTTTGTATCGGATTTTCCCCACATTTCTCAATTGACTGCCAAACGCTTCCAACAAAAAGTACTTTCTTATTTGTGAAAAATTGTGCCAGAACTACATTTGACCTGGATTTGTTCAAAGTACCATTTATAAAATCTAACAAATACATCGAACGCCACTCTGGTGGGCAGCGGGACGAAATTACTACAAACTATCAATTATAGTAAAATGTCGTTAAAATTCTTTTAAACAGTAAGAGTGGGCTCGTGTCAAAACTTTAAACATTGTATTCGCCACGTTTCGAGCTTTAGTCTCTTATAAAAGAAAATGGGCTATGGGAATTATGTCAACTATAGGTGTCAAAATTGTTTGCTTTAGGAGCAGGTCCATTTTAGAGTATCAATTTTAGGTGCACTTCAAAGGTTCAGTTCCCACTATTTTTACAAAAGTTTAAACTATCAGTTTAAAAAAAATGATATTTTAGATGAAAGGTGAGACTTTGCAGTTTCAGAAAATAACTTTGGAGCCTAGGTTTAAAAATGACGCACTGTAAATACAAATTATAGATATACATTGTAAATAATAAGTAACCTATCAAAACACTTCTCCTCGAAGTGCTTCGAGCAAAGGCGCGTATGTGCAAACGGCTTAAAGTTTTTCAGTTTCAAGGTCTGTATCCAAAGCTGCCTTCGGTTTTCATCCTTACAGAGCCTATGAGTAGGAGAACGAGAAACGATTATACTTACTTCTGTAACCGAATTATCACAGATACTTTCCAAAATGTAATATGAATCTGACTGTAAGGCATCACTTTCAACACTTTAATTTACGTGATACTCTATTTCAAGTGTGAAAAACATATAAAAGTCACTTCAGCAGATTTCAATAAACGCATCTGCACTATCTTAGACACACTTACACGTGAAATGTAATGCCATTTCCCCGACAAAACGCTGAGTACAGCCATAAGCGCAACACGAAACAACCATGTTTTGCCAACATTCACGTGACTTCAGCCCAGAGATGTTGGAGCCACGAAAATGACGTCAGGGCCAGTCTATTATATTTATGGTCGAAGCTTCGATGGATTTAATTATTCTTAGCAAATTGATCATGAAAAGGAACCACAGAATACCACCCGCACACAACACTGTCATATGCTACCATAAATATTTTTCTCCGTGATTCGTGCGTAGTTTTTAATTTTGGCCTCATACATCAGCAATGAAATCTTGTTCAACAATAAATACCAGCAGTCTGATTCGATTAGTTTTTTCTTTTATAAATAGAGTTCAGTACCACCGGTGCACATTTATTTCTTACACATCGGAATATTGTTTGCAGTTTCAAGTAATTTATATTTGCTGCTGTGATAAAAGTTAAGATGGCGACCAACAAAAGATAGAGGATTTCTTTTTTAATTAAGATTTTCCTTTGCTCAATAAATAATTAATCATTTAAATTGATGCCACCAATAAAAAAATTATTAAATTGTTATGCAAATTAGTTTAACACAAACCCATGCTATTTTCAACTAGAACTACAGACGAAGTTGCTATATAATCGCAACTAACAATAGCTGCGCTTCTTGCAGCTATGATAAAACAATTAATACAAAATTATAATTAAAAGAGGAAGTGAATTTTCAATAATTAATCATAAATAGTTTTAACGCATTTGGCTCTATTTGTTTTTACTAGCAAATGAACATAAAAAACAATAATTTTACATTAAATGTTTTTTATTCAACAGACCTCAAATCGATTCGCGTCTTGCGTCGGCGACGTACATCAGAAGAAGACGACAAAAGGGTACAAAACAAAAGAAAAGAATGACATAGATTAACAAAGAATGTGAAATAAATATTATCTCTGTTTTACATAATTATCATCTTTTTAAGAAATAATCACATAACTGAATGAATATTATTGAGTTACGTAATTTTCCACACGTTCATATTCCACTCGTAATAAAAAAATATAATCGTGGATGTTCTAGATGCCGCCGGCACGATAGCTCAGCGAGTTCGGCCAAAGTGTTAGCTGCCCTCTGTAATAAAAAACTGAGTTAATTGATCAACGACGAACTTAAATGGGTGTCTCTGGACGTACGCCCCGAGCAAATGCAACGAACGAAAACGAAAAAAATGAGATAAAAAAAAAGTGGCTAACGTTGCTGCCTCTGAATCACTGGGTCCCGGGTCCGATTCCAGGCCGGGTTGGGGATTTTCTCTGTCCGGGAACTGGGTGTTTGTATTGTCATCATTTATTCATCATCATCATTCATGACAGTGGATAGGTTGGAGTGTGTAACAAACTGGAATGAGTAAAAATAGTGTCCGCTTGGCAGGAAAAGCGTTCCCATCCCTTCCTGAAAGCAAATTTTAACATGCCGGTACGGTAGCTCAGCTTGTTCGGTCAGAGGGACAGCTGCTCTCTTTAATAACAATAAAAAAAACTGAGTGATTGGATCAAAGATGAAATTGAACAAGCGTCATGCGATTCCGCCCCGAACAAATACAACGACCAAGGCGACCGCTCGCGATAAGCGAAAAATCCGGGTCTGAGCCCCGTTCCGGCACTTATTTTCATTGTCGTCATTCCATTACGAAGCTGATGGTTGTTCATATTCACAAGTGCGGATACATATCACGTAATAATGTCGTCGTTTCTCGTAAAATCTGGAGTGAGGGTTATTAGCTCAGGCGGTTTAAATGGCTCTGAGCACTATGGGACTTAACATCTGAGGTCATCATTCCCCTAGAACTTAGAACTAATTAAACCTACCTAACCTAAGGACATCACACACATCCATGCCCGAGGCAGGATGCGAACCTGCGACCGTAGTGGTCGCGCGGTTCCAGACGGAAGCGCCTAGAACCGCTCGGCTACACCGCCCGGCAGCTCAGGCGGTCTGTAGTTTCCTCACCCTTCTGCATTATTATTTTTCTATACCATCCGGAAGTATAGCATCGTAATCGGAAGGAGCAGAGTTCAAATCTTCAAGTAGCCTTCCCGATTTAGATAGGACCTCCAAAAATCCGTTATGGGTAATACTGGAACGACATTTACTTCTTCGTCCTTTTCCTGTCTGATCGTAACATTTATGGTAAATTAGTATTAATCAAATTGTAATTTTGTGCAGTATGTAGCAAGTCCTACTGTTGGGGAGTCTATTGCGAGATTGATGCTTAAAATTCCGCTTGCAGACAGCATCTTCTACTCTTCCTACTGACTGACTGATGAAGACCGTTACAACATAGCGGGGATTTTCCGGGCCCATGATTGGCCGAAGTGTTAGAGGTAGCAACTCCGTTATCAACGCTGGGAGGATTATGTGGTGGTAGTTGCCGAGTGCGGTAGTGCATGTAAAGTTACTGTTTATAAGATCGAAAAATGTGTTTATTATTGTTATTGAAAATGTTGAAAGGTCTCTGTTGGATTCCTTTCATGTTTAATTTCTTAAATCTGTTGCCATTTATGGAATAAATTCCTCTTCTAAATGTACTGTGGCGTTTCTGACTATCTGGGAGGAGACTGAACGTGTTACTTTTACACATAAACAAGAACGATCTGTCACACTACTACACTTTAAAGCACAGTTTATATGTAATTCTTATATGTAATTCATGTCACACAGTCTCATACGGAACCTACATCTGCTTTCTTTTATATACTGTATATGATAAGATACTGTCATCCCCCTTCCCTTTTGTGTGAGAGGATGAATGAGCATATGTATTTCTAGTTGCATGCTTGAGGGTAGCAGACAAGGCTGTCTGCTAGAGAACAGTAGGACCAATGTCGGAACAGGTAGCTACGCTTCCTAAAAGCAAAGAGGTTTCTATCCTTAGTATGGTCCTGTCCGTCCGTTGGCATGTTGGTTTAGGAAGCTGCCCCTCTGGCCACTTCCGTTGGTCTTTGTGAGCCACCCTCAGGAAGCACGCTCGGCAGTAGGGCAGTTGCTGGGTGGCCGTGGCGAGCGTCTGAAGTGGTAAGATCTCCGGCTAAGCGCGTGTCTGTTAAGTCCGTAGGACAATGGATTTCTTAAGTTCAGCCTAACTGAAAATTTAATCACTTTTATTTCGGGTTTAGGTCCAAAATATCCGATGTTATCTTAAATTGCAGCGCAATATAGTTCTCGTGTGAAGTTCAGATTATTTTCCGGTAGTTGCTTTGTTACTACTTTGTCAGTAAAGTGGAACTACGTGTTGATCAGTAACTCTAACTAAGATCAATCTTAAATGCGAATGCTTGTGTGATTATAACGTCTCGTCTTGACTATATTTTCAATATAGCAACTTTTCTTTATGTTCAGCCCACGTGGGGTGTACTTTGCGAGACCACTACCACGTGCTTATATAACTGTTTGACCCATCAGGTTAGTAGTAAGACGTTAGTAACCAGTTCAAGGTTTTTCTTTTGTCAATTGCTTTTCGATCTAATTTATTTTAATTATCAAAATTATTGTGGAGTTGTACGCTTTGTGTAAACCAAGTTGACCACGTGAAGCATGTGGTATAATCATCAAAGTAGCCCTCAGCTATTCTTTTTGCGAAGATTTCACAAAGAGTTAATATGAATTTAGTATACCAGTGTGTGGTAATTACATGACGGACAGGATTGTGGTATGAACGTAATTTCTTTGGGTAAAAACTGAATCTGTTGGTTGTGGTTAATTTCTTCTTGCTTATGTTTCAATGTTCTTCGTGTGTTATTTTATGAATCCAGTGTTGTATGCAGTCTCCCAATCTTGGCTCCATATTTTATGTGTTCCGTAAGATTACAATCTCACATTTTTTCAATCGTAAATAAGGCACCAGCTCAGTTATAACTCACGTATAATATGCTGAAATTTCAATGAACAATCTTAAAATAAATTTCCAAATATAAACTGATTTCTTTCTTTTTATTTAAATTCTCCTTTATATATATATATATATATATATATATATATATATATTACCGGTTTTGTATGACTATTAAAAGATTATCATTAATGTTAGTCTGCTTGGTAAACCTAGACTAAATATCTGATGAAACAGTTGCCCAGTAATCCACGGTTAACGTCCCCAGACAGATCACGGCTTTTAACCCACTTTCATTGTCAATTAGCACCGATTTCAGCATACCAAATTAAAGTTACAACATTACACATGGCGACCCTATTCTGTGATTCCGCTAGACTCTGGAATCTCTGAAATGTTAGATTGCGAGCGTGTTATAATCTTAATTTTTTTTTCCCTACAGCGCTCAAACAACTTCTGCGTTGTTTCCGAGCAGACTTTCAAAAGATTCACGGCGTTGTTGATCGGCGTTGCGTTGTTTGTCTTGTTTTGTTTTTTATATTTGTGTGTTTTATATGTCTGTGTGTTTTTTTATTCTCGCTTGTAAATTCCACTGTTTCGATCAAAGATAAAAATTTGTTTTGCATGTGAAAAAGTGTGTACTAGGTTGGGTATCTTTCGTGTGACTGTCGTAATTTTTGGGGGACACATTTATTGTGATTAGTGTGTTGCTTACTGAATATAAATTGCACTAATGCAAACACGTAACCAAGCTAAAAGTAAGCGGTCCAACAACTTAAGCAACATGGACCAAGGGGATAATTTGATTTCCAATATTAACGCGTCGGGCGGTTCCGAAAATGCAATGGGGAATACTTCAGACGAAATGCAAAACAGCACGAACGGGCTCACAGCAGAGCCAGAAATTAATTTGCCTCCAACTAACCAAACTGATTTAGCAGATCTCATGAAAGCCTTATTGCAACAAAATAAAGAAAACACAGAGAAATCGATCCGCGAGCTAGGGGAACAAATGACGCAGAAATCTGAAAAATCGATCTGAGAGCTAGGGGAACAAATGACGCAGAAATCTGAAAAATCGATCCGAGAGCTAGGGGAACAAATGACGCAGAAATCAGAAAAATCGTTCCGAGAACAAAAAGAATCATCCGAAAAATCGATCCGCGAGCTAGGCGAACAAATAGACGAAAAACTAATCCAGCAGACAAATAAAGTCGACAAGTCGATGCAGAGAGTGTCTGATGATATCTCTCAAAGAATAAACAATCTGGCAAGTGAGATAAAAAGTGATATTATGAAAGAATTAGGCCGTACATTTGAACAAATCGATGATCGTCTGCAAGCCTTAGAACAGAGCAAGCGGAGGGGCGATGCCGAATCTCAAGAAAGCGAAGAACGGCTACTTAGGAATTTCCAAGAGCTGAGGGAAGAATGCCAAAGGGAGCACCAGCAGGTACTCTCGAGGGTCCAAGAGGCGGAAACGCATTGTCCCACGTCCGTTAGCAACACAATAGCGGACAACAGTTTAGCGATCCACGTGTTGGAACAGCAAGTAGAACAACTGAAGCAGACTGGGGCGGAGGACAAGAGACAAATTGATGATAAGATTGCAGCATTAGCGGACATTGTAGGCACGATGAAGCTGACGGAAAGCGAGAACAATACTACACCGGTAGCGGCCGCAGAGACCGAAGAAGTGCGTTCGCTTCTGAGATTTCAGAAGGGACAGTTCGAAGTGAACAGGCAAAACAGAGCTGTAACAGGCGAATTACAAGAACGCGTGGCGCATCTGGAAAACTGCATGGCGTGTGATTCCGAACTCGTCAATAGCATTAAAAATAGCCGTACGAACAGTGCAGAGACGGACTCCGGCCACGAGGGAGATTTTGACGACAGGAAAGAATGTAATTTGAGGGGCAGACATGAGAATAATAGAAACATTCAAGGGCCTCGCCAGGAGGAAATGCGGGGATTTGATTTCAAACATTTCCTTATGGTGAGAAAGTTTGAGATATTCCGAAATTCGCAAAAAGGAATACATCCACGAGCATGGCTCGAGCAATTTGAGTTCTGTCTTCCTCCCGACTGGGCAAGTTCACATAAGATAGAATATATGTGTGGCTATTTGGAAGGCGAACCGGCGATTCGCATGAGGTCGGCAGCGCGTCACTGCAACTCCACTCGGGAGTTTCGACAAGCCTTTCTGTCCGCCTATTGGTCGGAAGCGGCACAAGATAGGGTCAAACATGGCATAATTATGCTGCCAAATTTGAACCAGTCTGGTTTCGGCAGCCCTGCACGCCTATTCGACCACATGCTGCAGGCAAATCAATTCCTATACGACCCATACGGGCCTGCGGAACTAATTAGGATATGCATCACCAAATTGCCGATGCATCTGCGGCACGTCATTCTTGCGGGACGATGCAAAGAGGACGTGGAAACGTTTAAGACGCTTCTCCAAGAGTTGGAATACAATACAGGAGAATGCCCGCCTAATCAGGCACAAAGTTATTACGGGGCACAGCAGCGCGACCGCAGTCGTGGCCGTATTACTAATCAACGGCGTCACTGGTCGTCGCGACGCGAACGGAACAATAATCGGGACCGGCCGTATAGAAACTGGGGTAACAGTCGCGAACACAGGTGGAACAACGGAAATGATCGAGGACGTGGACAAGATCGCGAACGCTACAGGTACGGCAACCAGAATAGATACTACGATGAACACGGTGGGAATAGGATTGTAGGCGGAGCACCGCATGATGTTGAAATTCGGCCGGCTAACCCTAGACATAATCCAACAAATGGAAATGAATGAAACCGGCAATGACAAACGATCAGCGCAGAAGGCGCCCAATCGGAACAAATGAGCGACATGGCAGATGAGTAGAAAGGATAGTGAGAAGTAGAAAGGACGGTGAGGAGAAAGAATTGATTAGTTTAAATTTGTGACGTATGCATTTTGAATAATACGTTGATAAAAAAATTAATGATAAAGATGTTTCTATGTGATGGATTGAAGTGATGTTTTAATTTTTTTTCTCTCCTTGTGCAATTAGGATTTAGTTTGATTCAAACGTGAAGATAAAAGGTTTCTTTGTGAACGAGTAAAATGCTGTTTATGTTTTTTTTTGTGTGTAAATTGAAAAGAGTCGCTCCTGAGGAAAGCAAGATCGTTGCTGAATTAGTGCATAAACTCAGGGGAATATCCGATATGTGGGTATTATGGGTCTGGCAAACCCAGGTCCCCAGCTGTTAGTAGCCTTGTTTCCGATTTTCTGCTTTCAGTGCTACTATCTATCTATTACTATTCTATATCTGTCAGTATAAATGAAGATCTCTTACTATAGTATGCGTGCTGTATGAATATTTTAAGATAGGAGAACTCTGAGAAAGGAATGAGTAAGTTTGGAATCTTGAAAACAGGATGCGATAATACGATTGTTGAACCATTGGCTTCCAATATGCGATGATATGTTAATATTGATGATATATGTCTTTTTTGTTCTTTATAACTGAGTACGTAAAGTGCTGTCTGTGGATTTCGTAAGTATATTGATTCCCTTCAAGGTGAAAGAAGAATTGTGGTTTGTGTAATTTACGTGGCTCTGAAATATTATTGTGGTAGTCAAATACGACCAGCTTTTCAGCAAATGGAGAATGGAACGGAAATATGGATCCTTTTTGTAGTCTTGATTGATGTTGAGCCAAAGCCTAAAAAAAAAATTATTCTGCGTTAATACTTGTCCTAGAAAAGCGACGTTTATGTGTTTTGCTGATGCTGTGAGCATTACAGCTTACTGTTTTCGCTGGTGCGGGATGCACTGCAGCCTATATGATTTGTACTGAGGAAATTTCCCTCTTGAAGGTAGAGGATGATTAAATAATTTTGATTATGGGAACGAAGGAAAGCTTGGTTTAAGGTAATAAGGATAAAGGAAAACATTTGTCATTTAAACTACGGGAGGATTCGGATCTTTTGTGTCTGTTGTAAGATCAATATGTTAAGATGATACTGTTTTACAGAATAGAGGTGACCACAATTTTGCCATTCATGAGAAATGAATCCAGAATAACCACCACAGGCGAAATAACTGATTTGGAAGCGAAAGGTAACGTAAAGAAGGAACGAAATCGCAGCAAAATGGGTAAGAAAATGTAATATAACCTGTATAATGCAAATATTTTTAACCTTCTCAGAGTCATCTGCGTGATTAATTGTTGTGATAACGTAATTTTAGGTGAAATTTTCTTACTGTTTTATGTGTGAATATATGAGTATGATAAATGTATAATTGCGAGTCTCTTTTCAGGTGTGCGAACTGGTATAAATGTTTTGGCGTGTAAATAACCATTGTTCTTTTTAATGTGTATGTTTAAGGAAAGTTCTCCATATTTATCATGTGACAAGACGTATGCCGCGAGCGTCAAGAAGAGGACGAATTAGAACAATGTTGTAGTGGTATATACATGGTGTTGAAATAGCATTGAAGTAGCTTATTGGCTTAACTAGTAGTGGATAGAAGTAGAATATTGAGTAATGCATGTTTATGGATAGTTAGTTTGTAGAATAGACAACAGGTGTGCATGTATGTGTGTGTAAATAACATGTGAACCCTATGCTGTCCTGACCTATACTAGCACAAGGCATAATCCTATTCATTTTAGTGAATTAATAAATAGAATTTGATTTATTAAAACATAAGTGAACCACATTAGTGATGTGGATTTAAATATTATATTGTCAGTTCATTTAAATTTTTATTTTTATACTGTCAAGTCATTTCACTTTTATTTTTTTTACATTGTCAAGTCATTTAAATTTTATTTTATATTGTCGATTCATCTAATTTTTTTATTTTAAAAAAAATATTAAGTCTCACTTTGTTCTTAAAAATTGTGAAAGACAATACTAAGTGGTATTATGTATGACATTGTGTAATCACATAAGGATGATGAAAAATTTCTGTGAATGCAGTTGAGAACGTGAAAGCGAACCGGCAAAACTCTTAAGAGACAGTGGGAGCAGCCGGACTAGTTGTAAACTGGCGGGTTTCCCAGCAGGACACGCTGTCAGCCAGGCCACTTTGGGAGCGCAGCCGACAACAAAAAACAAAAGAAGGTACGCAGCAAACACTTTCCCTTGTACCTGGAGCTAATGGGCGGCCGCCCCGGGCGACCCTTGCTCGAGGCGATGACCTGAGATGGACGAGCAGTCCACCGCGCGGATCCATCTGCTGGCAACGCACCACACGCACGCGACCGTGACGAGACGGCCGCGGTGAAACAACACAAGGGGCGTGGAGCCTTTTGACAGGTACTGCCCAGAGAAACTTGCAGACGTCAACGACGCCTATCGACATTTCCTGATGGATGCCTACTGTCAAGCAACAGTAAATCATGGTTTGATGTTCTCTGGTCGCTAAGGGTGGCACAAAAGAAGAGCCATTAAGTGTCATCCTTGCCCAGGAATATCAACCTGGCGTGTCAAACGAGGATACCGCACGAATTTGACAACACAAACATGGAACCAAATCGAGATGACGTGACACGGGAGAAACTTCATGAGAGGGCAGAGACGGTGGGATCGCACGCAACAGATGGACAAAAAAAAATCCCTACTGACAGCTGCGGCGACGAACCCCCCCTCTTTCCCCTATATTGTGCCTCGGAACAGTGGAAGTACTGAGTGTGTCAGTGAACAGTGATTATACGGTTCTTAGTCCAGTGCATATACGTGTGTTTCTGTCAGAGAAACTCTGACTCGTGTGTTTTGCAGGAGTTCGATTTATTGGTGTTTATTAGACTGACTCTTGTATTTTGCAGGTGTTCTATTTATCTTTTTTAGACTTTGAATCTTGTGTTTTGCAGGTGTTTTATTTATAGGTGTTTTTTTTTGTTTTAGATGTTGACTATTGTACTGTTTTATTTATCAATGTTTGTTTTTGTGTGATGTATTAGATTTGTGATATTTTGTTTCGTAAATTCATTGCTGTGGCATTGCTTCGTTTATCAGTCAGATAGCTTTTTATTCTCATTGAACTGTGATCGATTAGCCTTTGCATGGGGCATATTTACTGTGAGGAACCCCTTAAGGGTAACAATCACATAATTATTGTAGTTTCAGTATAATGACACAGTGCTCATTGATTGCTAGCTAATTGAAATATAGTAGAGTGATTAAATGAGTGCCACATAGTTATTTTAATTCTACAAATTATTAGTTTTATACGATATAGAAGTTTTTTGCGATAACCACTTTGTAAAACATGTTTTTTCTCTTATCATTTTGTTGCTTTTGCAGATTGTGCATTGTTATGTTCTGCTTTTTAATACCGATGTTATTTGATGTTCTTTTTTTAATTGCTGTGGCACCTTTGCTATTTTCATAAATTTTGCTTGTTAATAAACAGTCATAAATTTTCCTGTGATCAGTTGGCTCTTGCAATGAGCAAATACTGGTGAACTCCATAAGGGTAACAACCAGAAATTGTTTTCATATTAATGACACAGGAACCATTGTTTTTACTTGCTGACCGAATTAGGTCTACACTACCTTTTAAATAGGTGTCACAGATTGGTAGATTCTAAAGATGTGTTGAAATTATTGTGTTTTAGCAAGTAGCTGGTGTCCTCTTGCCTTTTCTTTTACACTTTTGGTTTAAGTAGGGTGTGAGAAGCCTGCTTGGGAATGTCCTAGCATGGCCAGAAAATTCCCTGCACAGTCTTTTCCCCGGAGCGTTGGGGTTATGAAAGGTCTCTGTTGGATTCCTTTCATGTTTAATTTCTTAAATCTGTTGCCATTTATGGAATAAATTCCTCTTCTAAATGTACTGTGGCGTTTCTGACTATCTGGGAGGAGACTGAACGTGTTACTTTTACACATAAACAAGAACGATCTGTCACACTTCTACACTTTAAAGCACAGTTTATATGTAATTCTTATATGTAATTCATGTCACACAGTCTCATACGGAACCTACATCTGCTTTCTTTTATATACTGTATATGATAAGATACTGTCATCCCCCTTCCCTTTTGTGTGAGAGGATGAATGAGCATATGTATTTCTAGTTGCATGCTTGAGGGTAGCAGACAAGGCTGTCTGCTAGAGAACAGTAGGACCAACGTCGGAACAGGTAGCTACGCTTCCTAAAAGCAAAGAGGTTTCTATCCTTAGTATGGTCCTGTCCGTCCGTTGGCATGTTGGTTTAGGAAGCTGCCCCTCTGGCCACTTCCGTTGGTCTTTATGAGCCACCCTCAGGAAGCACGCTCGGCAGTAGGGCAGTTGCTGGGTGGCCGTGGCGAGCGTCTGAAGTGGTAAGATCTCCGGCTAAGCGCGTGTCTGTTAAGTCCGTAGGACAATGGATTTCTTAAGTTCAGCCTAACTGAAAATTTAATCACTTTTATTTCGGGTTTAGGTCCAAAATATCCGATGTTATCTTAAATTGCAGCGCAATATAGTTCTCGTGTGAAGTTCAGATTATTTTCCGGTAGTTGCTTTGTTACTACTTTGTCAGTAAAGTGGAACTACGTGTTGATCAGTAACTCTAACTAAGATCAATCTTAAATGCGAATGCTTGTGTGATTATAACGTCTCGTCTTGACTATATTTTCAATATAGCAACTTTTCTTTATGTTCAGCCCACGTGGGGTGTACTTTGCGAGACCACTACCACGTGCTTATATAACTGTTTGACCCATCAGGTTAATAGTAAGACGTTAGTAACCAGTTCAAGGTTTTTCTTTTGTCAATTGCTTTTCGATCTAATTTATTTTAATTATCAAAATTATTGTGGAGTTGTACGCTTTGTGTAAACCAAGTTGACCACGTGAAGCATGTGGTATAATCATCAAAGTAGCCCTCAGCTATTCTTTTTGCGAAGATTTCACAAAGAGTTAATATGAATTTAGTATACCAGTGTGTGGTAATTACATGACGGACAGGATTGTGGTATGAACGTAATTTCTTTGGGTAAAAACTGAATCTGTTGGTTGTGGTTAATTTCTTCTTGCTTATGTTTCAATGTTCTTCGTGTGTTATTTTATGAATCCAGTGTTGTATGCAGTCTCCCAATCTTGGCTCCATATTTTATGTGTTCCGTAAGATTACAATCTCACATTTTTTCAATCGTAAATAAGGCACCAGCTCAGTTATAACTCACGTATAATATGCTGAAATTTCAATGAACAATCTTAAAATAAATTTCCAAATATAAACTGATTTCTTTCTTTTTATTTAAATTCTCCTTTATATATATATATATATATATATATATATATTACCGGTTTTGTATGACTATTAAAAGATTATCATTAATGTTAGTCTGCTTGGTAAACCTAGACTAAATATCTGATGAAACAGTTGCCCAGTAATCCACGGTTAACGTCCCCAGACAGATCACGGCTTTTAACCCACTTTCATTGTCAATTAGCACCGATTTCAGCATACCAAATTAAAGTACCAATATTACAATGTTAACTTCGTCACGAGATGGGTGGCTACGGCCTAATTGAACGGTCGTGTATGTGACAGATGTAATCAACTGCTGTCTCGTTTGTTAATTAGTTTCATTGAAAGTGTTAATAATATGAGCTGTGGTGTGCATAGATCATTGCTAAGAGTGTTTATGACAAAATGTTGTTAACGGGGTAGTCTCCTTGAAAATTTCAATAATTCTATTTTGGCTGAAAATGTTCTCTGGGATGTCTACTGTACCATCCGATGTTCGCCAGAAACTCCGTTATCGAGCTACAAGGCGATTTGTGAAAAAGCGCTTCCGAAAACCATTCATAACACGAAAAAAATTGTAGACATGTAACTTTAACGACGGCCTAACAGCCACTGTGGAAATTATGAAGGTCGTCGAACTTGAAATCGGACCAGCTTTTCACAAAAGCAGACGAAAAGCGTATTGAGCGAGCAGAGCGGCGGATGACAGAAGCTGCCGAAGAGGTCAGCGGGACCACCATGGCCATGAAGAAGATGGAAGAGTACCTCCTTTTGGATCTGGAAGGATTCCTGGATGATCCGATGATCACTAATTGGAGCCGTATTTAACTTAACTACAAAAAACGTTACCCAAACCTTTAAAGGCGTTTTTCTCGAAACCGTGTCTTTCAAATTGGTAGCCAACATATCTAGAGAACGGTATATACGATTTCGATGCCGGCATTCCAAACTGAATACTCTATCAGCGCACGTAGCCGTTTTGCGGTATCTTCAGACTTCTACGTTCGGTGCATGCTTTTGCCTCGATTTTGCGTGCGAAAAAAAAGACATTTATTTCAACACGTCACTATTTAAACGAATTTTATCCATAGTGCTGAACTCCGTGACTGTTCATTTATAGGTTGTAGAAAAATTTCCGCTACCAGCCACAATAAAAAGTTATTTAATTTTCACACGTTTTTTTACCAGTCACAATAAAAGGTTATTTATTTGTCACACGGCCGGTTTCGGACTTGCGCCCACCCTTAGGTGTTTATACAGTCATGTACATATTTGCTGCAGATTTCTAAATAAATACAAAAATGTTATTTGCTGGTGACTAAACAGATACAAGTGGGACAATATCTGTACTTACATAAAGATGAAGCATCATTATTATAGTTACTATTACTATTACGATGTGAAATATGCAGCTAAACTTTATAAAAGTGAAATATGGATGTGAAAATGATAATAAGTGTGCAACTACGGTAAGTACAGATCTATTTTAGAAAAATGCTGCCTTACCACTTACAAATGTCCCACACTGTATCTGTTTAGTCACCAGCAAATAACTTATTTGTATTTCTTCAGTGATCTCCAGCAAATATCGACACGAATGTATAAACACCTGAGGATGGGCGCAAGCCCAAAACCGGTAGTGAGACAATAAATAACCTTTTATTGTGACTGGTAAAAAAAAAGTGTGATGAATAAATAACCTTTTATTGTGACTGGTAGCGGAAATTTTTCTACAGCCTACGTCACTATTTTGTCAGTACTTACTGTTTTTCAATTATCCTACGTATGCTGACAGATAATATATTGAAAATTACGTACACCAAATTATTTTGTTACAGGAGCAACAGGAGGGCTTCGGAAATTCCCGCCGATTACCAACTTTCAATGACCAACGTTCGGGCTGCAAATGGTCCTTTCACCTGGTGCAGCGGTAACAAAGAACGTCCGATGTGGAAACAAAAATGATTTCTTACAGATAAAAGGGTAAAATAAAACTATATCGTCAGAGTTAGCATTACTTTTTATTTTTGTTGAAAAAATCACGATAATTGCCATTTTTGCATGCGGTCAAAGGAGGCTACTCCGTAAAGCATTATTGGAGTTGTGTGGCGGCGGTTTATCTTGTGTGATCATTCGCCGTAATAACAGTGCTGTTGCAAGACTTACAGCTCTGAATAAAATATGGCGCCCCTTAACTTAAATTGATGTTCTCTTTGCTGAAAAACGCCGGCCGGTATGGCCGTGCGGTTCTAGGCGCTTCAGTCTGGAACTGCGAGACTGCTACTGTCGCAGGTTCGAAT
This sequence comes from Schistocerca cancellata, assembly GCF_023864275.1. Classification (NCBI taxonomy): domain Eukaryota; kingdom Metazoa; phylum Arthropoda; class Insecta; order Orthoptera; family Acrididae; genus Schistocerca; species Schistocerca cancellata. The sequence goes on from NC_064631.1 coordinate 507,086,226, forward strand.
CCTGCCTCGGGCATGGATGTGCGTGATGTCCTTAGGTTGGTTAGGATTAAGTAGTTCTAAGTCTAGGGGACTGATGACCTCAGATGTTAAGTCCCATAGTGCTCAGGCCCATTTGAACCATTTTTTTTTTGCTGAAAAAGAACCTTGATTTTCCTATAGTCACGATCGTTACAGCGGTACAACGGCAGCAAACGACCTCACGGCCGAGCGTTATCTTTCGCTGACAGAGAAACCTCCTTTAGAGATCACCACCTCAGATCTAGAAACCCTCAGAGGTATGCCTGTTACTGTACGTATCGAACAACAGTCGCAGTGGGTACGGCTAGTGTGTTACAACGAGACACCGGCGCATGGCTTTCAGAACAGAAGTGTTTTACGATGTTGTTCTCCGTTTCAGTTCTCGTTCAGTCTCATTTTTCTTGTTGAATGTGAAAGAATTCCAAAATTCCAACTAGAATGAACATAGTTCTGTAGAGGTTTCCTATATTAGTCCAGGCGAAAACAGAGGTGTTAGTGAGCAAATTCATTCTAACGAGGAATACGGGCACATACACCGCCCTCTTTCCTCCCACCCTTCTTTCTCTTTCGTTCTGATGACGAAGACGCCCCGTGGCATGTGTTGCGTGACATGTTGGGGGCCATACCGATCGACCGATTACCCCTCTACCGCTGCCTCGAACTTAAGTAGATTTGTCGTATTTGTGCCCGAGGGGCGCATGTCGCTCGATGTCCTCCGCGATATTCTGAATAACATTGGAGCCAGTTTGCCATGGGGATTAGGCAGCGACCATCATGACCGCAGCTTCAATTCTGACGCAATTCGGGATGGAAGCGCCGGTGATTTTTCACGCTGGAGGTAAGGGTAGCATTTGAGTATTGTAAGTGACAAAATCGGATGCGTATAGGAACGAATGGTGATCTGAAGACTGTGGCCGAGTGAGATACTGCAGTTTCTAAGAGAATGAACTCAAATTCGGGGTAGTGATGCTCGAAACTGGCTAGCTATCTCATATTATCTCTGGTTCCTCCAAATAATTTCAAGCAAAAACTGGGACTGTTGCCCAAGAGAGATCACACTGATTGTCTCTTGTGACTTCCTCCAGTTTAAAGTAGGCACTGATGCTAATGACCGCACTGTAGACGAGACGTTCAACTATATTGTATCTCCCTTCCGTAATACATACTAAAGAATAATAGTAATTCCACAGTGCGTAGATCTCGGTAACGTGCCTGATTCGCTAATAACCAGAAGATTGAGTTCTGGAAACTTCTCATGTCTTGTCCTAATGAAGAATTGTCGGGTTTCCACTACTTCACTGGCGTAGGCGCTCCTTAATCACCAGTGTGCTTAGCAGGAAGAACCCACCAGTGTTTAGGACCTCCGCAAATGCCACTGGAAAGGCAAGTAATTGCCAGTTCCACACGAGACAGCGGACTGATGGCTGCTTTTGGTAAAACTGGACAAGAACGGTAGACAATGATATAGTAATCAGGTACGCTCATTACGTTGTGCGCAGCTGTACGAGTTACGCAAATCCGAGGAAGAGCCTCGAGAGAATGTATGTCGGAACTTTGAATTAAAGTGAAGTGCATGATACTTTTGTTGTATCACTCGTTAAAAATAGCTGGAGTGTTCGAAGAACGGTAAATCTGTGGGACCTGCTCTTTTTTTGTCTAATTTTAGTTGTACGATTTTTACGGAATAGATAAATAGGAGCTTAATAATATTCGTAGCATCCGCTCTGAACGACTTTCTTGAAATTTTTGAAGCAGATTTTCTGGAGTTGTACGGCGACTTTATTCGAGAATCTGCAAGTTAAGATTTTTCAACATTTCTGTTACAAACTTTCGCCACTCAAACAAGCCTAAGACCGTTCGCGTGGCCGCTCTTTGAATACGCTCCATGTCCCAGTTAGTCCGACCTAAATAGGTTCCACACATTCGAATAGTTTTAAAATACGGGCTGTACAAATTATTTTCGTCGCAATGTCTTTTGTAGACCAAATGCTACTTCCCAGTGAACTACCAATAAATCGCAACGTACTGTTTGCTTTACTTACAACCGAGCCTATGTGGTCGTTTTACTTGATATTATTACCCATTGTTGTTCTCAAATATTTGTATCTCATGACATGACTGACCTAACTGTGACTCATTAATCCAACAGTCAAAGAATAAGACAATGTTTCCACAAGAAGAGCGATAACGAGAATTTCTCCTGAAGCAGTATGTAATGACGGTATCAGCATAGCTATGATCAAGAATGTCGAGGAGAGCGTAATACCAGTCTTGACAGACATTTTTCATTCCTCCTTCGTAAACTTGATATATTACAGTCAGGGATGGATCGGGCTATGCTTCGCCTCCACTAAGTCGAAAAATTCATGTCAGTTATGTGATAAGCGGACAAAAAACATTTTCTCCTCTGTATCCACAGCCCTGCAATATATGTTTTATGGTCAACAGACAGAATGTTTTGATACATTGAACTTATGGCAAATATCAGTCCGATTTTCGTGAACACCATAACACGGACTGATCTAAGTAAGGTAACTAACGAGCTGAATATATCACAAAGCTACATCCATAATATTAACATTATTACACTTCAGAAAAGTATTTAATACCATAATCATTGACATATTGCTCAAAAAAATGCGACGGCTAAAAATTTTAGATGTGCTGTAGCGGCTGAAAGATACTTGAAGGAGACGTCAGTTTCTTGCCCATATGAATGAAAAGTCGTTCTGGAAGTAAGTTCTCTCAGGAATTGTTTTCACCCAATGAAATCTCGTCAGTTCTGACCCCTATAACTACAAAAATACGGCTCCTATGCCGATGACCTCCAGCTGTGCATAACTACCAGACCTGAAGGTATCAATAATTCCACCGGCCAGATGAATCATATCAGTGTTCAGATGGCTGCAAAATATGAACTAAAACTAAATGTGAAGACCAAAATAATTTAAGTAAATATGTGAAATTAATTAGTCCTGAATCCTGCGACCACTTCCCCACTACTTTCCGATACCACATTAGATAACGGTGGAGTGCTTGGATGTACCTTTGAATAAGTACCTTAATTGGGTAAAAAATATTAGCATCACATTTAGTAAGATTTTTACGTGTTTCTACCGGTTCTAAATAGATTTCCAGTGCCAGAATGAGATTTTCACTCTGCAGCGAAGTGTGCGCTGATATGAAAGTTCCTGGCAGATTAAAATTGTGTGCCGGACCGAGACTCGAACTCGGGACCTTTGCCTGGTAGAACACCTGCCCGCGAAAGGCAAAGGTCCCAAGTTCGAGTCTCGGTCCGGCACACAGTTTTAATCTGCCAGGAAGTTTCATATTTCCAGTGGTTGTGATACGGAAAGTAAGTAATCACTCGTTCTGCCGAACCTCCATGACATCGACGTTTTCGGCACCGCAGCTCAAGCATCTTAAGAGGTAAATGTTCCTCTTTCACCTTGGCTGTATTTATTCATAAATAAGCATTTATTTTCCCACGTTCGGCCGATTCGACATGCATGCCATGTTGCTTCTCTCCATTTCAAAATAGCTTAAAATCGAAATCAGCCGATCGTGGGCAAAGAAATGTGTGTTCGCCATTAAACACAACTAAGATCGCACATGAATATGTCTTCCAACATTGGGGTATAAATCAACGCGGCACAAGAACTGAAAAATCTAGACTGTTAGAATTGCGATTGCTTATTTGCATTAGATCTGTAAAATCCGCCTGTCTGACCAGAACGCCCAGGATGTTGTAGGATTTTAGAACATGTTTTTTGCTCGAGTATCATGTCGTTTTTGGAAACCCAGAATCTACTATGTAGGAATCAGCATGGATTCCGGAAGCAGCGATCGTGTGAGACCCAACTCGCTTTATTTGTTCATGAGACCCAGAAAATATTAGATACAGGCTCCCAGGTAGATGCTATTTTTCTTGACTTCCGGAAGGCGTTCGATACAGTTCCGCACTGTCGCCTGATAAACAAAATAAGAGCCTACGGAATATCAGACCAACTGTGTGGCTGGATTGAAGAGTTTTTAGCAAACAGAACACAGCATGTTATTATCAACGGAGAGACGTCTACAGACAAAGTAACCTCTGGCGTGCCACAGGGGAGTGTTATGGGACCATTGCTTTTCACAATATATATAAATGACCTAGTAGATAGTGTCGGAAGTTCCATGCGGCTTTTCGCGGATGATGCTGTAGTATACAGAGAAGTTGCAGCATTAGAAAATTGTAGCGAAATGCAGGAAGATCTGCAGTGGATAGGCACTTGGTGCAGGGAGTGGCAACTGACCCTTAACATAGACAAATGTAATGTATTGCGAATACATAGAAAGAAGGATCCTTTATTGTATGATTATATGATAGCGGAACAAACACTGGTAGCAGTTACTTCTGTAAAATATCTGGGAGTATGCGTGCGGAACGATTTGAAGTGGAATGATCATATAAAATTAATTGTTGGTAAGGCGTGTACCAGGTTGAGATTCATTGGGAGAGTCCTTAGAAAATGTCGTCCATCAACAAAGGAGGTGGCTTACAAAACACTCGTTCGACCTATACTTGAGTATTGCTCATAAGTGTGGGATCCGTACCAGATCGGGTTGACGGAGGAGATAGAGAAGATCCAAAGAAGAGCGGCGCGTTTCGTCACAGGGTTATTTGGTAACCGTGATAGCGTTACGGAGATGTTTAACAAACTCAAGTGGCAGACTCTCTGCATCGCGGTGTAGCTTGCTCGTCAGGTTTCGAGAGGGTGCGTTTCTGGATGAGGTATCGAATATATTGCTTCCCCCTACTTATACCTCCCGAGGAGATCACGAATGTAAAATTAGAGAGATTAGAGCGCGCACGGAGGCTTTCAGACAGTCGTTCTTCCCGCGAACCATACGCGACTGGAACAGGAAAGGGAGGTAATGACAGTGGTACGTAAAGTGCCCTCCGCCACACACCGTTGGGTGGCTTGCGGAGTATAAATGTAGATGTAGATGTCTGCGATCAGGCAAGTTACGTGACTCTCATACGCTGTACCTACGTCATTGGCTCGTCAGTGAACATGCTCCCCAAGAACCTCACATCACGTATCAAGTACCTGCATCTCTTCATAATTACACGGCAGCATGTCTTACTTATCCAGTATCCTGGCTGAGCCCATATATAAAACCAAAACGCTGAAATTCCTCCTTCATGGCTGCAGTCCACTTCCGGAACAAGCCACGCTGCACACTACGATCAGTGCCCTGAAAGTGATCTGGGTGCCCTTACTCTTGCTTTCGCTATGTGGGAATGGTATGTTACAGATATTTTACAGTCGCTCAGATTTACGGCAAGCGGTAGGGACTGTTACCAGAACAATGAATGGATTAAACATTAAATAATACAGAAAAGATATAAAATACGGTATATACGAGGGTTGGAACTTAAATAGTGGCAACTATTTATTCACAACCGATACAAAAAGAGTTACATGTTTGCACCTGTTACTGTCGCAGCCGAAGTGGCCGTGCGGTTCTAGGCGCTGCAGTCTGGAACCGCGAGGCCGCTACGGTCGCAGGTTCGAATCCTACCTCGGGCATGGATGTGTGTGATGTCCTTAGGTTAGTTAGGTTTAAGTAGTTCTAAGTTCTAGGGGACTGATGACCACAGATGTTAAGTCCCATAGTGCTCAGAGCCATTTTTGAACCATTTGAACCAATTTGTTACTGTCCTTCGAAGCAGTCGCCATCGTTGTGTTTTGACACTGTACCACTAGTGAAATTACGTGCTTATGGAATATCGTCTCAGTTATGTGACTGGATTTGTGATTTCCTGTCAGAGAGATCGCAGTTCGTAGTAACTGACGGAAAGTCATCCAGTAAAACAGAAGTGATTTATGGCGTTCCCCAATGTAGTGTTACAGGCCCTTTGCTGTTCCTTATCCATATAAACGATTTTGGAGACAATCTGAGCAGCCGTCTTCGGTTGTTTGCAGATGACGCTGTCGTTTATCGACTAATAAAGTCATCAGAAGATCAAAACAAACTGCAAATCGATTTAGAAAAAATATCTGAATGGTGCAAAAAGTGGCAGTTGACCCTAAATAGCGAAAAGTGTGAGGTTATCCACATGAGTGCTAAAAGGAATTCGTTAAACTTCGGGTACACGATAAATCAGTCTAATCTAAAAGCCGTAAATTCAACTAAATACCTAGGTGTTACAATTACGAACAACTTAAATTGGAAGGAACACACAGAAAATGTTGTGGGGAAGGCTAACCAAAGATTGCGTTTTATTGGTAGGACACTTGGAAAATGTAACAGACCTACTAAGGAGACTGCCTACACTATGCTTGTCCGTCCTCTTTTAGAATACTGCTGCGCGGTGTGGGATCCTTACCAGATAGGACTGACGGAGTACATCGAAAAAGTTCAAAGAAAGGCAGCACGGTTTGTATTATCGCGAAATATGAGAGAGAGTGTCACAGAAATGATACAGGATTTGGGCTGGAAATCATTAAAAGAAAGGCGTTTTTCGTTGCGACGGAATCTTCTCACGAAATTCCGGTCACCAACCTCCTTCTCCGAATCCGAAAATATTTTGTTGACACCGACCTACATAGGGAGGAGCGATCACCGCGATAAAATAAGGGAAATCAGAGCTCGTACGGAAAGATATAGGTGTTCATTCTTTCCGCGCGCTATACGAGATTGGAATAATAGAGAGTTGTGAAGGTGGTTCGATGAACCCTCTGCCAGGAACTTAAATGTGATTTGAAGAGTACGCATGTAGATGTAGAACCAGTTGCCAGCGATGTGGATGGCGTAGTATACCGTTAGCAGATCCAGTTCTGTTGATGGTGCTAATGGAGTGGTCTAAAGTTATGGTGATTCTCGTGTACGACTGTGATGGTGTCATCCTAACGCATTACGTTCCTCCATGGCAGACCGTAATGCACAGTATTACTGTTCGTTTTTGGAGCATCACCTGAGACCAGCTTTGCGAAAGAAGCGGCGACACTTTCTGCGCAACCCACCTATCATTTTGCACGACAATGCGCGGGCGCATACAGCGCAAGCTGTGGCTGCTCTGTTCGGTAGATGGGACTGGGAAGTACTATACCATCCACCATATTCCCCGGACTTAAGTCCTTGTGACTTTGATTTGAATCCGGAGATGAAGGAGCCAGTTCGTGGCATTCGCTTCAGAACTGTTCCAGAGATTCGACAGGCAGTAGACCACTCAATTCGCTCCATCAACAGAACAGGCTCTACTAACGGTATACTACGCCTTCCACATCGCTGGCAACGGGTTCTACACAACGCTGGTGACTATTTTGAAGGACAGTAACAGGTGCAAACTTGTAACTCTTTTGTATCGGTTGTGAATAAATAGTTTCCACTATTTAGGTTCCAACCCTCGTAAATATACTGTAAAGGCACACTGTCTGAAAATCTGCGAAAACAGGATAAGAGAAACAATAGTAAGTGAACTCAAGTATACCTTTAATTCAAACGAAAAGCAGTCACACTTTGACAGTATGTAAGTTATTCGTCTGACCTGCTGAGTAGTCTACGTCGTTTCGTGCGAGGGTACATCAGCAAACGAGTTTTGGGCCAACTTTGTTAACAAAATAAAACAATCTTTCTCGTACATGTGTACAGAGTGTTAACTTCAAGTTGGTCGATGAGCACCCTAGTCCTGAATCGTTAGAAGTCGGAAGGCTTCGGGCGGTAGATATTTTTGTTTTTGGTTTATCCAATGTCACCCAGCTAACAGTATACTTTGTGAGATTGTTGTCTGCTACGTCAATGTGTGGTCTCCACTGCATTTCGTACTATTTCCTTCCCTTGTGATTAGTGTAAGTAACTGTTGCAGTTACGATACTTATTAAATATGGCAATACATAAGACGATTTAAGTTTCGAACAACATTTACCTGTAAGCGGGTTTTACCTCCACGCGTGACTTCTACTTTCGCGGAAGAGTGCAGCACAGGTTAAGGTGCCTGGACTGCTGGAGGTAGGTTTGGCTTTTTTCCTCCACACGACATGTCAATCAGTGGCTGTCTAATTTGGGGCTGGGATTGCTTCCTTTTGACAGTTATCACACTGTAAAGATGTGCAAGTCAGTAATAATGCACGGCAGACCATAGTAGACCAGAAAATGTAAGTAAAACTCCGGTTAATAATGTCTTGTGGCTAGGGCCTCCCGTCGGGTAGACCGTTCGCCTGGCGCAAGTCTTTCGAGTTGACACCATTTCGGCAGTTTGCGTGTCGATGGGGATGAAATGATGATGATAAGAACAACACAACACCCAGTTCCTGAGCGGAGAAAAACTCCGACGCACCCGCGAATCGAACCCGAGCCGTTAGGTATGACATTCCATCGCGCTGACCACTCAGCTATCAGGTGCCAATTTGTAATACTTGAAATGTGGTTTAGCAAATCAGAATTAGTCCAACGTCGGAAATACAAACAATTTTATGTCAATGATCTATTATTTCTAGGGTTTTAAAAATACTTTACGATCAAACGTACATAATCGTAAACTGTTATTGCAATGAATCCCCGTTTATCTGGTCCTCTTTAAAACGGAATGTTTTTTTTTCTTTTTCAGTATATTAAATGTACAGTATTTGATGCTCTCGAAGTAAAATCAGCAACAGCCGACGACGACAGTCATTAAATTTACGTTCAGTCAACCGTTTACACATGTCGTGGACAGAACGTTAGTAAGTAAACACTGAGTTGTACAGAACTGTATTTTCCCAGTTTGCTGCGAGTGTAAAATGACGAAGAGGAAGAAGGTGGTAGTAACTATGGGCAAAACGTTAGTGCACTGGGTAAAATGGATAAATACACTGGTGTCTACAATTAAAGCAGCAAACCGCTTTTTCCCAGTCCTGTGTCTAACACACGATATAATTTTACAAACTATCAACAGATGTCCGTACGATCGTGTTCTATACGGAAGATGACATGTCGGTCACCGAACAACCAAGCCAACGATGACGTCAGGGCACCTATCAAACGGGATAGTGTTTGCCGGGTAGTCCCACATCCACAGTCGCTGTGTACAAAGTCAGAGACGGTGTAGTACGGCACAGAGAAGACGCCTATCAGAATCTGTGCGGCGGAGGGCCATATGAAGACTGAAAGCAGGGCAGACGCAAACTGGTGTGGCCCGTTGGCATAATTTGGATCGTTCTGTGACGACGGTTTAAAGAGACGGAAACTGTATTCCGAAGACGACGGCGAGGCTATCCATGTGTGACATCCGAAAGAGAGGACCATTATTTGGTTGTAAGGGCAGGACGGTATCGCCACAGCACCGGATGGCAACCGGATCCGACCTCGCGGCACCCACTGGACGTATCGTATCGAGACAAACGGTGTGGAGAGGGCTTCAGCAGAGCGGCCTTTACTGTCGGAGACCTCCTGTACGTGTACCTATGACGCTTCTTCACAGAAGGGAACGTCTAGAGCGGAGTCGTCAACATGCCATCTAGACGATCGAACATCTTCGCAGATGAGTCCCGATTTGGACTGTGGAGTGATTCTTGGCGAATTCACATCTGAAGGACACGTGGAACAGGATTTCTGGACCCAAACATTGTGAAAAGGGACCGATATCGAGGAGGATCCATAATGGTGTGAGCAGGGACCACTCGACCACTCGAATAACTCTTCATGATATTGTGTGGGTGCATCAGCAAGGTTTAACTGCTGACAGGTACCGTGAAGTGATCTTGGGATCTGCGGTTGTTGCGAAGTGCAATGTGCCCAGACTTCGTAACGATGGACGATAATGCTCGCCCGCACGGAGCAGAGGTGGATATGGAAGATATTGCACGCATGGCGTGGCTTGCTCGCTCTCCCGGTTTAAATCCCACAGTTCATGGCTGGGATGCACTAGGGAGACGGGTTGCATCACGTCAGCATCCGCCAACCTCTCTCCAAGATTTTCGAGGAGGTCTGCAGGAAGAACGGGGGTTATTGCCTCAACATGAGACTGGTGACGTCATTCAAGTATGACCCGCCTTGTCAGGCTAGTATTGCTGCCAGAGATGGTCACACCTCGTGTTGAGCACTTGATCCAGCTGTCAGAACGTATGTGCAAATCCGTCAAGTTGGAAAAAAATGAAGATTTTGTCTGTTGTTATGCATATTGCAGTTGTTTACGTTCTGTGTTCTTTATAGTATTTCTATTTTACTATCACTATTTCTACTTTTTTGTGCAACCTTGCAAAATTTCCGTTTGTTGCTTTAATTTTACACACCAATCTGATTGTCGAACATTATTGCTTCTTAATGTGGTGTTGGAACTTTAGCCGAGTCGGATTGAAAGAATAACTGGAAATAATTGGAAGACTTGTTACGAAATGATTACAGAGCATAGTTTAGAGAATCGCAGGACAACAAAAAATCTACACTGTGGTTATAATTAGACTTCCGCAACTTGAGAGGGTTCCCATGACAAACTAGTGATAGCAGGACCACGAAACGTCGTGGAAACCTTTGTAAGGACACGCAGAAGAGAAATGATGAATAAACCATGGAAACAAACACGTTTTAATTTCCACACTTGAGGACAACATTTGTGAATTGCGTACCATGTTTACGTTCTAGGTTACAAACGTTGCTGTGACGACCATTTGCATCCATGACGGCCTGGAACTGTACCAGAGATTGCTCTGCAGCTGCCCAAAACAACGGTGGACCAGGGAATGTTCAGCTGCCGCGACACAGCTCGTGTGCTGCACCAGGATGACACACTGTGTCAGCATTCTCAGCAATGACAACAGTAACTTCAACAATTTTTGGCACAATTAACCGTCAGCCTCTCCCAGGAGCAAATCTGAAATCGCCAGTTAATTTGAACTTCCGAATCGTGTTCGTCAACCACGGAGTGGAAAAGAGGACCCCTCAGTATTCCTTTAAAGGTCAATACTCGCGAATACCAGCAGCACTATTGTTGGTGTTTTGATAACGCTGCTTTACGAGTAAAGCCCTACTCATCTTGTCCAGAGCCATGTTGACTTTCTGCAGCTGTAATGCCTGTCTTTCACCTTTACGTCGCTATACCACGCCACGACACTAACACCCCTAACAAAGCAAATCCTGCAGCGCACAGTCTGAACATCATTTTTATGAAGTTCGGTACCGTTAAGATAAATAGTTTTCCGTCTACACTGGCTCAGCTATCGGAAGTTTAATTATAACCACCCTGAACCGTGGATTTACTTTCAAAATCTTTTGGTAAAGAATTTACTTTATTTACTAGCGATTCATCAAGAACATTAGCACATTTAATCACACTATGTGAGCGTGGAAGTAGTTGCCAGTGGGTAACTGATGAAAACAGATTTCTTTCAACAAATGGTAAAGAAAAAAAAACAGATTTAAAAATTATAATCAGAAAGCACCCTTTAAATATCAAGTTACAGTTAATTCAGAGGCAGAAATAACAATTTTTTTTTTTGACAGTATGAGCTTTCGGGCTGAGAACCTTGCCGCTCCCTTTTAACGCAGCCGTAGTCACGACCGCTAACAACAACCTCTGAAAGACTACACTGGTGCAAATCTGCAACACACTAGATTACTTTAAACTAAAAATTTTAACAACCCACACAAACACATAAATTATGCACCCCATAGGAGGGATGGAAATGGTACAAAACACTCACATTAAATAAAATTACTTCCCACCGAAAGTGCAATTTGTTTTTAAAAGAAAACTCTTACGGTGGAAGGGTGGCAACTTATATACTAAAATCATCATTTAAATAAAAACCCATGAAATGCAGTCTTACATAAAATGCACAAACATGCTCTACATTACACATATACCGCCTCTCAAGATGATAGGCAAGATAAAAACATATTTCAATAATTCGGCCTTTACACCTTAAGCAATAAATTCGTTAACACCGAATCCGACGAGCATGACAGAGGCAGCTATTAACGTATGGCAGACCGACAGACGGACAGACAGACAGACACTAACTACCTAACAAATGCGGACGAGAGACAGACGAGCAAGCTGGGGACGAGAGACTGACCAAGAAAACAAGTAGAATTTAACAAGTAAATGAAACAACATATCAAGAATCACTTAACTTCTAATAAACTGCGATGTCTGGCGGAGACCTGGCGCAGCACCCCCAAAACGCTCTCCCGAACCGTCCGCTGCCAGCCGTTTCAACGGACGCAGGAAGGCGCGCTGATCTCCCGTCTCACAGCGTCGTAGCTCGCACAGGCCAGGCCGATGTCGCAGGTTGGCTCCTGTTGCTCTCAAGTCGGCCGCGAAGCCACTACCCCTCCCTATACGGCGCGGCCCACTGAACTGACGTGGCGGCCTCACATGCGGCGACACTCAATACGGACAAGTCATCTTGTATCCCAGTGCCCGACCGACCAACCGATCGATCCAACCGAAAATGACCATTGCCTGAAGAAACTCGAGCAGAGCGGCGGCCTAACACATACTAGCACTCCGGACGACAGACAGACACTGACTGCCCCACACTAACCCGGCTGACCAACTGACCAGACTCGCCGAGACTGACAGACTAACCGACTGCCGAGATTTTTTTTTCTTTACTGTATTTCAATTCCCCATCGGGGCGGGCTGGCAGCAGCATATGCGCTGCTCTTCAGCCGAAAGACATAGAACAAACAATAGAAGACATTTAAAAATAACAAAGGAGAGAATATGGTGAACATAGATATAAAAAAGTGGGAAATCATGGAAGGCAATAGATAAAAAATGGGGTGACTGTAAAATGGAGATAAAAAACTGTTTAAAAGTAGCACACACAAAAAGCCACACACTGTGACAATTTTAAAAGAACACAAGGCACAGTATGACTGGAGCATAAAAGGTATCGACGGATGGCGTAGCAAAGAACAAACACTGACGGCAAACCTCAAGGCAGTACACAATTAAAATTACACCTCTTGACGCACAGGAGAAACAGCACTAAACACAACACTGATGTGGCACACTGACGATGATCAAAACGGAGAATCTGCCAGGCGCAAGGAGATGAGGGAGACCGGAAGAAAGGTGGGAGGGAGAGGAAGAGAGGGGGCAGATGAGCGGGGGGCGCCCTGAAGAGGGCCAGGTAGGGAGGGATGTGGGAAGGAAAGAGGCAAGTATGGGGTGCAGGATCTCAGGGGGGGGGAGGAGGAAAATCCGCTCTGGGAGAAGGAGGGGAGAGGAAAAAGGGGGCCCTGGGGAGGGGGGCGGGGAACAAGGCCAGGTTATAGTTGGAAGGAAGGGTAGATGTCACAGTGCGAAGTTCGTCATCTGGGAGGGGGAGGCGTTGGAAAATCCCCTAATGAAGGAGATGGAGGGTGTGGAGGTGGAGAGAGGAGGGATACAGCGATAGAGGCGCGGCAACGGGTGGGGGGGGGGTGGAGAGGAAGGAGGAAACCAGAGGGTGGGGGGGGATCAAGCCTGCAGACAATGTAAAGGATGCGGAGATGTTGGAGGAACAGGAGGAGGTGGGGGAAGGGGATCAGTTCATACAGGAGCCGTGTGGGGGAAGGAAGGTGGATACGGAAGGCAAGGCAGAGCGCATGGCGTTCAAGGATTTGGAGGGCCTTGTAAAAGTGGGTGGGGGTGGAGATCCAGGCAACGCTGGCATGACAGAGGATAGGACGGATGAGGGATTTGTAGGTGTGGAGGATGGTAGAAGGATGCAATCCCCATGTCCGGCCAGACAGGAGTTTCAGAAGGCGGAGGCGGGAATGGGCTTTCTGCTGGACGGTCTGGAGATGAGGGGTCCAGGTGAGGTGTCGGTCGAGGGTGAGGCCAAGGTATTTCAGGGTGGGGGTGAGTTGGATGGAACGACCATAAAGGGTGAGGTAGAAATCATGGAGGCGAAAGGAGCGAGTGGTGCGGCCTATGATGATTGCTTGGGTTTTGGAGGGGTTGAGACGGAGGAACCACTGGTTACACCAAATGGTGAACTGGTTAAGGTGGGTTTGGAGGGTACGTTGGGACCGTTGAAGGGTTCTACCAATACTTGAATATTGCTCGGCGGTCTGGGAAATATTCCAGATAAGACTGACTTTGCTTTTCCTACAATTTGTTTTATGTAGTCATTCCACTTTAGATCGTTCCGAATGATTAGTCTTACTTATTTTACGGGAGTTACTTTTTCCAATGATTTGTCACCAATTTATTCCCCTATTTGTATGAATTTCGTTACTTATTTACGTTCAGGAGCAACTGCCAGATCTCGCAGCAATCATCGACCGTATACAGTGCTCTCTGTAATTCGTTGCAATCTTCTCGCGTTACTAACTCCCTACAGACAACTGCGTTGTTTGCTAACTGTCTCTTACAGTTTCCGATGTTATCCACTAGATCCCTTATATAAATTGTAGACAGTAACGGTCCTGTCACACTTCCTGATACTGCTTTTAGGTCTGTCGTTTATTTTTATTTATTTATTTATTTATTTTTTGCCGCTCAGAACTGTGTGGTGAGCCCTAGCTGGAAGGAAGACCTCAATCCAGTCACAAAACTCGTCCGATTTCGTTTATGATTGTTAATATTTTTTAAAATATCGTAAATCCAATATATCGATATTTAAAGAATTATCATTATCGGCCCACGATGTTTAGAAAAAATGTATCAATATGTTGACGGTAAAAATACCGATGGACCGGCCTATAAAAATATCAGCTTCACATTGTAAATATATTTTTGGTTTTAGAGGTGTATATTTGATTTATTATTAGATATTCTGTACATCAACAAGCTAGCAGCCTGCCTATCTTCCCTAGGGCAAGAATTGAAAGGAAAACGATGCACGATCATGCTTGGCGACAACAGTTTTGCCAATAATGGTAACTGCATGTAAGTGGCACGATCAAAGGTGTCGGATGGGTCCGCCGTTCAGTTTCGTCACATATCGGATTTGTCCGGAAACTTCACGTCAACTTCCCTGTCATTTCATTTCTGTAAACACCAGCTACCTAGAAGTTGTGGTGACACAATTGCGTGGTAAATGTAAATGTCGTGTGACTAGGGCCTCCCGTCGGGTAGACCGCTGGCCGGGTGCAAGTCTTCCGATTTGAGAAGTTAAAAATTGCACTTTCTGTTAGTGGCGACGAGCGCCGATTACGTCAGCATTTGCCCTCATACGTCCCCGCCCATGGCAAAGGCCGATTTGGTCATTTAGATTCTTGTTTTATAACGCTACTGGTGCGCTATTTCTTGACATCGGAAATCTTGTTATTCCACTCAGACCGCCATCCCCCACCCCCCTCGTTCAGATTTTTTCTTTGTGTCTCCTATTTTTCCTTCACACAGTGAAAGAGAAAGACTGGACGTTATGATAGCTCAAAAACTAGTAAGACTACTTCACACAGTGAAAGTAAAATTATATTCCACTACAATTTCAAATATTTAGTGGAAATTGCGAAAAAAATATAAAACGTAAATATCGACACTTGATACTGCCATATCGATACACCTGATAAAAAATATCGCCGGGATATGTCGATACATTCTGGACAGAAACATCGAAATATAGATATTTTATCAGCAGCTCGAATTTCATTTACTAAATGATAGCACGAAACTGTATTGAATGCCTTTCTTAAGTCAAGGACACTGTTGCCTATTGCATTCTGCATCTCATGGACGAACAGAGAGAGTTGAGTTTGATAACATCTCCATTTTGCGGAATCCATATTTATTTTTGTTGAGCAGATTTCCGTTCTACAATAACGTCTTAACACATGATCATAAATCATTTTCCACAATTCTACAAGAGATTGACATCAGCGATATAGTTCTATAATTCTTGTCTGCGGATCCTTCGAGGAAACGGGTGTGAACTTCATTTTTTTCCGATCTCTAGGTGTACTTCGTTATTCCGCGAACTGCGATTAACTATAGCTAGAAGGGGAGCAAAATATCTCATTTGTCCAGATGGATTTCCACTACTAAGCAATTTTAGTTGATTTTCTATTCTGCGATCACTTTTCAGTATCTGCGATTTCAACATTTGTGCGACTGTTGAAAGGAGGAACGGCATTAAGATAATACGCAGTGAAGCAGTTTCGGAAGGTTGGTTTAAGGCGTATTGAACAATGATTTTCAGTTTTATCCATTTGTGCTACAGATCTTCGTCCTCAGAGTTGAATATTTCATGTTGGCTACTCAGATATTCTGCGATGTGTATTTCGCCATTGTTGCTACACAGACTTTTCCCTACCTCTCTTAACATTCCTTTTAGCACCCTTAGTCACAGATGCTGTTACACTCTTATGATCACTAATGTCGTTCTCTACATTAACGGACTTGAAACGTTCGGGACTGCGTGTTGCACTCTGTTCATGGAACATATACCCGAACAACGAAGACGTCCATTTCCGTCAGCTACTTACGAATTTCCGCAGCATTCAGATGCGTTTCTTATTTTATGCCATCTAATTCTCGAGTCCTTTATATCCTTATCAACTACCAAATACAACGAGGTGACCAAAAGTCGTGGGATAGCGATATGCACATATACGGATGGCGATAGTATCGGATAAACAAGGTATAAGAAGGCATTGCGTTGCCAGAACTGTTATTTGTACTCAGGTGATTCACGTGGAAAAGTTTCTGACATGTTTATGACCGCACGAGGGGAATTAACAGAGTCTGAAGACGGAATCGTAGTTGGAGCTAGACGCATGGGATATTCCATTTCGGAAATAGTTAGGGTATTCGATAATCCGATATACAGGGTTATTACAAATGATTGAAGCGATTTCACAGCTCTACAATAACTTTATTATTTGAGGTATTTTCAAAATGCTTTGCACACACATACAAAAACTCAAAAAGTTTTTTTAGGCATTCACAAATGTTCGAAAAGTGCCCCTTTAGTGATTCGGCAGACATCAAGCCGATAATCAAGTTCCTCCCACACTCGGCGCAGCGTGTCCCCATCAATGAGTTCGAAAGCATCGTTGATGCGAGCTCGCAGTTCTGGCACGTTTCTTGGTAGAGGAGGTTTAAACACTTAATCTTTCACACAACCCCACAGAAAGAAATCGCATGGGGTTAAGTCGGGAGAGCGTGGAGGCCATGACATGAATTGCTGATCATGATCTCCACCACGACCGATCCATCGGTTTTCCAATCTCCTGTTTAAGAAATGCCGAACATCATGATGGAAGTGCGGTGGAGCACCATCCTGTTGAAAGATGAAGTCGGCGCTGTCGGTCTCCAGTTGTGGCATGAGCCAATTTTCCGAGGGCTACGCGTGAAACTTGCCCTCACGCGTTCAACCGTTTCTTCACTCACTGCAGGCCGACCCGTTGATTTCCCCTTACAGAGGCATCCAGAAGCTTTAAACTGCGCATACCATCGCCGAATGGAGTTTGCAGTTGGTGGATCTTTGTTGAACTTCGTCCTGAAGTGTCGTTGCACTGTTATGACTGACTGATGTGAGTGCATTTCAAGCACGACATACGCTTTCTCGGCTCCTGTCGCCATTTTGTCTCACTGCGCTCTAGAGAGCTCTGGCGGCAGAAACCTGAAGTGCGGCTTTATGAGTTTTTCTACGTATCTGTAGTGTGTCGTGACCATATGTCAATGAATGGATGGAGCTACAGTGAATTTATGAAATCGCTTCAATCATGTGTAACAGCCCTGTACACAGTTTCAAGAGTGTGTCGAGAACATCAACTTTCAGGCATTACCTCTCACCATGGACAACGCAATGGCATCCGGCTTTGACCTAACGACCGAGAGCAGCGGAGTTTGGATAGCGTTGTCAGTGTTAACAGATAAGCAACACTGCGTGAAATAACCGCAGAAATAAGTGTGGTCCCACATTGATATCTGCGGTTATTTCACGCAGTTTTGGTTGTGCGACGAACATATCCGTTAGGACAGTGCGGCGAAATGTGGCGATAATAGCTATGGCAGTAGACGGCCGACGTGTAAGTGCCTGTATGAGCAGCACGACAACGCCTGCAGCGCCTCTCCTGGGCTCGTGACCATATCGGTTCGGCGCTAAACGACTGGAAAACCGTGACGTGGTCAGATGAGTCCCGATTTCAGTTGGTAAGAACTGATGGTAAAGTTCTAGTGTGGGGCAGACCCTAAGAAGCCGTGCATCCTAATTGGCAACAAGGCACTGTGCAAGCTGTTGGTGGGTCCATAATCGTTCGGGTTGTGTTTACATGGAACAGACTGGGTCCTCTGGTCGAACTGAACCGATTATTGACTGTAATTGGTTATGTTCGGTTACTTGGAGATTGGAGATTATCTGCAGACTTTCATGAACTTCATGTTCCCAAAGAACGATGGAATGTTTATGGATGACAATGTGCCGTATAAATGGGCCACAATTTTTCACATTTGGTTTGAAGAACATTCTAGACAATTCGAGTGGACGATCTGGCTACCCAGATCGCCCGACGTGAAAACCATTTATGTGAATAAACGAGAGGTTAGTTTGTGCACAAAACTCAGCACGGGCAACACTTTCGCAATTAAGAACGGTTGCAGAGGCAGCATGGTCAATATTTCTGTAAAGGATTCCGATGACTAGAGTCCATGCCACGACGAGAAGCTACACTTCAGCGGGCAAAAGGAGGTCCGACACGATATTAGTAGGTATCCCATGACTTTGGTCACCTCAGTATATTGCGTATTGGAAGTATTTTTAATACGTTTTTTCCGCGGGTATGAACTACTGACATAACTTTAAATGCTGCTAAACAAATTATGATGAAACTTGACGCATTTTTATTTAGAAGGCCAGTACGTGCATTTTTACCAATTCAGCTTTTGCCATCTCCTTCGTCTGTAAAAGGTCTAGATGCAATGGGAGACGATGAAGGTGCTAACAGTTCCTTGGTTAGCACAGATAGCTTTCCAGACAATGACGTTATCGCAGGTACAGAAAGCATAGGTTCAACCTACTTTAAACTTCTATAATGAAATTTTCACTCTGCAGCGGAGTGTGCGGTGATATGAAACTTCCTGGCAGATTAAAACTGCATGGCAGACCGAGACTCGAGCTCGGGACCTTTGCCTTTCGCAGGCAAGTGCTCTACCATCTGAGGTACCCAAGCACGACTCAGGCCCCGTCCTCGCAGCTTTACCTCCGCCAGTACCCTATCTCCTACCTTCCAAACTGCACAGAAGCTCTCCTGCGAAACTTGCAGAACTAGTACTCCCGGAAGAAAGGGTATTACCGCGACATAGCTTTGCCATAGCTTGGGAGATGTTTCCCGAATGAAATTTTCACTCTGCAGCGGAGTGTGCGCTGATATGACACTTCCTGGCAGGTTAAAACTGTGTACGTGACCGAGACTCGCAATCGGGACCTTTGCTTTTCACGGGCAAGTGCTCTACCAGATGGTTCAAATGGCTCTAAGCACTATGGGGCTTGACATCTGAGGTCATCAGTCCCCTAGACTTAGAACTACTTCAACCTAACCAACCTAAGGACGTCACACACATCCACGCCCGTGGCATGCGACCGTAGCAGCAGCGCTGTTCCAGACTGAAGCGCCTAGAACCGCTCGGCCACAGCGACCGGCAGTGCTCTACCAACTGAGCTACCCTAGCACGACTCACGCCCCTTCCTCGCAGCTTTACTTCCTACAGTACCTTATCTCCTACCTTCCAAATCTGCCAGGAAGTTTCATACCAGCGCACACTCATTTCATTTTGGAAACATCCCCCAGGCTGTGGCAAAGCCATGTCTCCGCAACATCCTTTCTTCCAGGAGTGCTAGTTCTGCAAGTTGCGCAGGAGAACTTCTGTGAAGTTTGGAAGGTAGGAGATGAGGTACTGGCGGAGGTAAAGCTGCGAGGATATGGGGTAAGTCGTGCTTCGGTCGATCAGTTGGCGTATTATCAGTTACGATTAATTTCGTTACAAATTTTTGGTGATCTGAGCCCAAGCTGGCACGGTAACTCAGCGTGTTTTTAAAAAAAAAAAAGAAAAAGAAAAGAAAGGGAGAGAGATGGATTAACGAAGAAAATAAACAGGTGTCATCGGACGTCCGCCCTGAACAAATTCAACGAACAGTATGGAACAAAATGAGATTTTAAAAAAAAATTTGTTGGTAGAGCATTTGCCCGTGAGAGGCAAAGGACCCGATTTCGAGTCTCAAACCGACATACAGTTTTAATCTGCCACTAAGTTTCTTATTTCAAACTTCTTTCCGCGACTGTCGCTTTCTTGTCATAGTATGGGGTGAAATATATTATCTGACGGTGATTTGCTGACTCACTGCATTTTGGGGGTTATGTGTATCGCCGCCACCTATCGGAACTTCATAGAACTACAGCGGCTGAAGCGTGAATGGTGCAGCTTGCCGCAATATTTACATCCACCTCTGTTTTGTCATCTACAGTTCTTGTTTCATACATATACCATCAAGGACAAACTGCCACATCGCTGCAGAAGGCGTGGCCACAGTAGCTGGGACAGATTTATATTCCTGCTCAACGAGACGGCAAGCGCGTCCTTTGATCGGTCAATCTCCGGCAGTTTCACCGAGCGAGAGGTAGTACAGTGGTTAATCGTTCGGGAGTTAGATGATTCATGTAGTACAGTGGTTAATCATTCGGGAGTTAGATGATTCACGTTCCTGTTCAGCCTACCAAATTTTTGTTTTCTGTGGTCCCCTTAAATCGATTACGACAAAAGGAGAGATGATTCCCTTGAAAAGGACACGACTGATTTCTTCTCCATCTAAGCTTGTGTGGCATCTCTAACGACCTCGTCGTTGACTGGATGTTAAACCCTAATCGTCCTACTTCCTATCATTTCCTATAGCGAGCGCACCCTCATCTGCGAGCAGAGATGTTTCGCTAACCTCGCGCCTTTCCCCTTCGGCAAATCATTCTTACGAGTAGCAGCAATTTAAATAACCAAATAAACAAGTTATGAAACAATTTATGAATTGCGTACAATAAGTAATGCAACACATTTCTTCTCTGGCAATTTCGCTCAAAAAAAAGGGTGAATTTATTGTTGGGCATCGTGAACATTCTCGCTTTAGCCTCCATAGTTCCATGAAGTTGCGATAGGTGGCGGCCCTATACGTAGCCTTCAAGATGGTGTCTGTAACTTGTGACAAGCACACGATTTTTCCATCTAACCGTACATCATCAGGCACACGTTTCTTTCCTCCTGCCTGTAAACCAGTAAAGTGGTATGTGACGTGTACTGTTAGGAGTTCATTGACGTATAACTCACTCAATTGTACTGAAGATTGCTGTTTATAGCTGAAGTCTGGATATCCTAGAATAGGCCGGCCGCGGTGGCCGTGCGGTTCTAGGCGCTTCAGTCCGGAACCGCGAGACTGCTACGGTCGCAGGTTCGAATCCTGCCTCGGGCTTGGATGTGTGTGATGTCCTTAGGTTAGTTAGGCTTAAGTAGTTCTAAGTTCTAGGGGACTGATGACCTCAGATGTTAAGTCCCATAGTGCTCAGGGCCATTTTAACCATTTTTTATCCTAGAATAATAAAAAAAACAATGGGATGGAGACTGATAACTGTATTCTTGTCCGTCCTTATAATAACATGAAGTCGCTGTGCCAGCGGTTCGGGATGGAGTCAAAGTTGGTCAGCCTGATTGTGTTGGATCTCACAGCACATATGTGGAAGGAGTGGAGTGTCACGATCAAAGTGTTGCTGCTTATCGTATAAGCATTAGAAGTCGTTCACCCTGTGTTAACAGCATAGTCCCTGCAGAGACCTTGCAGCCTTCTCAAATGGCTCTGAGCACTATGGGACTGAACTTCTGAGGTCATCAGTTCCCAAGAACTTAGAACTACTTAAAGCTATCTAACCTAAGGACAGCACACACATCCACGCCCGAGGCAGGATTCGAACCTGCGACCGTAGCGGTCGCGCGGCTCCAGACTGTAGCGCCTAGAACCGCTCGGCCACTTCGGCCAGCACAGCCTTCTCAGCTACGTAGCAAGCCATCTGGGCAAGTAATTGTAGCTTTGACAGGGAATGACAGAGTTTGTTTGCCACTAGCAATAAAAGTTGTGGTACTAGATTTTTTTCTGTGTCTGCGAGAATGGCAGTCAAAGAAACAGCTCTAGGCTCTTCCAGGAAAGCATCTGGGCTTCTACAACAGTGTGACCACTTTGTTTTGAGCTCAAGCAGCGGCCTCTCGCCATAAAGTCGGCTCACGAGGGCGGTCCGGTTTTTAGCAGGAAAATGACCAGTGGCCCGCATTCCAGAGGCGTACAGTCCACCTCGGATGTTTGACTGACAGACGAGCGCTGAACTTAATGATTTTCTCTGGGAAGAACATCGTCCACCGCAAATGCGGAATGCATGCGCGTTTCTCTGGCGCCAAGTTTAGCGGTGGAGGGCATGGATTTTGGCGACAGTCTTTCTTATTGGAGGGATACCGCTATCCCGTGTGTAGGTGGGACTTCTGGAGCCTTGTTGTCAGTATATGCCATTGGCGCAATTTGCATGGACAGCTTGGCCACTGGACGGGACAATTTTTGGCGACTCCACGTGGATTTGGCGACGAGGAGGGATGGAAGAGAGATTTTCGTGGCATTCGGTCGATGTCCACTGTGGAGGACGGTCTAGGCAGTTCGGCCGAGGTACGCTGTAAGCTCGGCAAATTAGTGAAGAGCCACCACAGAAGACGTGCTGTTATTTGCTTTAATGATGGAGAACTTGGCAGATGTGATGTTTTAGAGTTGTTGGGACTAACTCAAGCTTGGTTTTTTCGGCATGCCAGCCTTGATTCTCTGCACAACTCGGCACGAGGGTAGGCCGGCCGCGGCCTTTGCTCCTGCGCACCTGCGGATGGTTTCCACATCAGCCAGTCTCCACATCACCCGTTGGGCAGTTCAATGGTGAGCATACTGGAAGCCCGGGCCTGTTTGCAGTGTCTGTCTGAATACTTAGTCTTCACTGCAGCGAGTCCATCTGACCTGCAGCCCTGTATTTCAACCAACCTGCCTCGTATTGAAGTTCAGCCGGTGGTTCCCAAACTCGGTCAGAACCAAACATATAGTCAGAAAGGGGTTTTTGCTATTAACTTGAGGGAGGCATCGTTTTAGCTTGATCCCCTTCCCCTTTACTAACTTTCGTAACCATCAGCTTCTTCTGTTACTGTGTATTTTGTTTCGCGTTTGGTATTTTGTAATTTGATCTGTATGCTAATTCTGGGAATTCACGTGTTAGCTTTGTAATACAGTAAGTCTGAAAAGAGCACTACTTCATTTCAGTACCCATCGACATTACCATTTGAATTATAATAAAGTTTTCTGAACTGAGGGTACATAATAAGGGTAGGGAATCTTACACTGTGTCTCAGCTTGATCTTTTAGGGTTAGCTGCAGATGTATTTTGCGGAGACAGTGTTCTGAATAGTTATTCTTGCGCTCGACTTATGCCTTCTCACTTCACTCCGTGTGGTCATCGCTATGAGGGCATCGTTCTCTCCATCACTGGCATCTTAGGCACCCAGCTCCTACTGTGTGAAGCAATTAACTGCCTCTTGCGACCGCATTACATGTAACATCACGGTCCTTCTTTGTTGTATTTCTGCAGAGATATTGCATACTGACCTACTTTGCTTGTATTTTCTGCTACCAGGGGAAGGCTTTAGAATTTTACTCCACATACAAGGCCCATTGTTATGTGGTGGCACTTACGAATGAAATAGGTAGAGAAGAGTAATTACAGTGACTGAAGATGATGAGATGTAAAGGTGAATTTCTGCTTTATATGTACTGCACAACGTATTGTCCTGAGAACAATATTTTTACGTGGGAGAGTGATAATTTCTCTGTTCTTGATGAAAACCTGAATCGATAGCGAGCATATGAGTATCTAAGTAGTACAGCGATGTACTCTTTGGCCCATAGTTTAAGCATTCACTGCTATCCGCCACTGCAGTCAAAGTGCTGCAGCCACGGAATCCGAGGTGGTACTGCTGGGAAGTTATAAAATCCAAGAAGGTACTGATGGGAAATTTAAAAGTGCAAAATGGCAGTGGTACGAAATTAAAAACAACCAAATGGTCGAACTAACCAAACTGTGCTAGGGGAAAGTTAAAAAAATTAAAAAATTAAAAAAAATCAAAGATAGCAGAATCAGCTTCATTGTGCTAACGGTCATTATGGTCTCACGTTCAAAAGTATGCAGATGGCTTGTATCATTTATGAAAATAGATAAGCCTCACTTAAAATGCCTAAATTTGTGCCATGTTCAGAAGTATCTGAGTGATCTAAGATAAGTTCCGCACTATGTTCAAAAGTATCAGAATGATCTTAGTTTCGCACTATGTTCAAAAATATCTGAATGATCTGCATTTTGTACTATGGTCAAAAGTATTGGAATAACTACAAATATTCACCAAAAAAGGAGTAAGGATTTCTGTGTAAAGTATTTTCATTTACATGTCTAAAATATAAGGTTAAACTGCACTTGTGGACCTCCATAGTTTGATCTCTGTACCACACTTGGTATAAAGTACAATGAAATATTTCCACATCTAAATTCTTTGGAAAAATACGTTCAGCTTCAGTAGCAACTCTCTCTCCACTCTCATGATACGTGAATTGCAGTGGCAATCATTAAAACAAAGGTGTTTTTCGTTGCGACGGGAACTTCTCATGAAATTTCAGTCACTATTTTTCTCCTCCGATTGCGAAAACGTTCTGTTGGCACCCACCTACATAGGGAGAAACGATCATCACGATAAAATAAGAGAAATCAGGGCTCGCACAGAAAAATTTAAGTGGTCGTTTTTCCCGCGCGCCGTTCAAGAGTGGAACGGTAGAGACACAGCTTGAAGTTGGTTCATTGAACCCTCTGCCAGGCACTTTATTGTGAATAGCACACTAATCACATAGATGTAGGTGCAGATGTAGATGTAGAGATCATCTGCTGACAACGCCAACGTATGCTATCACACAGTGGAAACCATAATGCTAACAGGACAAGGTAGTGATATTTGACACAAGGTTCTCAGAATAGATATTCTAACAGTGTAACCTGCATCTTAAAACTACGTTCTAATACCAGAAGCCGTGTGTGAAACGGGTGTCATCTAATGCATATTAAGACTGTAATATTAGCAATACAAGCAACAGACAGTGTTTATGTGCAGCGAGTGTCAACCACTGGATCTTAAAACTGTATTGTAACACCAGTATTTGACCGTGTGTATGTGCAGTAGGTGTCAATTACTGGATCTTAAAATTATATTGTAACACCAGAGCTGACTGTGTATGAGCCATAACATTCAGTAGGTGTCAGCTATAGTATTAATGTTTACAGATAAGTATGAAACAAATTACACTATACGCCTACATGTTACAGATTGCCACATACTTCAGTATATTACATCAAAATTGTAACGAATTGTTCCATGCAACGCTATTTTGTAGCAAAAATTGTAACAATTGTTACCCAAAATAGTAATAAACTGTGGCAATGATCGGCACATTAACTGTTGTATAGTGACTACCATTACCCCCCATCTGATTTCGGTTATGATTATCAGCTGGTATGGTGACTATCATTAGCCTGGATACTATTCTGGGGCAATGATAATTAGTTGACAATGTGACTTCAGTTACCCCAATCATACTATCATTGCCATTAAGCTTGATGATAGCATATATACCATAATCTGGCAGTGAATTAGCTACTGGATCTCATATAGTGGCAGTCAGTATATGTGCCTTAACTTGACTGTGGGTGGCAGCTACCGGATGTACTCTAACGCCAGAAGCTGACATTGTATGTACCATAACTTGATAGTGTATGTCAGCGACTGGATTTCAAACAACATTTTTAGAAGAGTAGTGGACTGCATGTGTGTGTGTGTGTGTGTGTGTGTGTGTGTATTTGCACCTTAACTTTTACATCAAACCTGTAACAAATTTCTCCTCTTACAGCAAAATTCCAACAAATTGTTTCATAGAAAATTGTTACTGCGAAATTGTTACAAATTGTCCCATACAATGGCAGTGGGTATCAGCTACTGGATCTTAAGCAGCAGTAGAAGCTGACAGTGTGTATGTTCGTATTTTCTCAGTGGTATCATCTCGTGGATCTTACAACTGTATTCTAATATCAGAAGCTGACAGTGAATGTCCCACAACCTGACAACAATTCAGGATTGCAGCTAGACTGTCACAGTGCAGTGTTTTACAAGCCATTAAATTGAAACAACCAGTAAGAATATAGGTGCCATCTTGGATTATGGCATCATATGGTCAAGATCAATGTCTTGCACATGATGTTATAATGATGTCATACTAAAGGGAGCATGACTTGTGATGTCATGAATAAAATGCTGACGTTTCAAGTGATCTCATGAACCAAAGTGTTTTGCTTGTCGGAATACATCTTGACTTGAGGCATTGACAAGCCTCAACTTTCTGGCTAGTCGCTTTTGAAGATCTAGTACCTGACACCTATTGGCATGTTATGGTACATATACTACCACCATGTGTTTGGGGTATGGGTAGACACTGTGACTGGAGTAATGGCAGTCAATAGGTCAGCTGATCATCATTTAGCCACAGTAGTAATGTGGATAACCGTAGTCCCCTTTCAACTAACCACTGCTGCCCCAGTTGCATTTGGGGTAAAGACAATAACCTTGTGGACTGACCATCATTGGCAAACTGCTCTTCGAGGTAATGATAGTCACCATATTTCAGCTGATTATCATTGCCCTGTAGGATATGATAGTCGCCAAATGTCAACTAATCTGATCATCACTGATTCAATCTGTTACAATTTTGTCTAACAGTAGTGATGTATGGCAGTAATATGTCACATTTTCGCTGTAATGGAGCCATGAATGGGGCAATTTGTTACACTTTTACTATAATATGGGCAATTTTTTACAATTTTGCTATAACATAAAAGTGTTTAGGGCAATTTGTTACACTTCATAAATAATATGGCGACGTACAGGGCAATTGCATAACAATGTCTGTAACAGAAGATACTGTTCGATGCAGCAGTTGAAAAGCAGTGTCAAGTTAAGATACATGCACTGTCGTCTTCCAGTGTTACAACACAGTTTTAAGACTCGATAAAAGACGCCCACACTCCCACACACACGGCCTCTCCCCCTCCCCCCCCCCTCCCCCACCACACACAGACGCGTGCGCGCACACACAGTCAGGTACTGGTGTTACTATACAGTTTTAAGATCCAGTAGCTAACACCCATCGCACATACACACTAATAGTTTCTACTCGTAGAATACAGTTGTAAGATTCAGTATCCGACACTCACTCTCAGGTTATGGAATTAGAAATCTATTTCAGTTCTGAATACCTATTTGTTTGTTTGAAATGTCACTGCTTCATGTGCTAGACATTGTATGTGATGGCATAAGTTAGCATTATCAGCAGAAGACGACTACAGTTTTGTGCTGCAAGATAAACTTAAAATCCTAGCATGAATTTACTAAAATGTTTGGGTGACTGAACCCTAGCTGAAAGAATAGCAGTCCTCTTTTGTTGTCTATAAGAAAGTGTATTACTGCTGTTCAATATGCTTTCTCATCGAAGTGTCATGTTGCTGCCACTGTGTGACAATGTGCGTTAGGATTATCGGCAGAAGATGACAAATGTTTTGTACTGAAAGATGAAGTTGATAGTCTAGCATGGCGCTGATGATAATGTTTGGCTGACTTGGACGTCGGTTGTAGCTGAACTTCTTCTTCCTCTTAGTGTGTGGGTGACACCCATCTGAATGAAGTGTACTGCCTCGGTAGCATGTACTGCTTTTGGGCTTGTTGACGCCAGATCCTCTTGCATCACGATGCCTGAGGAAATGGCGTAAACAGGGCAGTGAAGGAAATGGATCATTGTCTGCTCAACACTACACATCTTGGTTATCGCAGGGTCCCCATTTTAATATAGCAGTTTTACTTTGGCCAATGCCCACGTGAATACAATTAAGTTATCTCCATGTTGGCTATAACAGACTGTTTCTTGGGGATATATCCTCTTTTGGTGGTATCCAAATAGTTTTATCTCTTTCCTGTCAGGGTTGAAGCCTCTCTTCTGCCTTTGACTCCAATAAGTGGGAGGTATTTGAGATGAAGTTTTTCCTGCTGGGAAGATATCAAGCGACTGGTTCATGCTCATGAAATGAGTGCCTATCATTAGTGTTGACTTTACTCCTTTCTGATTTAGTTGTTACTATCTTCCTGATATCGAGTGAAGGTGTTCTGGCCTGAACCTGGATCTTCTCGACTGAAGTTGGTCTCAGGCATCCTTTCAGCTGGCTGCAAGTTTTGTGAAGAGCAATATCAGCCTGCTTCGAGTAGCAGGATTTGTACTTTTCAGAGGAAGCATATTCTTCTCACAAGTAGGACAAGACTAGAGCTGACGCCCGAAGTACCATATGTGGGCTTGCTCACAAACTTGTGCATTTGAGTGTTTTAAAGATATCGTTTCGTGTGCGTCCTTAATTCTGACACTGCCACTACGTTCCTTGAATGTCAGACCCCTATCAGGAATAGCTCCAAGTTATTTAGGCGTGGAGCTGTGATTGAGAGGAGTTACAGCCATGAGACTTTTAACTGTAGGTAATAGATTTGTTACAGAGACGGTAAACGCTGACTTCTGTTTTGCTTCGATTTTGCTTTAGGCTGTTGGCCACGTAATACTTTCCAATGTCATAAAGAGGAGACTAAAGTTGTCTTTAAACGTCTCCAAATGTCTTACGTTGAGTAGAGAGCGCCAGATCATCAGCATAAATAAATGGGGTGCTAGCCTCGTTAGGGGCGGTTGGTCGTTGGTGGACAAATTAAATATTATTGGAGCAAGAGCGATTCCTTGAGGAAGACAATTTTTTGCTTTGTGCCACAGACTTTCGGTGTTTTGAGAACTGACATAGAATCTGTTGCGAGTAGCTCTGCAGTGATCTTCGCAAAGCTGTGATCTTTGGTAGTGTTGTACACCTTTGGGAGAAGTTTGCTGATGTTTAACGTGTCATAGGCCATATTCAGATCACGGAAGGCAACACTGGTGACAAGACCTTTCCCTAAGCCATCTTCAGTATTTTGGGTAGGATTCAATACCTGCTCCGTGAGAGACCGTCCAAGCTGGAAGCTGGCTTCTTCTCTAATGAGCTTATCTTCTATGAGTGGGATGAGGTGGGCTAGAAGAACTCGTGCAGATTGCTTGAACGGATGGCAGACTAAAGATATTGGTCGAAA
Source organism: Schistocerca cancellata (assembly GCF_023864275.1). Classification (NCBI taxonomy): domain Eukaryota; kingdom Metazoa; phylum Arthropoda; class Insecta; order Orthoptera; family Acrididae; genus Schistocerca; species Schistocerca cancellata. The sequence goes on from NC_064631.1 coordinate 507,115,444, forward strand.
ACGTATGTGTTATCTGGCGGCTTGCTCGGTTTGATTAGAGCCGCAACATGAACGTATCTCCAGAGCTTCAGAATGTTGAAGTTTCCAGATAGTGGTTGAACATTTGGTGGAGCCACTCAGCACCTTTTCTTGCCAAGACGTCTTACAATTCTATCCCAATAGCTTTGCCATCTTTCAGAGCTCAGGTGCCGTCAACAGTTTCTTCTATTGTGATGGGGTGGGGGATGCTGTTAGTTTCTGATTTTACTCTAAGGTGACAAAAGTCACGGGATACCTCCTTATGTCGTTTCGGAGATCTTTTTGCCTGGTGTAGCGCAGCAACTCGATGTGGCATGGACGCAACAAGTAGTTGGAAGTTCCCTGCAGAAAAGTTGAGCCCTGCTGCCCCTATAGCCGTCTATTATCGCGAAAGTGTTGCTGGCGCAGGGTTTATGTCCCATAAATGGTAGATGGGATTCATGTCATCCATAAAAATTCCGTCGTTGTTCAGAAGCTTAAAGTACACGAATAGCTACAAATGGTCTCCAAGTAGCTGAACAGAATCATTTCCAATCAACGATCAATTCAGTTGGACCAGAGGACCCAGTCCATTCACTGTAAAACAGTCCACACCTACAACACTTCCCAACAGATAGCACTGCAGCGAGGAAAGCCAAATACAACTCTATAATGCGTCGTTTTTATACTGGCACAACGTGTATTATCAAATATGGTATTATGGTGCAGTAAATGTTACCCTCTGGGAGGATTTAAGTAAACTGACCGTGAGTTACCTAATGGGTTTGGATTATCGAACCTGAATTTGATAGCACAGTAGAAACCAGAAAGCTAAAAATTAAAATTTGGAAAATATCATAAGTAACCAAGTTCACTTAAATGAAATAAAATACAGTCGCCAGCCTAATTAGGCATAGCAATACGAACATTAATTTTAAAGAATCTGTATTGAATTTTAATAAAGGAAAGCTACCATTACTTCTTTCCCAGAGAAGTGCAATGAAACTCTACTATAATCAGATAAGTCATACAGTGAATACCAGCAATTTTAAATAGTATGTGCAAGCTCTAACAGGAACAATTGACACTTTATCTCTTCTCAACAGTAATACTTTGTCATATATAAGTTATCTCATCATCAAATGTTGTAAAAGACACTACTAAACCAAAATTGGACAAGGACGTAGTCATATTTCAATAGTTACTTTTCATATAGTACAAAGATAATTATAAGTCACTTGCAATAGGATTTTTACAGTCTCTATGAAGCAATCTTTATCTTTATGAATAAAAACAATTACAGAAATTTTATCTTTCATAAGCAAAGACTTAGGTAGGGGCCCTCAAACTGTCTTTCCAATTTTCATTACACAAAGCACACAAAACTCTAGAATTACTTCATAATGCAATTAGTAAATTCATTGTTCACGAATGTTTCTTCATATTAAGCAACACTAAAGTGGGGATTCTCAACTGACCATTACACCAAAGCAAACTAAACACACTTTTCTGAGACGCTTTGTAAGTTACAAATTTAGGTATTACTCTTTCACAAATTGCACTCACCTTGCAGGACTTTTAAAACAGTTAATGCCGGTGATCTTTTATACAGGTTCTTAAGTATGACTTTAAATGCATTTTACTCTAACTAACCTCAAAATAACGTGCTTCCTTTTTTCATTAGCACAACTAGTAATTTTCACTGACTGAATTAAATGCAGTTAATATTTGAAGCACAAATACTTTGAATTAAAACAAATCAAACATTATGGAGGTTTTCATAAATGCAATACTAACTACCTCCCTTGATTTCAACGAAACCCACAGTATTTCTATATACCTTGTTGCATTCAGAATTAAGCAACACCAACAATCACTTATTTTCAGTCGTTTTGACATACAGGATACTCGGATGTTAGTAATTATGTAGAATGAGTCCTAAGAGGATCGGACACACAGTTTAACATAATTTGCCTTATTATTGCAAATTAAACAACACTTAAATGTACGGGTTCATACTTTGACATAAATCTGACCTCTTAGCTTTGCTCAAGTGATGGCGCAATACTGGTGGCGAGTACATGGTGGCTACCTGGTCTTTTCTCTGGATGTAATTTGCTCTATTATTTTCTTCTTAGCGACGAAATTACCATCTTTAGAACCTTTTCCAATAATAGAGCACCATTTTGGAGTCGTACACACATCCGAGACCTTTCCATGTTAATCCAGGTACTGGATGCCTCACTCGGCACTTGCGCTGTTCACTCACTTGCTGCCCAGACCAGACTGTCCAGTAGCTAGCTGTCGACTGACTGGGCTCTCTCACTTGGCGCCCAGACTGAGCGCCACATTCACCTTTTAGCCCGCGCCAACCACTTTTTGGCACGCACCGACTCACTTCCGTTGCAAATGGGAAATACTGTTGCTTTTCATTTTATACAATGCAAGTCCCTAGGTATGAACCAGCTTGTACATAGTTGTAAACAAAAATCTTTTAAAAAATCTTAATATTTGAATACATTAAAATGTCAACGCAAAGGCCACAGATTTATATAACATTTTCCTCCAATTAATACAAAGACTTTAAATAATAAAGAGAAAACATTTTGCACAACTTCGCACTTCATTACAATGGGTCAAAGACATTACATAGTGAAAATTACATGCTTGACATTGAACAGAATTAATCAGTACGAAATATTTACAGTATTAATTAGGGGGTGACACACCGTTAAGGAGCCACCACCAGCTTGCACCGTACCTTGTTTACAACTTGGGTCCATGGCTTCGTGGGGTCTGCGCCACATTCGAACCATACCAACAGCTCTTACCAACTGTAATCGGGACTCAACTGAACAGACCACTGTTTTCCAGTCGTTTAGGGTCCAACCGATATTGTCGCGAGCCCAGGAAAGGCGCTGCAGGACACATCGTGCTGTTAGCAAAGGCATTTGTGTCTGTGGTCTGGTGCCATAGCCCTTTAACACCAAACTTCACCGACTGTCCTAATGGATACATTCGTCGTACGTCCCACACTGATTTCTGTTGCTGTTTCACGCAGTTTTGGTTGTCTGCTAGTACGGCCTACTCTACGCATAACCAACTGCTCTCGATCGATAAGTGAAGACCGTCGGACACTGCATTGTCCGTGGTGAGAGATAATGCCTGAAATTTAGAATTTTCTGCACACTCTTGACACTGTGGACCTCAGAATACTGAATTTCCTAACGATTTCCGAAATGGAATGTCCGATGCGAGTGTATGGGTTTAGTAAGCTCCAAGCAAATCATAAAAATCTGCGGGTGGCCATATGTAGATCGTCATTAACTGGCTCGTGTACGACACTGAACACTCCTACCCCGTATCGTTACGAGTGATGAGGAATGGTGTCTTTATGCTAACATAAGGAAAAGGTAGTGAAGGGAGACGAAAATTTAATAGTCATGGGTGACTGGAATTCGAGAGTAGCAAAAGGGAGAGAAGGAAACACAGTAGGTGAATATGGATTGGGGGACAGAAATGAAAGAGGAAGCCGCCTGGTAGAATTTTGTGCAGAGCATAACTTAATAATAGCTAACACTTGGTTTAAGAATCATGAAAGAAGGTTGTATCCATGGAAGAACCCTGGAGATACTAAAAGGTATCAGATTGATTATGTAATGGTAAGACAGAGATTTAGGAACCAGGTTTTAAATTGTAAGACATTTCCAGGGGCAGATGTGGACTCTGACCACAATCTATTGGTTATGAACTGTAGATTAAAACCGAATTAACTGCAAAAAGGCGGGAATTTAAGGAGATGGGACCTGGATAAACTGAAAGAACCAGAGGTTGTACAGAGTTTCAGGGAGAGCATAAGGGAACAATTGACAGGAATGGGGGAAAGAAATACAGTAGAAGAGGAATGGGTAGCTTTGAGGGATGAAATAGTGAAGGCAGCGGAGGATCAAATAGGTAAAAAGACGAGGGCTGGTAGAGACCCTTGGGTAACAGAAGAAATATTGAATTTAATTGATGAAAGGAGAAAATATAAAAATGCAGTAAATGAAGCAGGCAAAAAGAAATACAAACGTCTCAAAAATGATATCGACAGGAAGTGCAAAAGGGCTAAGCAGGCATGGCTAGAGGACAAATGTAAGGATGTAGAGGCTTATCTCACTAGGGGTAAGATAGATACTGCCTACAGGAAAATTAAAGAGACCTTTGGAGAAAGGAGAACCACTTGCATGAATATCAAGAGCTTTGATGGAAACCCAGTTCTAAGCAAAGAAGGGAAAGCAGAAAGGTGGAGGGAGTATATAGAGGGTCTAAAGAAGGGCGATGTACTTGAGGACAATATTATGGAAATGGAAGAGGATGTAGATGAAGATGAAATGGGAGATATGATACTGCGTGAAGAGTTTGACAGAGCACTGAAAGACCTGAGTCGAAACAAGGCCCCCAGAGTAGACAACATTCCATTAGAACTACTGATAGCCTTGGGAGAGCCAGTCCTGACAAAACTCTACCATCTGGTGAGCAAGATGTACGAGACAGGCGAAATACCCTCAGACCTCAAGAAGAATATAATAATTCCAATCCCAAAGAAAGCAGGTGTTGACAGATGTGAAAATTACCGAACTATCAGTTTAATAAGTCACAGCTGCAAAAAACTAACGCGAATTCTTTACAGATGAATGGAAAAACTGATAGAAGCCAACCTCGGGGGAGATCAATTTGGATTCCGTAGAAATGTTGGAACACGTGAGGGAATACTGACCTTACGACGTATCTTAGAAGAAAGATTAAGGAAAGACAAACCTACGTTTCTAGCATTTGTAGACTTAGAGAAAGCTTTTGACAATGTTGATTGGAATACTCTCTTTCAAATTCTGAAGGTGGTAGGGGTAAAATACAGGGAGCGAAAGGCTATTTACAATTTGTACAGAAACCAGTTGGCAGTTATAAGAGTCGAGGGGTATGAAAGGCAAGCAGTCGTTGGGAAGGGAGTGAGACAGGGTTGCAGCCCATCCCCAATGTTATTCAATCTGTATATTGAGCAAGCAATAAAGGAAACAAAAGAAAATTCGGAGTAGGTATTAAAATCCATGGAGAAGAAATAAAAACTTTGAGGTTAGCCGATGACATTGTAATTCTGTCAGAGACAGCAAAGGACTTGGAAGAGCAGTTGAACGGAATGGACAGTGTCTTGAAAAGAAGGTATAAGATGATCATCAACAAAAGCAAAACGAGGATAATGGAATGTAATCGAATTAAGTCGGGTGATGCTGAGGGAATTAGATTAGGAAATGAGACACTTAAAGTAATAAAGGAGTTTTTCTATTTGGGGAGCAAAATAACTGATGATGGTCGAAGTAGAGAGGATATAAAATGTAGACTGGCAATGGGAAGGATAGCGTTTCTGAAGAAGAAAAATTTGTTAACATGGAGTATAGATTTAAATGTCAGGAAGTCGTTTCTGAAAGTATTTGTATGGAGTGTAGCCATGTATGGAAGTGAAACGTGGACGATAAATAGTTTAGACAAGAAGAGAATAGAAGCTTTCGAAATGTGGTGCTACAGAAGAATGCTGAAGATGAGATGGGTAGATCACATAACTAATGAGGAGGTATTGAATAGAATTGGGGAGAAGAGGAGCTTGTGGCACAACTTGACTAGAAGAAGGGATCGGTTGGTAGGACATGTTCTGAGACATCGAGGGATCACCTATTTAGTATTGGAGGCCAGCGTGGAGGGTAAAAATCGTAGAGGGAGACCAAGAGATGAATTCACTAAGCAGATTCAGAAGGATGTAGGCTGCAGTAGGTACTGGGATTTATTTATTTAGCGTATGGCATTTAGACACAATTGTTATTACAATCAATATGCAAAATTGTAATGATTTGGCATTCGATATTCTTACAGTTATTACAATAGTTATACAGAATTATACGAAATTATACAAAATTACACATAATACACATGTTACAGTAGTTATACAAAGTTATAGTAGTTTGGAAGTAATTACAAACAAACATCTAATGAGTTAATATATGCAATTGATTCTGGAGTCGCCATCAGGAAATCTTCTGGAGTCCCATCATAGGCTGTCCTGGGGCAGTCTTCTATTATGTGCTGGATAGTTTGATTTTCTCCACATTGACATAGCGGCGATTCTGTCATGCCCCACTGGTAGAGGGAATAGGCGCACTGCCATGTTTAGTTCTAATTCTGTTTAAAGTTGCCCAGGTTTTGCGTGATAAGTCAAAACCTGGAGGCTTCTGGGAGATACATGGAAGTTTGCTGATGTTCTTTAAGGACCATTCTTGGTGCCAGGCGCTGGTTATGTTGAATTCTTCCTCTGTTGCAGATGTGGCTATTGCGGTTCTGATGGATGACCTTCTGGAGCGGAGGCGGCTTTGGGTGGCATCTTCAAAATTCTCATGGATGGGTAGATTCCGATTGCTCATTATCTTTTTGTACTCTCTTATAAGAGCGTTTGTGCGGCGTAGGTTAGGGGGTGGTATGTGGCTTAGTACTGGGAGCCATTCCACGGGTGTAGTCTTTATTACACCAGCGATCATTCTCATTGTGTTATTGAGCTGTGCATCGATTCTATGGGTGTGGGGGCTGTTTAGCCATACCGGCGCACAATATTCGGCAGCTGAGAAGACGAGACTTAAGGCTGATGTCCGTAACGTAGTAGCTGCCGCTCCCCATGTCGTTCCACAGAACTTCTGTATAATGTTATTCCTTGTTTTTAGTTTCTCTGCTGTTTTCATTAGGTGACCTTTGAAAGAGAGTGTTCTATCGAGGGTCACACCTAGGTACTTTGGGGTTTTATTGTGGGTAAGCCATGTGGTCTCGAATTTTATTCTGAGCTCCCTCTTAGCCGCTTTATTGTTTAGGTGAAAACATGATACTTCTGTTTTGTTGGCGTTAGGTTGCAGGTGCCATTTTCGGAAATATTCTCCCATCTTCTCCAAGTCAGCTGTTAGGGTCTCCTCTGCCCCTTCAAATGACTGACTTCTCGTTGCAAGGACCCAGTCATCGGCGTAGCCAAACTTCTTTGATCTTGTTTCCGGTATGTCTGCAATGTAGAGATTGAAGAGGAGTGGTGCAAGCACTGATCCTTGAGGTAGGCCATTTTTTAATTTCCTCGGTGAACTAATATCTGAACCCATGGTGACTTGGATCGTTCTGTCATTCAGCATGTTCTTTAGTAGGCGAGCTGTTAGTTTACATGGGATTATGCGGAGGAACTTATAAATCATGCCTTTTCTCCAGACTGTGTCGTAGGCAGCTGACAGGTCTATGAATGCTGCAGTGGTTTTAAGCTTTCTTTGGAACCCAGCTTCAATGTACGTCGTGAGTGAGAGAACTTGATCAACACAGCTGCGGTTTGGTCTGAAACCTGCTTGTTCGATTGGTATAGCATTGAGTATTTCTGGCAGATTCTATTGTAGATGAGCCTTTCTAACAATTTATATATTACTGACAGTAGTGCTATGGGCCTGTAGCTCTTCGGTGAGTTTGTTGGTTTCCCTGGTTTTAAGATGGCTATTATTTTCGATCTTCTGAGGTCACTAGGCACATTACCGGTTTGGATGATGTCGGTGAAGAATCTCACCAGCCAGAGTTTTGTGTATTTACCGCAGTGTATCAGGAGTTCTGGGTTAATGCTGTCGAGTCCTGGTGCTTTCCCTGGCTTGACTTCTTTGAGTGCTGTTTCTATTTCTTCGAGTGAGAAAGGGAGAGCGTATTCAGTTTCTGTCGCCTTATTCCTCAGATTCCTGAGTTCTCGTTTTATCTTGATCGTGTGTGCTCTGTCACTAGGGGCTCTGGACGTGGCCACTATATGAGATGCCATGGTGTTTGGGGAGACGTTTGCTGTCTGTCTTTGAATAGGTGCTCCACTTCCTAATTTCCTTAACAGGGTCCATGCTTGTCGGCTTGAAGTCTGGAAATTCAGGCTCTCCATTGCTTCTGTCCATTTACGTTGTCTTGCAGTATCAAGACTGTGGAGAAGGTCATCGGCCAGTTCTTTGTCGCCCGTCTTGAGGAAGCGCTGGTAGAGCTCGTCACTGTTTTTGGACCACCCTGGGACATAATCTCGTCGGTATCCCCTAGGGATGTACTTCTTGGCAGTGCTTATTACTGCTCCGATGAATCTTGTATAGTTTTTATGGGTAGGTGGAATCCATCCTAGACATTTATCAAGGTCTCGAGAGTACTTTTCCCAATTTGCGTTCTTGAAATTCCATCTGGGGCAAGGCATGGAAGTCACCAGTGGGATTTGGCTGCCAATTTCAATAATGACTGGTCGGTGCTGGCTATGAGGAAAGTCGCACAGGACTTTACGGGTAGCTGGTAGTGGTTGGTGATTTCCGTCAGTTGAGGTGAAGCATAGATCCGGGTTGTATTCCTGCTCCCAGGCAGCTGATCTGAATGTGTAACGGTCTTTCGCATCAAAGATAAGGTTAAGATTTTCATTTTCAGCCCATTTCACCAAGGTTTCACCATTAGCATCACACTTTTTATATTTCCACTGTTCGTGGTGGCTATTGAAGTCTCCCAGATAGATTGCTGGGTGAGGTTGAGCCTGAATTACTGATCTTGGCCATGGAGTGGTTGGAGGTTTATAAATATTTGTAACGGTTACGCTCCCAATTTTTACTGTGACATTATGGATTCCATCACCTGACGACATGGAGATAAGGGAGGCATTTTCTATATCATGTCTGATGTAGGTTGCAACACCATGGGTATGGTGGTAAGTGGCACCAAGTAATTCAAATCCGGGTATTTTGCCCCTTTTCCGCAGTTGTACTTCAGTACTACAATGTGTTTCCTGAATGGCGATCAGATCAATGTTGTCTTTCTTCAGTAGTTTTGATAAGTATTGGCTCTTAGAATAGCTTATGCTCTCTATGTTGAGATGGCAGATTCGGACCATAGGTCCAAGTTTCCTTGTTGGCATATCCTTAGGAGGACGTTTTTTGTGTCTACTTGCATAGTCAGGAGAACCTTTCACGGTTTGTCTGACTGCCATTATGTGCTAGCTCATTTAGCGTTACCCGGGGTGCACCACGTGGAGGCGAGCTAGCTTTACACCCCGGTACTGGGAGATGAAGAAGCTTGCACAGGATAGAGTAGCATGGAGAGCTGCATCAAACCAGTCTCAGAACTGAAGACCACAACAACAACAAGGAAAAGAAAGGAAAGGCTGAGCCAAAACAAAGTAGTAACTCCCCATATAAAGACCTTCGCGCATCCACAAAAGATAATTTTATGCAACTGGTGGGACATCGACGGCGTGGCGTACTACGAATTGCTTTCCTGAGGCATAACGATCACTGTTGACATTTATTGTCAAGAACTGAGACGTCTTGCAGATGCAATCCAAGCACAAAGGAAAGGAAGACATACATTTTACACGTGGAAATACACCCATTACATATTTTGATGGACATATCAAAAATGGTTCAAATGGCTGTAAGCACTATTGGACATAACATCTGAGGTCATCCGTCCCCTAGACTTAGAACTACTTAAACCTAACTAACCTAAGGACATCACACACATCCATTCCCGAGGCAGGATTCCAACCTGAGACCATAATAGCAGCGCTGTTCCGGACTGAGATGGACATATCAAACGAGAAAATAACATTGTGATATGCCTTCGTGCATATGCTTGAGCTGTTAAATCGCACGTACCCTACCGCTCAGTTGTCGTTCAAGGTGGAGTCCTCACCATACCGATGTTCTGTCCCCTACCATGCTGTTTGCACAGATACCGAGAAACTAATTTTGTGCACATACTACCGTGAGGCTTAGTAAACATTCATCAACATTTGAAACGTCCCCTTAGAAAAATTTAAAAATGACAGTGCTAACAATCATTACTTACCTCACAAAAATCTTGTTACTCGAACTACTGCAATACAGCGAGCGCCAATACTGCCAGCTAAATAAAAGATTCTAACTACTGAAGGCACAAGCTACTGATAGCCGTAGTTAGCAAATGAAAGATTTTGATAGAGAACAAACAATGTGTTTCCCTTAATAATGTTCAAAAGTCATCATATATATGTCAGTTCATGATACCCAGTATTACAAATTTACTGTTTCTGATGTAAAAACGTCCAGATCGTCCGCTCTCAAAATTCTGCCATCTCTCTCCCCACATCCACCACTGCTGGCAGCTCACCTTCAACTGCACAATGCTATGTGCTGTTAACACCCAACTGCCCAACACTACAATAGCAAATATTCCGACAATGCCAACCAGCCACAGACTGCACACAGCACAGCCAGTGATTTTCGTACAGAGTGCTACGTGGCGTTACCAACATAAAAGCCTAAACAGATTACTTACACATTTAATTTAAATAAATTCATTACTACATATTGAAAAAATCTCATAATAAAATATTTTCACGGATTATTTATTCAGACAAGCTAGTGAGTACTTAGGGTACATCCCTCTTCTATAAGATCACAGCCGAGAGTGGGGTCCTGTAAGCAGCTTTAGTGGGCTGGCGTCTGCATCGTACTTAAAAGCAAGATTTTGAATTGAGCCACAAGTCAAAGCATCTTCCCTTGTTGCAGATACTGACTTACTATGTAATACTGATAAAATATAAATCTTCCTTTAATAAAAGTCTTTTATTTTTGAAACTTCTTATTAATTTAGTTCGCTCACTGCGCTAACAATTCGTTATTTAGGATTCGCTGTTTCCTGCCATGATCTCTTCCCACAATTTCTCTCTTTACTCAAAAGCTCTCTCCTGTGGACGATAGGGGAGAGAGAGACGCCCGTTCTGTAACGGCTCCCCTGAGGAAGGAAGGCCCTCATTGTTGCTAGAATGTGACTGCCGAGGGGTGCTGCTTTCTCTAGCCAGACAGACGCTTCACCACGTCATGCGCCACGCTGGCTTTGTGTGTTCAAAGAACGTCCTCTGTTCGCAGTCTTCTTGCAAAATATTGCCATCTTGTAAACTTACAACAGATTAGACAAATTTTAGTGGATGCTGGTGAATATTATGGGACAATCTACGATCATTTTGCATGAACGTATTTCAGTTCATAATAGACTCGCCAGGTTAGCCGAGAGCGCTAATGCGCTGCTTCTTGGAGTCGGGTAGGCACGCCGGCCCCGGATCGAATCCTCCTGGCGGATTAACGACAACGGCCAGTGTGCCGGCCAGCCTGGATGTGGTTTTTAGGCGGTTTTCCACATCCCCCTAGGTGAATACCAGGCTGGTCCCCATGTCCCGCCTCAGTTACACGGCTCGCAGACATTTGAACACTTTTGTACTATTCCATGGATTACACTAGTCACAGACAGTTGGGGTACACTAATTCAGTCGCAGGGGGGTATGGGGTGGCGGCAGGAAGGGCATCTGGCCACCCCTTCCACTAATATTGCCAAATCCGATTAACCATGCCAACCCTGCCTCACTGTGGGAAAAGGCACAAGCGAAAGAAATAAAGTAAGAAATTATTGCAGTTTATATACTCACTTTCATTTCCGTATATTAAATTTCCTTTTCTTAGCAGAGCAGTTCTTTTCTGGAGGAATATTTTATTTGGATAACAGACGTAATGTCAGATGTGATTTTCCATGGCTATGTACGTCCACTTTGAATAGTCTGGAAAAATTGTTTTTGTTTCACTACACGCACCTGGATTCCATCTGATGAATGAGGTTTCCTGGTCACACAGCGTTGGCCATGTGGAAGAATATCTGGAACAAGTGAAGTTTAACATGGTGTAGTATGCCTACGATGGAGAGATAGTGCACATGATAAGTGCAACTCACAACCTACAGCCTGCAACTCACAACCTGCAGTCTGTTTCGTTTGAAACTTATCTTCCCATAAGTGTGTTGTAGATGTTTCACCTTATGCAGTGCACATAATGTACGTGGGTGTTGGTGAAAATACTGTCGTTGGACAAGATAATCTAAACACATGGTGTGCTCGAAGGTAATGGTGCATGAAGTACTCGTTTATTACCTACTTTTTCCTTCCATAATTGCCATTCCGCGCCATACAGTCACAGCATTAGCTGCAACATGAACACACACAGATAGTGCTGATTCAGGTCGTGTGGGGACTGGAAGTAAACTGGCGTGGAGTTGCACAGAGAGTAATAAGGCAATTTCAGACTGCAAGAAGCTCTGTTAACTTCGAGTTAGATTCTTAACCAAAGCTGTGTCAGTACAGCACAGGTGTAGTGATCTCTTTTTCCACCTATTAAACAAATTTTTCATCAATTTTACATCTACATCTATATCTACATCTACATTTATACTCCTCAAGCCACCCAACGGTGTGTGGCGGAGTGCACTTTACATAACACTTGGTATTTAATGTCAAATATTTTAGGACGTTGTTTGTCCCTGATATGTTCCATACACTTTAATTTTCCTTTCACCTTATGCCCATTTGTAGCCATGGTTGCTAATCCACACTGGAATTGTTGAACGTGATTCGGAGGTACCTGGATTGGATTTAGATGGTCAACTGGATGTTCACCATCAGTATTTGGCTAACGAGGGGAGATGTGGTGTCGTACAGTTTCTGATCACCAGACTGTACGCCTAAGCTCTGAATTATTTTCCAAAGTTCTGAGGGTCTCATGGAGGTACTGAATGTGGTACTGTTGGTGATTCGTTCGTGGGATGGGGCATTTAAGCTCGGCAATACCTGCCATTATAGAAGAGTAGGCTGTCTACCCACATTGGGTTTCTTCCCCTCCCTTATTCTCTGATAACCTTCTCTTTACAATCGCAACGCTTCGACTCCAAATGCTCTCATAAAAGTGAACTACACTCAAGTGATAGACACTTCGTGAAGGAATTTGCCTCCATACATGCCCTGAAAAACACTGAAGTGACAATTAGCATATATTTTGAAGTGTCTATCAATTAATGTTTTTAAACATTATCATGACGCTTGATACATGGCAGTGATACATGGCAGTGATTCCACTGCATATGCAACTCGCACTCCAAGAGAATAAGTTAATAAAAAATAAAATAATGAAGGAGACAAATAATCGGGTGGAATCTCATGTAGCTGCATGTAGAATTATATTAGAGTAAGTTTTGTGAAACAGCACCATGGTCCGAGTGGAGAATCACAAGGTATCTGAATTTTAATTGAGCATAATGAATCGAATTCACACAACCCAGTGGCGAGCGTCGGCTGCCATAGTGACGGACTGGGACTGTGGTGCCACAAGAAGACAATTCAGCACGATGGAGGCTCAGATTATAGTGTCGTTAAGTGTGAGAGGCTGCAGAGGTACACTAACCGTGGACTAACTAAAAATATTGTGTAAGTTGCAGAGGCAGACATCCGTTCATTATGATCAGGTGGAAGAGTCCAAGGAAGAGCAGAAGAGAAAGTGCTTGATAAAGTTAAGCATTGTCATAATTAGTGGGTAACAGAAATTCTGTCAGGCATAGTTCTAACCATGTCTAATGCAGTAACTGATTTAAACTATTATACTACTAAAAACTTTAACTATTCTTCAAGCGGATGGTGTGATTTGACTGGCGCCCAGGTAGGGCAGCAGTGGGTGTGATGTGCCGTTGTCAGGGGAGGACGCACTCGTACATGTACGCAAAGAGCGAGGAACAAAGTCTCTCCTCAGCACTTCACTGGGAGAGCACCTCTGTTGTTAGCAAATTGGAGTGATACTCTATACTGAGTAGCTCGCGATTAAGCGTTGTTCACTGTGTTGGCCGCCACACTTATTGTGAGGTGTGAACACGGACAGAGTACTAGTTAAATGCCTGTGAGCGAATATTGAGTGGCATCACGGTGGACTGGTTATCCGACTGGTGTCCATGCCAATAGTTAGACTAGGGGCAGATAGGAGTCCTTGATTTCATCAAGGTGTAGGGAGAGTTTGATTGGCGAAGGTCAATCCAGATAGAAAGAGATGGTTGTGTTATTAGTCAGCAGCGAGCGACGCAGGCAGCAGTCGTTGCAGCTCACAGTATTATGCGCTACAGCATATGCAAGCCCCATCTGTCCTCCGCAACAATACACTCCATTACATTTCTCACGCGACAGCCTTGACCGTACCTAGGAAAGTTATTCAAGTTGTGTAGGTGCGGCTCTCAGCCATTCTTATAGAAAAGGGAGAAAAGAACCTTTCCAGACTGTGTAAAATACTAGCATTCCTATCCATAAGAGGCAATCTACTGTTCCGAAAAGAACCTGGAAATTTATTAATTTATAAGAAAAAATTTCACTTGATTTCTCAGAATTTTTTGCAATAAATAATATTTTTCGTTCGTTTAATGTTTTTATCACACTAACTAGCAATACTCCAGTACCCAAGTATTCCACTAGTTATGGAAGAATATAGAATATTTTTGTGTCTTTTCCTTACAATGGACAACTCCAGAAGATATTTATTGCTGAATATTTTTCAAGCAGTTCTTTTTGGTACATTAGGAGCGTCTGTTGGACTTCTGTAGTAGTGTGAGGTGGAAATTATTTCTTGCAGGAGCCAAAGGGTACTTGTTGGATCAATCCATTGCGCAACTTGACAAAATAAATCCCATACACTTACAGTGCATGGGATGCTTTGACTATTACAGTGTCCACCCTCTCAGTGTTGTGATTTTATCGCTGTTGATGAGCATTTGGTTGCGATTTGGTGTTAGTTTTTTTGTGACTTGTAGAATATCGGGTTATTGATTGCCAGCAGTTTTAAAATATCGTGGCGTTGTGGTTTGAAGTCCCACGTGGCGAGTGGCAACAGTCATATGCTGCAAGGCATAGCAGAGTTGTGGCAGTTTACCAAGGTCAATTCACGCGCTAGAATTTTTCTTTGACTGTCGGTAGTGAATTCGGATAAAACCATTTTCAGGTATGACACTGTGCAGTTGATGTAACTAATGAACAACTTCGAAATTGGAGGACACAATACATTAAGATTTTACCAGATTTGTCAGCTGTTCATTTACAGGTGCACCACCCTTCACCCGGGTATTATCTTAGAAAAAGTCTCTTATCGGAGTTCATATGGTGGAGCTCAACGTAACGGCAGCTACAGTATAGTTAAGATGAGCTAAGTTTGAGTGGTCGAAGATGTGTGGTTGAACTTCGAAGAGGCAGAGCCAACATGTAGGTCTGCTATTCAGAAGAGCGACGCATCTGTGTTAGACACAGTTTGTTTATGTTATTTTGTTGGCTAGGGGCGGGGCATCAGTCATTTTCTCTCCTTATCAACTGATGTGTGTTGTTTCGATTGGCACTAAACAGTTGCAAATCAAATTAACGTAAAATACGAGAGGAAGCAGCACAGAATGTTTCACACTCTCCCACGAGTTAAACAAACCGGTAAATATTCGTGCCACCCTTCTTTGGACACGATCAGTATTCCATTTTGGTCGTATTTGGTACGGGTCCCACACACTTTGGCTAAATTCTAAGGTGCGACTCGCAAATGATTTGTAGGCAGTCTTTTGTATTCTGACTGCAATGCCATGAATCAAAATATGCCACCTGCTGAATCGACGAGTGACAGTGCGATTGTTCTTTTTCATACCCCTACAAGTTGTTATAGCCAAAATTTGTACACCTCGACTGGTTCCAATTGTGAATCTTTGATGTTGCTGTGCGTTTTGCGAAGTGCACAGTTTTATGTTTGTGAACATTTAAAACAAATTTCAAATCTTTGCTTCACTTTGAAATCTGATCAATAGCGGAATGAATATTTTATTGCTTTTTTCAAATAGTATTTCACTACAGACAAATACACTGTTATTAATATTTTGTGCCAGATCATTAATTTAGCTACAAGGGTCCCAACACATTTCCCTGGGATGCCTCTGAAGTTACTCCTCCTTTTGTCGATGTTCCCAATCCAACAAAACATGCTGTGCCATTCCTACCTAGAAATCCTTGATGTTGTCAGTCATGTAGTGTGATAGCCCATTTAACTCTTTTTTTTTAATAATCGTTGTTGTGGTACCAAGTGAAACGCTGTTCTGGAGTCAATAATCACTAAATCCACGTGTCTGCCTTGATCCATGCCTTTTAGGATGTCATGTGAAAAAGACACAAGTTGGATTTCACACGACTGACGTTATAGAAGTTCATGTTGGTTAGCACATAGATACCTCGTTGTGTTTGAGCTCAGAATACGTTATAGGATTCCACAACAACTGAACATCAGTGAGATAGGATGGTTATTTTCTGGATTATTTATGCCATATTTGTAATAGACATATGTGACCTTTGCTCTCCAATTACTGGGCATAGTGTATTGCTAAAGGGATCGACGGTATATTAAGGTTAAAATGAGAAGTAACTCAGCTGCAAATTCTGAATAGAGATTGACAGGGATTCCATTGGTACCTACAGCTTTGTTTATTTTTTGCTGTTTTAAGTATTTCTCAACACCATTGACAATATATGTATCACTCATCTTTGCAGTGGTGTGAGAAGTAGGCTGCAGCAGTATTTCTTTCTCTTCCTTAGTAAAGGAACGTTTTAAAACTGCATGCAGCATTCCTAGCTTTGTCTTGATGACCTCAATTTCAGTTCCTGTGTCATCAATGAGTGTCTAGACGTTAACTTTTGTGCCCCAGACAGCCTGTACATATGATCACACTTTCTTTTGGTTTTATCAGATCTTTTCATAAGATTCTGCTGTGGTAATCATTGCATGCTTCATGTGTTATCCTCTTGACAGCCAAAAGTATTTCATTCATCATCTTCATATCTATAGTTTTATGCTTTGTTTTAGACCTATTACATAGTAGTTGCTGTTTCTTTAGAACTTTCTTTCTTTGGGTCTTGTCCTGCTGCAATGGAAGGTCCACTGTGTTGCTATGGATTTGGCAGTGTTCGTTGCAGAGGGAGGCTGGATGCCCTTCGTGCCGCCACCCTGAACCCCCTGAGATGGAAGGAGTGTACTGCAGCTGTCTGAATATAGTGTAAACCATGAAATAGTGCGAACGTTTTCAAATGTCTGTGAGTGGGGACCAGCCCAGTATTCACCTAGTGGTTGTGCAAAACCGCCTAAAAACCACGTCCAGGCTGGCAGGCAGACCAGCCCTCGTCGGTAATCCGCCGGGTGGATTCGATCTGGGGCTGGCGCGCCTACCCGAGTCCAGGAAGCAGCGCATTAGCACTCTCGGCTACTCTGACAGGTTTCTTTAGAACTGGATACTTTATACCACGAAGGCCAAGAGTCTTGCCATCGTGGTACACCGGTTCCCATCACATCACGGAAGTTAAGCGCAACTTACGGCTCAGAACAAGTAGTTTTGAAAGCACTTTTATTTGTTATAGCGAAAAGTAACAATTACATCCTGAAATACGACTAAGCTGGATGAACAGTTCGTACAGTACAGTTTAGTTGCTTCAGCTGCAAATAATGTTTGAAAGATTTCTTCCATATAATCTTAATATTAGCGTCTACTGATTATGGTTTCAACATCGAGAAAGCAAATGAGTGAGGAGAAACCTACAAGAAGTGACAGGCAGCAGAAAAATTAATTTACTGGAGCGTGGTAAGAAGAAGAGCAATGTCAACAGTATTAATGGCGATCCATAGGAGAGGGAGTGGTGAGGGAAGGATGCCATGCAACTTCCCAAGTGTAAACGCAGCTTAATCGCAATGTCTGGATTGAAAAGACTATGTATGGCGTATGACGGGCAGTGCATATTTGACCTAGTCCTCCTTTATTTATTTATTACAAAGTCTTTTTTTTTTCAGCGATACAGCTGTAGATTTTAGGTTCCTGTATAGGAACCGTTAGGCCGTCACATGTTGACATATCTTTATTTCTTTATTATAAAGTTTTTCGCTTTTGTAGAGCCTTCCAAGATGACATAGCTACATTTCAATATCGTGTAGGAGCATGGCAGAATTTGAGTTGCTACTCTGCCACTAACAAGCTTCGCTAGTTTGAAAGACGCGCCCAAGGTGACCAAGTCCAGCGTTTCATTTGTCATCTTGTCATCTGTTTCACAATTCCTTGGATAATTTCTTGTAAGACACTATACTTTATGAATGATTTGTAGTTTCAACTTTTTCTCACACTTATTCATTCTTCCTCTATAGTTTATACCCTCTACAGCTCCGTTTAGTATCATGTAAGTTATTGCCTGATGTTGTAACAGACAACCTACCAACCTGTCCCTTCTTCTTGTCAGTGTTTTCCACATATTCCTTTCTGCGGAGAACCACTTCACTCCTTACCTTACCAGTCCATCTAATTTTCAACATCTTTCTGTAGCACCACATCTCAACTGCTTCGATTCTCTACTGTTCTGGTTTTCCCACAGTCCATGTTTTACTACCTGTGCTCCAAATGTTGATTCTCAGAAGTTTCTTCCTCAAATTAAGACCTATGTTTGATACCAGTAAACGTTTCTTGGTCACGAATGCCCCTTTTGCCAGTGCTAGTATACTTTTTATGTCCTTGCTCTGTCCGTCACGGATTATTTTGCTGTCTAGATAGCAGAATTCCTTAATTTCTTCCGCTTTGTGATCACCAATTCTGATGTTAAGTTTCTCGCCGTTCTCATTTATGCTACTTCTCTTTGATTTCTTGTTTCTTCGATTTACTCTCAAAATATATTCTGTACTCATGAGACTGTTTATTCCCTTCACCAGATGCTGTAATTCTTCTTCACTTTCACTGAGGATAGCAATACCATCAGCGAATATTACGACTGATATCCTTTTATCCTTAATTTTAATCCTATTCTTGAATCTGTCTTTTGATTCCGGTACTGTTTCTTCGATATATAGATTGAATAGTAGGGGCGAAACACTACATCCGTCTCTTGCACCCTTTTAATTCGAGCACTCCGTTCTTGGTTTTCCACTCTTATTGTTCCCTCTTGGTTCTTGCATGTATGTACATGCGTATTTCCTGCTTTTGCTACAGCTTATCCCTATTTTTCACAGAATTTCGAACGTCTTGCACCATTTTACATTGTCAAACGCTTTTTCCAGGTCGACAAATCCTATGAACAATCTTGATTTTTCTTCAGTCTTGCTTCCATTATCAATCTCAGATCAGAGCTGCCTCTCTGGTGCCTTTATCTTCCCTGAAGACAATTTTATGGGTATCTAACATATCGTCAGTTTTGTTTTCATTCCCTCTCTACATTATTCTCGTCAGCAACTTCCACACATGAGATATTAAACTGATTGTGCGGTAATTCCCACACTTGTCTGCTCTTGCAATCTTCGAAATTGTGTGGATGATTTTTTTTCGTAAGTCTGATGGTATACCGCCAGTCTCATACATTGTACACATCAACGTGAATAATCATTTTGTTGCTACTTCCCCCAATGATTTCAGAAATTCCCTTGGAATGTTATCCATCTCTTACGTCTTATTTGATGTTATGTGTCCAGGGCTATTTTAAATTCTGATTCTAATACTGGATCCCCTAGATCTTTCCTGTCGGCTTCTGTTTCTTTTTCTAAAATGCCACCAGACAACTCATTCCCCTTATAGAGCCCTTCAATGTACTTCCTTCACCCATCTGTTCTCTCCTCTGCATTTAACAGTATAATTCTCATTGCACTCTTAATTTTACCGCCCGTGTTTTTAATTTCACAGGACGTTTTTTTGACATTCGTATATGATGAGTCAGTCCTTCCCACAATCATTTCTTTTTCGATTTCTTCAGATTTTTTATGCAGCCATTTCGCATTAACTTCCTTGTACATCCTATTTATTTCAGTCCTAAGTAATTTATATTTCTGTATTCCTGAATTTCCTTGAACATTATTGTACTTCCTTCTTTCATCGATCAACTGAAGTACTTCTAGTGTTACCCATGATTTATTCGGTTACCTTCCTTGTAACTATGTTTTTCTTTCCAACTTCTGTGATTGTCCCTTTTTTATGATCATCCCTCTTCAAATGCACTGCCTATTGAGCTATTCCTTATCGCAGTATCTATAGCATCAAAGAACGCCAGGGGTGTCTCTTCATTCTTAGTATTTATGTATTTTACTTCTTCGCGGATTAATTCCTCCTAACTGGTCTCTTCATCACTTCTAAATTGTTATCTGAGTATGTATCTGCTCTTGGATACGCCTTACAATTCAGTATCCGATTTCGTAATCTCTGTCTGACCATGATGTAATGTAGCTGAAATCTCCCTGTATTTTCCGGCTTCTTCCAATATACTTCCTCCTCATCTGAAATGGCTCTGAGCACTATGGGACTTAACATCTGAGGTCATCAGTCCCCTAGAACGCAGAACTACTTAAACCTAACTAACCTAAGGACATCACTCACAACCATGCCCGACGCAGGAATCGAACCTGCGACAGTAGCAGTCGCGGGGTTCCGGACTGAAGCGCCTAGAACCGCACGGCCACAGCGGCCGGCTCTTCATCTGAGTATTGAACAAAGTATTCGCTATTAATAGCCGAATTTTATTGCAGAATTCAATTAATCTTTCTCTTCTCTCATACTTACTACCAAGCCCATATTCTCGCGTAATCTTTTCTTCTATTCCTTGCCCATAACCGCATTTCAATCCCCCGAGACTAGTAAATTTTCATCATCCTTTACACACTGAATTACTCGTTCAGGATCCACATATACTTCCTCTACCTCTTCATCCTCTGCTTACGACGTCGGCATGTATACCGGAACTATTGTTGACGGCGTTCACTTGCTGTCTGTTCTGATGAGAACTGCTCACAATAACACACTCTTTATCATGCTTTCCTGTTCATATCGAATCCTACTCCCGTTATATCATTATCTGCTTACACTCTTCAGACGTGAAATCCTTGTATTCTTTCCATTTTAATTCACTGGCCTCCACTATATCTAGACTGAGCCTTAGAATTTCCTTTACCAGATTTTCTAACTTCCTTACACGTTCAAAATTCTGACGCTCAAGGCACCCACATGTAGAACGTTGTCCGATCCTTGGTTATTCATTCTTTTTCTCATGGTCACTTTCCCGTTGACAGTCTCTCCTGGAAATCCGAATGGGGGACTAACCCAGAATCTTCTGTCAATGGGGAGATCATCATGACATTGCTTCAATTACAGTTCTGTAATGCGACAAAATCACAAGTGAATCGTCATCAGAAGGAACACTGGGAAATCTTATTTAAAAATACAGACGATGATTTCTATGGGCTGCAGAAACAAATTTGTAGAATGATACGAGCGAAGAATTTAATGATATTTTGAAAACGAACGATATACATGAGGAATCATCGGCTAAATATTTAACAGTTGCTTAAAGCTAAAAAAATAGCATAAAACGGGAAATACATCAGAGATCATCATACAAGTAAACGATAGTCTAACTGTTTCACATGCACAGGTAAAAGAAGTTGTAAATCTACTTGAAATGTCCCCTTTGAAAAATTATGCATTACTGTGCTGGTAAACTTCTACGTTATTTGATTTTCAAACAGCTGAGCAAAACTCAGCGTACTTAGATAGTTTTCTCTTTACTTATTCTGATCATTGCTGAACTGACACGCAATATTTTTAGCGCAACGCAAACTGACTTTCAATAATCCCTACAAAAGAATGGCCCTGACTAACAATAACCTATACCTTTCATGAATCACTTACCTCACAGAAATCTTCGTTACTCGAACTACTGCAATACAGCGAGCAGCAATAGTGTTAGCTGAATAAAATATTCTAGCTACTGAAGGCACAAACTACTGATAGGCATAGTTAGCAAATGAAAGAATTTGATAGAGAACAAACAATGTATTTACCTTAATAATGTTCAGAAGTACTGTGTGATCAAAAAGTCAGTATAAATTTGAAAACTTAATAAACCACAGAATAATGTAGATAGAGAGGAAAAGGTCCCGAGTTCGAGTCTTGGTCCGGCACACGGTTTTAATCTGTCAGGAAGTTTCAAACACAGTACTGTTTCAACCTTAAATCTCGCAACTAATCCTACACGCCATTCCGCGAAATAACTGAATCAGTTCGAACGCTTCTCTCCTACTAACCGACGTATATATATATATATATATATATATATATATCAATTCATGACATCCATCTTTACAAATTTCCTTTTTCTGGTGGACACACGTACAGATCGTCCGCTCATAATAACCTCTCAAAACTCTGGCATCTCTCTCTCCATAACGACCACTTCTGGCGGCTCACCTCCAACTCCCCAATGCTACGCATTGTTCACATCCAACTGCCCAACACTACACTTGCGAATATTCCAACAATGAGTCCAGCCAGCCACAGACTGCATTCAGCGCAGTCAGCGATTTTCATACAGAGCACTACATGGCGTTACCAACATAAAAACCTAAACAGCCTACTTACATAACCCCCATGCTCCCCACAAAAAAATTTTCAAATTGTTTGGGGCAGTGCCAAATACTTATTTGCTAAAATTCTTTTATATTAACGCTAATAAATATTCAAATTCACACAGTTATTGATACACTGTTGGTCAAAAGCAAAAATTGTTCTCACAGTCCATAAAGACAGTCCTGATCATTCATCACAGTAGTAATTTTTGCACAAAGTCTGAGCCGTAAAAGAAAATGCAAACGGAATTATTGGATTTCCATGCAGTCTTGAAGAAGTAGTGTTGTGCTTCCAATGGAAAGACAGTGCTAACTCTTGACATGCAGACAGGTAATGGGCCAAAACAGAGCAAACCCACAGCAGAGTCAGTCGAAGTTTTGAAGAATACTGGCAGGTAGGTCCTCACAGAGCAGGCCCACTGTAGTCCTGGTAGAGACTATGGTATTGGTGGGCCACCAAAGGTGCAGAGCCACTGTAGTCCTTGTAGAGATGGCCAGTAGCCATCCGCTGCGACTCTGCGGGTGCACAATCACCATCGAAGAGTTTTGAGGAAGTCCATAAACCACTACTTGTGCACTCACAAACCTTTTGGAATGTCCTTAGAACCAGCAATGCTGTTAACCAGTCCCTTGCTGAATTGTCAACACATGAGCGAGCACTAACAGTCCCTTTTTTAACTTCTCACATATTGTGCATACACTATGGCCAACAGAAACGTGTGCAGTAACCCTACTATTTACTTAAATTGATGAACTGGTGTCAATTACAATTTTATGACCTGAGAATACCATTACAAAGGTACAAAAAACATAATTAAAGAACATAATAATACAGATAACATTTTTAGTAATACAGGCGTTACAAAAGAATAGAAATAAACATATACATCAGTGTTACAGGAATTATGACATAAGTAAATTAATAAAAAAATGAGAATAGCTTTAGAAACATTAACTTTACATATGAGCATTAAAACAGAAGAATACTGTCTAAACATCGTTACAATGTAAATAACATATTATTAATGCAAATTATATTTGAGGATAACAGTATTCCTCATAATACTGAATGTAGCTCAGTATTAGAAAAATTCTACAATGTAACTCTTATCAGATAAACACATAAAGACAGGAAGAACACAAATATACAAGGTACACAAACACATAGCGGAATAACACATAGGGAAAGGGCAGGGTTTGTTTTCAGTGTAACATTTGGTACTGCAGTCCAACCCAAAACTTCATTCCATAGATCTTTCTTCTTATTTCAACATTTATTCCTGCAAAAAAAAAAAATCCTATCTAAGCATGCTTTATGTATTTATATGTTCACATATTTCTTACCTCTTTATTTATTTTCCATTATCTTACCTCATCATTTGTTTCCAAGAAAATCCTACCTAAACCTGTTGTCCCTAAACCCTACTTTTTTGTTCATATCCTCTTTCAAAATAATTATTTTTCGTTGTACACTACTTTGTTTGGCCAAACTTTTTCCTTATAACTTCTCAATTCATTTCTTCCAATTCATCACAACTGATTCTCTTATATAGCCTACCCCCTCTTAAGCTAACTTAAATCTACTGAGCTCAGATATATATACTAGAGAACGAGGCAATGCAGCACCACAAAACAATTAACACAAACAGAAATGACAAAAAAATACAAATTGGCAAAGCAAGCCACAGTATATCTAAATTAACAAAGCAAATGCAACATCACAACTAATATAAGCCAATGTGCAGCAACAAGAAAAATAAATCAGTAGTAATACTGGCTTAACAGAGTAATACAAAGTGAAATTCAGTAGGACTATTCCTGGCAAACAGCAGCAGCAAATGCAATACCTTATACCAAAAAATGACAAAACTCAAGCAGAAAAAAATATTACAGTAAAGATAGGAAATGTCTAATATCTATGTCACATTTTAACGCTACAGTGGTGCATCACAACAACTTACTCTACCAAACAAGTCACCAAATCGTTGAAAAAACTATGTATGCAATTCCCATGAAGGGAAATGTTTATTTGTACTCCCTTTTTTAACAAATTAGATCATAAAATTATTATTTAATGCATCTGTAGACAGAAAACATTTCTATTAGTACATCTATTAAATTTTATTTTAACCAATGCTGCGGTCCAGCTAGAAACTAGATATTAAACAAAATAGGCATATATATATATATATATATATATATATATATATATATATATATATAAAGCAAAGCATGAAACATCATTTATTAGCCATATGGAATTTCATAAGGCAGCAAAAAAAATCTCTCAACTAGACAGTGGTCATAATCAGGTATGTAGACATAAAACATTTCTCATCATTTCATTAGGAATTTCAGTAAATATCAGAAACTGTGAGTTCCAAACTGAGCTCCAAACTGTAATCAGATGTTTTCAAGTATGATGGTGTAGTATTTGTGATGCTTTCTACAAAGAAATGTCAGTAGCGAGGTTAATGGCCTCTTTTTTATTCTCCAGCACACTAATGGCTTTTTTCCAGGCAACTGTCATGCAGCTGGGTGCATACAGCGCATTACATCAAGGTCACCTACTTTCCTTGCTGAAATATTTACGACAGCAGTTTCCGCTACAGTGACAGTATCATATAAAAAATTTCACAGGTTAAAAATTTACGTTAGAAGTGTGTAGAAACAAAATCTCATATATAATAGTGTCCAAAATTTCTGTTACCATAGTGGTACTCACATACAATCATGTACTTATCCTTCATAGTGATTACATCCACACCTCGACATCACAATACACGTCATCGTCGCAATAACAACTTCATAACACCTCAGTCAAATCTCAAAAACGTCGTAGCTTTCTTTAATAATCTCAAAACCTTTACAAATGCTCTCTGCTCGTTTCAATGAAGTTATCTACCTCAAACTTACCTCAAAAATCATATCCCTTACCAAACACATCATTCAAAGCTCTCAAAGTATCA
Source organism: Schistocerca cancellata (assembly GCF_023864275.1). NCBI lineage: Eukaryota > Metazoa > Arthropoda > Insecta > Orthoptera > Acrididae > Schistocerca > Schistocerca cancellata. The sequence continues at coordinate 507,140,720 of NC_064631.1, forward strand.
CAATGGTTCCAAAACAATATGAACAGTTCATAATGTACAGACAAAATACAATTTCATAAGTGTGAATTAATTTAACTGTATAATTAAGTAAATATGTGTTACTGACATAATAAAAAAAAATGTTTGTCTCTCTTAAATGATCAGATAGTTGTGTAATTCTGTGCTAGAGAAATATGGTACTGATGTGTAAAGTTGTATAAGCAAATACCATATTAGCTAGGGCTCCTAGCACTTGCCACATGCTTAGTACACAAAGTAGGCGTGTACCCTCTGAGGATAAATGTAATTATACTCTCAGGTGTTACAGATTACAGCAATGGAATGTAATGTCTCACCGAAAACCTTCTTTGTATCTTTGTAATTCAAAAATCTTTAAAAAAATGTTTTAAGTACAATAATTACTCAAATGCGTGTCCTGTAGCGCTAAACTGTGAGTCTTGCTGTAACATAATTTGTGTCCTTACTTAACGGTAAAAATGTGCCAAGTGTCGTAGTTGTCATCGTCCATAAGCAAAGTTATGTAGAAGTCAATGTACTTACCGCATCATAAACAAAAGTGAAAATGCTATATAAATAATAGTTATTATGTACATTACCATGACCAGGAAAGTACTGTACTGTAATATATTTTTGTGTTATGAAAAATACCTATCTCATTCTAGCCATCCCCGACATTATGAGTGAGAGGAGAAAAAACACTTGTCCAGGGCTAGTGCTATTTCTGCAGCCAACATTGGCTAGCCTGTTGTGTAATACCATCTCTGTGTTCGTACGGTTTTTCTTTGTGAAGCACAGCAATGTTGAACGGGGAAGATATGGATGTACATGATGGTGGTGAAAGAGGAAAGAGGAAAAAAGGTGTAAAGAATGTTGAGTATCAGCGTGAAATCATAAAAAGGTCGCGAATTAAAAGTTTAGAGTACAAAAACTACATTGGAAAGTTAGTTTCAAATAAAAGCATTGGTGCGGACTGCAAGTCAGTAGTGTTCTAATATGGGAGGTTATACGTCAGTAAAATAGTAAACTAATGATTTATTGCGTAACTGATATATCTGTGTAATTTTGTAGATGTCGTAGAAACTGCTTTGGAAGAATTTCTGAAGAGGAAAGAAATAAAGTATTTTCACTTTTCTACAACATGACAGCAAAGGACACACGAGATTCTTATCTCCAAGGGCTGATTACTGTAGGTAATATTTCGAGAAGACGAAGAAGAGTACCAGAAGGAGGCAACTGCAAACCAAGATGCAACAGTTTTCAGTATTTTATTAATTCCAGCACTGGACAATCAGAGGTATGGAAGAAAGCTTTCTTAAGTATCCATGGTGTCACAAACGAAAGGGTAAGGAGTATAAGCAATCTGCTTCCTTGTGGAAAGTCGCCTAGTGAGCAGAGGGGTAAAAATGTATCGAGAAATCAAATCGGTGGTGTAGAAATAAGTTTGATAATTGATCACATTAATTCCAATCCCCAAAAAATTACGCACTGTGGCAAAAAAGAACAGCGTTATTTAAATAGCCAACTTAATGTCAAAATCAAGCATGAGCAATTCAGATGAGACATTCCCAAGCAAGTAATATTAAGTACGAATTTTATTTAAAAATATTCAAAGAACGTTTTTCACTTAGATTTGGTGCAGGCCGCAGTGGCCGATCGGTTCTAGGCGCTACAGTCTGGAACCGCGCGACCGCTACTGTCGCAGGTTCGAATCCTTCCTCGGGCATGGATGTGTATGATGTCCTTAGGTTAGTCAGGTTTAAGTAGTTGTAAGTTCTAGGAACTGATGACCTCAGATGTTCAGTCCCATAGTGCTGAGAGCCTTGAACCATTTTTGAACATACATTTGGTCGACCACTAGTTGACACATGTGGTACTTGTGAAGCGCTTCAAAATAAATTACGAAACAAAACACTGAATGAAAAGGCTAAGAGGGTTGCCGCTGCAGAAATGAATGTTCATAAACGCAGGGCTGCAAAGTTTTCTGCTCGTATTCGTGAAGTACAAGTATTGTGTCAAAAAGACGTGGATGTTGCAGGTATTGCCATAGATTTTATGCAAAATCTGTCCCTTCCTACCATTCCAGTTCAGGAAGTTTTCTACCTTCGGCAACTCAGTGTTAATGCATTCAATATCCACAACCTGAAGACAGGATATGCAACATTCTACATTTATCACGAAGGTGTAGCAAAGAAGGGTCCCAATGAAGTCTGCACGTTTCTGCTGGATTATATTCGAAACGAGTTGCCACCAAACATAAAATACCTGCATATATTTTCAGATGGCTGCCCAGGGCAGAATAAGAATAATACTATGGTCAGGTTGCAGCATCTCTGCATTTACTCAGAATTTATCATTATTTCCCGGTCAGAGGCCATTCATTCTTACCCTGTGACAGGGACTTTGCAGTGATTAAGAGGAAAATTCGAGCTGTCGATAGGATTTATAGCATCATGCAGTTTGTAGAACTTATTGCTGTTGCAAGTACCTTTAACAAATACCACGTTGAAGTTATTTCAACAGAGTTTGTACTGGCTTTCAAACAATGGTGGCCTAAATTTTACAAACGTAATGCCTTGTCTTTGGAAACAATGAACAGCAAAGTGCTCACAAGGAATGAGAAACAATCCTTCACCGTTTCAGAATTCATGGAATTTGAATACAACAGTGAGTGTAGTGGGAACATCATTGCAAAACCATACATTGGAAGCCTGGTCACGCACACTTTTCGTTTACTTCTTGATTTAAAAACAACAGCAATCTGCCGACGGCTGCAGCATACGAAAAGTGTGTACCACTAAGTGAGAAGAAAATAGCTGACCTCAAGAAATTAGAGCCGTATATCCCTGAAGAGCACCTATCCTTTTACAGAGCTCTCTACAACTGGCCATCAGTAGACATCAGAGGACCTGACAGTGAATAATAGACTTGGGTACAAGCAATATTTCACTAAGCTTGCTATTTACCTGATTGTAATTTGTAGTTAAAAGTAGTTGTTCAGAATCTGTTACGTACACATAAAATAAGAATTTTGGTAATGAGAAACAGTATAGCTGATCTTCAGAAACTGTTATGTAGCTTAATAATAACAATTTTTGTATTGAACATAATAAATTTACAAATAAACTGCTGAATAACACAGACTTACATTTCTGGCAACCAACTGATTTCAGAAACAGCACATGTCCATGAACTTTCGTATTTAAATCATTATATCATTGAATATAGTGTCTGGACATCACCAGAAACTGTGCCGTTCAAAGTAAAATAGAGCTGTCAAAGAAAATAGAATGCTCAAGCTCAAAAACTTATTTCTCCGTTTTTCTCAAAATCAAAATGCGTGGACTAATGCTGTTCCTGCAATCAGTGATTCATCTGTAATCTCACAGAAAGTAGTTTAAATCCAGAATGTCTTTTCATTTACACCAAAATGTTGCATTAAAGTCTCATTAGCAGTATATGTTCTAAGTATGAAAGCCTTATAGTCGGTACGTAAGTGTGCAACTATCACACTAAATGTACACAAATTAACTCTGTGTCATCTGTTCACTATAACAATGCATTCGTAATTAGTCTAAATAAGTTCCTTAGGTTCTTGCCTGGATAGTTAACTTCAAAACATTGTTCATGTTAACAGTTTCTAAGTGTGACAAAGCGTACTAGTAATATGAAGTAAAAATCTTATAGTAATGTCTAATTCAGAAAGCAAATTACCTCTCAATAAATGGTTTTACATGTGAAATGTGGTGTAATACTTTACTCTTCCTAAAACGCAGAGTTTCAACTTCAAAGCAATGATCATGGGGTATACGTCGGTAAAGAATACTGCAATTTTTCTCAAGGTTAGCTTCTATGTTATTTTTCTCAGGGCCAGCTGGCGCATTTGGCTGCCTGCAGTGCGAGTCATTGTCTATTGTCTCTTTGTTGTGACCCGTCGTTACTGGGGTTAGGAGACATAACTTCTACAATTTCGACATGTCGAAAGGGCCCTGCCCTGTTTGAATCCCGCCAGCTCTGATGAAATTCAAGTCTGTTGTTATGATTATATCGTCTGTCGTCATGTCGGTAGTTTCCATAGTTTCTTTCTTGTCGGTCACATGGTGGAGAATTTCTCCCGTAATCGTAACTGCGTGGTGGACCGTTGCATCTGAAGTTATTCTGTATCCCTTGATAATAATTATTTTGGTTCACATATTGTCTGTTTCTCTGATTGTTTATGCCATAGTCATTACCGCAGAGAGGTGACCTTTCCCTGTAATTATTATTACTCTGCCAACGGTTGTCTTACGGGTGGTGTCTGTTTTGGTCACGTTTTGCATTGTAAAAATAGCCTTGTCGTGTCCAGTTATTATTTCTGTCATCACAGAATTGTGACGAATGTAACCTGTAATTATTGTTCTCATGGTTTCACATCCCGTGATTGTCTGTGTCAATTTCTAATTCTTGTAAAAGTCCCTGAAAACCTTCAATGTCGTCATTGTAACGTCCTGCCAAAATAATATGTCATAAATGTTCAGGCAATTTGATTAAGCAAATTCGAATTAGTTCTGAGGGGTTGTATGGGTTTGACAGGTACTGATTCTTATGCAACAAGTCTTCAAAATATTTGACCACACTGGATAATTCAGACTGTTCGAAATGTTTCATCATTATGATACTATGTTTTACTCGATCTTGGGTAGCTTGAGAACAATATGCTGAGAGGAAGGCATAATAAAACTCTCCTTCACTATGATAATCGCGAATGACCGTTCACATTCTTACAGCTGGTTCATTCTCTAAGTAGCCACACATAAATTCCAATCTGTACTCTAATGACCAGTTGGGAGGAAAAAAAAATGAGAGAATTGATGAAGCCACGCTTGTGGATGAATGTCATTGACGGCACGTTGTATGTCAGTCATTGTTACGTCGTGTCGGTGGTTCCATTTCACAATTCGGTGCAGCTTACCAATTTCTTTCATAATTTCCGAAACGACCTGTGTTATTATTTTGTGGCTTTTCCGTATTTCTAAGACCCTCTTCCGGTACTGGAGCGCGAGTGTGTTCTGAATTCATGTAATTCTTGTATTACTTGTGCCAACTGATCTTATACTCCCTGGATTTCTCTTTTGTATTGCGTATTAATTTGATTCTGATTTTGTTTGAATTTTCTAATTTGTTCGTACTCTTCTGTGTCAGTAAACGCTACTGGTCTTGTGTCATTCAGATCATCATCTACCTTTGTAAATAAGTTAGTGAACTGATCTGAAAGTCCGTTTACTTTCTCAGATAATTCACTGATTTCCTCAGGGTGTTTTTCTGAACCAAGTTTCAGAGTATCTACTGTGTCCTTTAAGTTTTCCTGAGTTTTTGCAAGTTGCGTAACCGAATCGTTAGATGCAACTGAGTCAGTTTTAGCCCGCATGGTATCCTGATTTTCATGAACAATGGTTTGCAGTTCTTTTATGGCTGCTTCGTGATTCTCTAATGCATTTTCATACCGCGAAAAAATAGGTTGAAAATGCTCACAAATTTGTGTTCTTACGTAATTACAGACTTTTTGACATTTCGATTCGATGTTATATAACTCAGTAGTTAAATCGTCACGTGTTTGTTGAAGTGTTTCTTTAATTTGTTTCTGATTTTGTTCCATTTGGTGCTGTGATTGTTTTTGATTTTGTTCCATTTGTTTTTGAAGTTGTTTCATTTGTTGCAATAATTGCAATGACGTATCAGTGTCTGGAACATGTTCCTCTATGCTTTTCAGCAGTGCATTTGCACCACCAACATTCGCATTTTGAAAGGCAGAAAATGTGTCTCCACTTAATTGAGAAAAAGGTGAGGACGCAAAACCTGAATCTACAGTATTTGCAAGATTTTGTCTTGTCATTTCGGATTCCTGAGGCGAGCTGTTGCCGACCGATCGATCGACAATACTTCCCTGTTCACTAATTGTTTCACTTTCTACACCGTTATTTATTGCCTGGTCCATTTCCCTATGCACAATTACCAAATTACTATTCTGAATGTTTGTTAATTCATGACATGGTGGCGCTAACAAACTACTCTCGTCTTCACTGTCATTTCTCAATTTGCAGCCTAGTGTTACGTTTTTCACACACCATAATTATGAAAATGTTTCACACGATAGCACAGAAAAGCACAATTTGAAGAGCAAAATAAGAAAATATATTAACATAGCACTGAAAAAAATTTCTGATTAATTGTAAGCACGGCTGCGAAATACTTGGTGCAAATCTACATGCATGCCACAACTGTTTTACTGTACAAAAATGAAAATCTACAACTACAAAGGAAATTCTGTCTACAATTACGCGCTAGCAATAAACAATAACTACACTAATTACTTAAACTACAAGGAAAAAATCAGAAGATTCCAGCGAGGTATCCTCGGCTAAGGGTCGACATTTGAAACGTCCCCTTACAAAAATTAAGAATGACTGTGCTGGTAAACTTCTATGTTATTTGATTTTCAAACAGCTGAGCAAAACTCAGCGTACTCAGACAATTTTCTCTTTACTTATTCTGATCACTGCTGAACTGACACACAATATTTTTAGCGCAACGCAATCTGACTTTCAATAATCCCTACAAAAGAATGGCCCTGACTACCAATAACCGATACCTTTCATGAATCACTTACCTCACAGAAATCTTCGTTACTCGAACTACTGCAATACAGCGAGCAGCAATACAGCCAGCTGAATAAAAGATTCTAACTAATGAAGGCACTAACTACTGATAGGCATAGTTAGAAAATGAAAGATTTTGATAGAGAACAAACAATGTATTTACCTTAATAATGTTCAGAAGTACTGGGTGATCAAAAAGTCAGTATAAATTTGAAAACTTAATAAACCACGGAATAATGTAGATAGAGAGGCAAAGGTCCCGAGTTCGAGTCTTGATCCGGCACACGGTTTTAATCTGCCAGGAAGTTTCAAACACAGTACTGTTTCAACCTTAAATCTCGCGACTAATCCCACGCGCCATTCCGCGAAATAACTGAATCAGTCGAACGCTTTTATCCTACTAACCGACGTAATATTCTCAACTATTAATTAAACTTTATAGCAAATTCTTTATACTGATTTATCCACTACACCGCTGCGCACAACCGCTTCGTACGGAAACCCAACCATGACTCTCCTGCACACATCAGCTAGCGATAAATAAGGAGTACGGTATCGGTACTTCACATAATCAAGACAGCAGTACTCCTTACAGGTGACGTAGAAATAAAAATCATTTGTTATGTTGACAATGCAGTTCTACTAGTAAACAGTCAGAAACTTTTATGTGTATTTAACGTGGCAGCCAAAAACCTGCATATGGTCATATCCACTCAAAAAATCGAGTGTATGATCATATCTGTGGAACCAATTGGATGCAAATTGAAAATAGGCGGAAAAATAATTCAAAAGGTAATAACATTTAAATACCTCGGTATTGAATTGCCCAGCAGTGGAAATTTGGAACAGGAGGTTAGAGAACAAGTAACAAAAACGAGCAAAATGACATGGTGTTCAAATGATGCAATCTACGAAGAGAAACAAAGGCAAGAATATACAAAAGAATAGTGAGACCAGTTATGACATACACAGCTGGGACAAGACCTGAAACATTAAAAACTGGAACACGTTTAGAAATTATGGAAATGAAAATTCTGCAGGGGATTGCAGGGAAAACACTGAAAACAGTAGTGGAAGTTTTAGAGAAGAATGCAAACTGGAATCCAATAATAAGTAGATAATTAGGAGAAAGCTTGAATGCAACGAATACATAGACGGGATGGATAAACGGAAGATTGTGAAAATCGTAAGAAATATATCAACAGCCGGTGAAAGAAATCTAGGCCGTTGGAGTTGGAGAAAGAGATGGAGTGACAACTTCTAGGAACACTGAGGGGTACTGAAGGTGACAGGAAGTAAGATGCAAACGAAGATTTTTTCTAATGATGCCGTCAGGGCTAGTGGGGTACAGAATTGCGTGTATGCGTTTTATCTAAGTTCAGTGACAGTCCATATGCCGAGAACTAATTTGTGATTAGATGAAATTTTTTTGCTTCTTCATGTGGTGAAATTTCTTGATTATAATATAGTCAACAAAGACAATCATTGCCGCTTCTTTGATATATGATGGCAGTCATTTATGTATAACAACGCAAATACTTGAGTTGATTGTTCCCCATTCTGAAGATGCTAATTCGTTAATGTACACACCCTGGGTTTTTTCAGCCAGCACTCTGCATCCTTGTAGTGGGACAAGACGAAAAATACATTGTGATACATTCAGCGCTAGTGTCTAATGATAGAAAACTAATGTTCTTGAAAGGATTATAAATTCTACATTCTAAATGATGCATTATCTCTCAGAAGAATTACGTTGTAAACGTTACCAAAAACTACGCTCCGCTCACACGAAAACGTCTAACATGATTTTGACATTATGGGTCTCATGTAAAGGTCCTCTTTAGCTCTAAATCATGTGTATGGAGCTTTTTCTGCACAAACAGCACAGTTCTGGTATGTGAGTGTATGCTGATGGTTATCTACAGTTACTACCTACCTACCAGCCGCAGCGGTGTTTTGTTTTGGGGCCAGTGCACTTGCACCATAACACGGTACAGTAGTGCGTACGTGAACTTGCAGCACGCGCCTCTGCGTGTCTACCTAACTACCAGAGGACCGTCTATCATGAGTCGGGCCCGGCTTCCAAAAATCGTACTTATTTTTGTGAGCAGCAGACTGCCACAGTGAATGAGTAGTGTTGCAATATTTTATTGTGAGCAGCCTTGCCTCTCTCCTGCTGATGACGTAACGGATGCTGGACTAACGTTTTACATACGCCAGGAAGTGGCGGGTGTGAGATTAAAAGCTGAGATTACTTCCATGACAAGCTTATTTACGCAAGTGAAATAACGGCCGTTTGTTCTGTTGCGACGTGCGGCATTTGGATATGAATAAATGGCCTCGTGTTTAAGAGACATTCTCTAAAACAACTCGGCAAAATCTGTTGTCCGTTAACATGCTTTCAACCTCACCGTGAAATTAAATTTCAGCTATCGTGTTTCTGGACGTTATGTGTGCAAAGGAAACAAACTGCCTCCTCCCTAAAGGATAACCTATTTTACTTTCTGAAGTCATAGACAGAATGTTGTTTTCCTAATCTACAGTCTTTCGTTATACAGGTGCACTGACACGTGCTCATTCCTTGTCTTTTTTCACAAGCCACTATTCAGATGATGTGTATTTTATTTTACTTTCCTTCTGTTCGTATTGGTTTGGTTCTGTTCTCATTCGCTAATGCTGGTACTTTTATAGTTTAGACTGTACATCTCGGAGAAGCGCTACTGTATTACGATGAAATGGCGTATCTAGCAGACGGCACATATGCCGTTTCAGATGAGGGCTATACGAATCTCGTGGAGTGGTACAGCAAAAAAAGCAAATAAATAGTAGCGAAAGGCGTATACAAGCAGTATGTGCTAGAAATTCCAGAAGACAAACACATAAAAACCGTTAACGAATGTCCCCAGTGTGAAGCCATACTGAATTTTGATATTAACATTTCTTATTCGCCATAAATAATAAATTCATCAACAAATGACAGTGGAGTGAGATAACTTCAATGATTGAAGCCATCTGAATCTTCCCAAAGGCAATGTATAAATAAAGAGTTTGTACTTGTGCTATGAGTTCCGCGTAGCCGTCCCGTATGGCCGGTCACAACAGGAAACGTTGGCTAATAATGTGAGGAGTTAAACTTCTTTCTAGTTGGTGCCCTGTGATGTCATTATTTCGTAGAGTATAATACCTGGACCTCACAATTTTTACAGTACCTTTAGCGTAGTTACATTCCACTGCAAGAGGTTAACTCATATGCTGTCAGTGCCCTGATTGGAGGCACTTCGATCTGTAGTGATGCACTGCGTATGTATTTTCGTACCAGAGCAGTTGCAACGGAATATAACACAAAGCTGTGCGAGTGTACACCATTTGAATTTCTATCTTGAAGAGACAGCAAAATAGTGAGCTGATCGTTATAGGCTACTGGTTAAGAGGTCATGGTTACGGAAGATTAATTTTAATACATCTCAGCTCTTGATATGTGAGATTATTTGTGTTTTAATGTAGAGAAAAAATGGTTCAGATGGCTCTAAGCACTATGGGACTTAACATCTGAGGTCATCAATCCCCTAGACTTAGAAGTACTTAAACCTAACTAAACTAAGGAGTTGATATTTACAACGTTTGTAGCCGGCCGCGGTGGTCTAGTGGTTCTAGGCGCGCAGTCCGGAACCGCGGGACTGCTACGGTCGCAGGTTCGAATCCTGCCTCGGACATGGATGTGTGTGATGTCCTTAGGTTAGTTAGGTTTAAGTAGTTCTAAGTTCTAGGCGACTGATAACCTCAGAAGTTAAGTCGCATAGTGCTCAGAGCCAACGTTTGTCACTTTAATGATGCGCTTCTATATGAAATGTCAATCGTTAAGGTCGACCAAAGCGTTCAGATTTTAGCATTCAGGTCTTTGTTACAAAACTTATTAATTTCACTTTAACAGTAAATCCTAAACCATTATAGATATGATCAATATTCAAATATTATTGGGATCACCATGAAAATTTATGGAGGATGGCAAATTAAAATTAGTGTTGCTTCATTCGCTGCGCTACTACTGAGTTAAGTAGTTTCCATAAATGTTTTCCTTTGTGGCCGACCTTAAGTTCGCCATATTTAACACTGCCACGTCTCCTCGGCCACAAACGGCTTTTACTGGGTTTCCCTATGACGTAGGTTCTCGTCTGTCTGATTCGCACACTACAGCGCTTAGGCCTCAATAGACAATAGAAGCCTGTGAGTTTCCCCATCTCGTGGTGAATCTGCGCGCTTTGTGGCACATGGTCCTGGACGACAGGGTTCGTTTCACAATTCCTGAAGGCTGACTCTTTCGGCCATATACTTAAATGAGAGCGAAATGCTCGTTAACTCACAAGGTGCGAACGTAAAACATGAATTTTAAGTGATATTTTATACCCTATGCTCTTTTAGCTGTCTAACAGATCATTCACAATGTCCGCCGCTCGTGGTCTCGCGGTAGCGTTCTCGCTTCCCTAGCACGGGGTCCCGGGTTCGATTCCCGGCGGGGTCAGGGATTTTCACCTGCCTCGAGATGACTGGGTGTTTGTGTTGTCCTCATCATTTCATCATCATCCAGGAAAGTGGCGAAATTGGACTGAGAAAAGATTGGGTAATTGTACGGGCGCTGATAACCACGCCGTTGAGCGCCCCACAAACCAAACATCATCATCAGATCATTCACAATGGTAACGTAGTTGTCACCTCTTCTGTTGCTCAAAAAGCCCTTCATAATTGCTTCGAAAGAACACCAAGCAGGTAGTTCGATGTTTGTGAGTTTGTTGTGAAAGGTTGGGCGTTTCATCAGTTTCTTATTTGTGGTCCAACAAGTGATCCAACTTTACTTTGAAATGAACTACTTTAGCCATACCTTTTACAAAGTCCATCATAAGGATTGGCTGAAGATAAAGAGGAGGCAAAATGATTATACCACGATCAACCGATGGAATGATCTTCACATTTTCCTTTCCCGACCTATTTGATTTCCTTACAGGCCTTTCCTTGACAGTAGAGTGATTCTTGGACTTACGGTTGTTCCACAGGCATAAAAACAACGGCAGTGAGCGGACGTTTTGGATG